>NC_091988.1:76501147-76817521 GCF_044704955.1 Pristiophorus japonicus | reverse complement strand
GGGAAAATGTTGGAGTCCATTATTAAAGAAGCAGTAACAGGACATTTGGAAAAGCAAAATTTGGTCAGGCAAAGACAGCATGGATTTATGAAGGGGAAGTCATATTTGACAAAGTTACTGGAATTCTTTGAGGATGTAATGAATAGGGTGGATAAAGGGGAACCAGTGGATATGGTGTATTTGGACTTCCAGAAGGCATTTGACAAGGTGCCACACAAAAGGTTACTGCACAAGATAAAAGATCACGGGGTCAGGGGTAATATATTAGCATGGATAGAAGATTGGCTGACAAACAGAAAATCAGGATAAATGGTTAATTTGCGGGTTGGCAATCAGTAACGAGTGGGGTGCCGCAGGGATGAGTGCTGGGACCCCCAACTATTTACAATCTATATTAACGGCTTGGAAGAGGGGACTGAGTGTAACATAGCCAAGTTTGCTGACGATACAAAGATGGGAGGAAGGGTAACGTGTGAGGAAGGCAGAAAGAGGCTGCAGGAGGACATAGCCAGACTAAGTGAGTGGGCAAGAATTTGGCAGATGGAGTATAATGTTGGAAAATGTGAGGTCATGCACTTTGGCAGAAAAAAATCAAAGAGCAAGTTATTATTTAAATGGAGAAAGATTGTAAAGTGCTGCAGTACAGCAGGACCTGGGGGTACTTGTGCATGAAATACAAAAGGATAGTATGCAGGTACAGCAAGTGATCAGGAAGGCAAATGGAAGCTTGGCCTTTATGGCAAAAGGGATGGAGTATAAAAGCAGGGAAGTCTTGTTACAGCTGTATAGGGTATCGGTGAGGCCTGGAATACTGCATGCAGTTTTGGTTTCCATATTTACGAAAGGATATACTTGCTGTGGAGGCAGTTCAGAGAAGGTTCACTCGGTTGATCCCGAGGATGAGTGGGTTGACTTATGAGGAAAGGTTGAGTAGCTTGGGCCTCGACTCACGATCTTATAGATTTGTATAAGATTATGAGGGGGCTTGACAAGGTGGATGCAGAGAGGAGGTTTCCACTGGTGGAGGAAACAAGAACTAGAGGGCATGATCTTAGGATAAGGGGCTGCCCATTTAGAACTGAGGTAAGGAGAAATTTCTTCTCTGAGAGTTGTGAATCTGTGGAATTCGCTGCCTGAGAGAGCTGTGGAAGCTGGGACATTAAATAAATTTAAGACAGAAATAGACAGTTTCTTAAACAATAAGGGGATAAGGGGTTATGGAGAGTGGGCAGGGAAGTGGAGCGGAGTCCATGATCAGATCAGCCATGATATTGAATGGCGGAGCAGGCTCGAGGGGCCTTCTGGCCTACTCCTGCTCCTATTTCTTATGTTCTTATGATCTTACGTTAATGTAGAAAAACATCCCAGAGGCATAATCAGACAATAATTGACGCCTAGCTAAAGATTAGTATCAGGAGGGGTTATTAAAAGCTTGGTAAAGAGGTTGATTTTAAGGAGTGTTAAAGGGCGGTTAAGAGGGAGGTGAAAAGGTTTAGGGAGTGAAATCCAGAGGTTAGGGCCCAGACGGCTGAAGGCATTGGTGGGGTAAAGGGAAAGTGGGATACACATGGCCACAGCTTAGAGTTCTTGGAATGTTGTGCGGCTGGAGGAGGTTGCAGAGATTGGGCGGAATGAGGTAATGAAGGGATTTTAACACAAGAATTTTAAATTTGAGTCGATCGGAGAAAAAGAGACAATTTGGGTCAGCGAGCACAGGGTGAACAGGACTTGGTGGGGGATAGAATAAGCAACCGTGTTTTGTGAGCTGTAGCTTATGGAGGGTGGAGGATGGTTGCCCAGCCACAAAAGCATTGGAATTAGTGGAGTTGGGAGGTGATAGAATAGACCTGGAATAAAAGTTCCAAATTGGGGAAAAGCTAATTTTACTAAGTTAAGGAGTGATTTGGCCATAGTGGACTGGAAACAGCTACTTGTAGGTAAATCAATGTCGGAACAGTGGGAGGCATTCAAGGAGGAGATCCGGAAGGCTCAGGCCAAACATGTGCCCTTAAAGAAATAGGCTGGGAAAAATAATTCTAGAGCCCCCTGGATGTCGAGGGACTTACAGGGGTGGATAAAGAAAAAAAGGGACGCTTATATCATATACCAACGGCTAAATACTTCAAGATCCTCAGAGGAATATAGAAAGTTAAGAGGCAAAATTAAAAAGGATATTAGGAATGCTAAGAGAGAACACGAGAAATTCTTGGCCAGTAAAATTAAGGAAAACCCCAAGATGTTCTATAAATATATTAAGAGTAAGAGGGTAACTAAAGAAGGGTAGGGCCTATTAGAGACCATGAGGGTAATCTTTGTGTGGAGGCGGAAGATGTTGGTAAGATTTTTAGCAAATACTTTGCATCTGTTTTCACAAAGGAAAGGGGTAATGCAGATACTGCTATCGAGGAAGAGTGTGATATTCTGGATGAAATAAATATATTGAGAGAGGAAGTATTAAGGGGTTTAGCAGCTTTGAAAGTAGATAAGTCCCAGGCCCGGATGAAATGCATCCCAGGCTGTTGAGCAAAGTAAAAGAGGAAATAGCGGAGGCCTTGACCATCATTTTCCAGTCTCCGGGCATGGTGCCAGAGGTTTGGAGGACTGCTAATATAGTACCCTTGTTTAAGAAGGGAAAAAGGGATAGGCCGAGTAATTACAAGCCTGTCAGCCTAACCTCCGTGGTGGGAAAATGATTGGAAAAAATCCTGAAAGACAGGATAAATCTACATTTGGAAAGGCAAGGATTAATTAGGGACAGTCAGCACGGATTTGTTAAGGGAAGATCGTGTTTGACTAACCTGATTGAATTTTTTGAGGAGGTAACCAAGAGGGTCAATGAGGGTAGTGCGTACGATGTAGTATATATGGACTTTAGCAAGGCTTTTGATAAGGTCCCACATGGTAGACTGGTCATGAAGGTTAAAGCCCATGGGATCCAGGGTAAAGTGGCAAGTTGGATCCAAAATAGGCTTGGAGCTAGGAAGCAAAGGGTAATGATTGACGGGATGTCTTTGTGATTGGAAGGATGTTTCCAGTGGGGTTCCGCAGGGCTCAGTACTGGGTCCCTTGCTTTCTGTGGCATATATCAACGATTTAGATTTAAATATAGCGAGTATGATCAAGAAGTTTGCAGACGACACTAAAATTGCTGTATGGTTGATAATGAAGAGGAAAGTCAGGGGTTGCAGGATGATATCAATCGACTGGTCAGTGTGGGCAGAGCAGTGGCAAATGGAATTTAATTCAGAGGTGATGCACTTTGGGGGGGCTAATAAGGAAAGGGTATACACATTAAGCGGTCGGCCACTTAATAGTGTAGATGAACAAAGGGACCTTGGAGTGCTTGTCCACGGATTCCTGAAAGTAGCAGGCCAGGTGAATAAGGCAGTTAAGAAGGCATACAGAATTCTTGCCTTTATTGGGCTGGGGCATAGATTATAACAGCAGGGAGATTATGCTTAAATTGTATAATACTTTGGTTAGGCCACAGCTGGAGTACTGTGTGCAGTTCAGGTCGTCGTATTATAGGAAGGACGTGATTGCACCGGAGAGGGCGCAGAGGAGATTTACTAGGATGCTGCCTGGAATGGAGAATCTTAGTTATGAGGACAGATTGGATAAGCTGGGTTTGTTCTCATTGGAACAGAGGAGGTTGAGAGGAGACCTTATTCAGGTGTACAAAATATTGAGGGGCCTGGACATAGTGGATAATAAGGGTCTATTTCCATTGGTGGAGGGGTCTATTACGAGGGAGCATAGTTTTAAGGTGGTTGGTGGAAGGTTTAGTGGGAATTTGAGGGGGGGCTTCTTTACGCAGAGGGTTGTGGGGATCTGGAACTCGCTGCCTGAAAGAGTGGTGGATGCAGAAACTCTCACCACTTTTAAGAGATGGTTGGATGGGCACTTAAACGTGCAGTAACCTGCAGGGTTATGGACCGAGAGCTGGTAATTGAGATTAGACTGAATGACCTTTTGTTGGACGGCGCAGATATAATGGTAAGTGCTGCAGGGAATAGATTACGGCCAGGGTGATCTCCTGGACTAGTTTCGATCGCCTGGATGGATCGGAGAGGAATTTTCCCAGATTTTTTCTCCCTAAATTGGCCTGAGTTTTTATCTGATTTTTTTGCCGGTCCCAGAAGACCACATGGCTCCAGTTGGTGAGGAGTGTATAATGTTTCAGTATAAGGGGTGTCGCAGTTGTGTGAGGCAGACTGGTTGGGCTGGGTGCTCTTTGCCTTTCCATCATTGTTCATGGGTTTATATGTAACCTTTAGGGCTGCTGACCAAGGGCTGTGTGGTTCTTTGTCAGCCGGCGTGGACACGATGAGCCTAAATGGCCTCCTTCTGCACTGTAAATTTCTATGTTTCTATAATGCCTCTATGAGGATTTTGGCAGAAAATGGGCTGATGCAGGTGCAGAGATGGGCAATGTCACAGAGGTGGAAGTAGGTGGTCTTTGAGAGGGAGAGGATACGGGGTCGGGAGCTCACCTCAGGGTCAAATAGGATGCCAAGGTTGCAAATTAAGAACATACGAATTAGGCGGAGTAGTAGGCCATTCGGCCCCTCGAGCCTGCTCCACCATTTAATCAGATCATGGCCGATCTTCTCCCTCAATTCCACTTTCCTGCACTATCCCCATATCCCTTGATTCCTGTAATATCAAAAAATCTATCGATCTCTGTCTTGAATATACTCAGGCTGAGCATCCACAGCCCTCTAGGATTGAGAATTCCAAAGATTCACTACCCTCTGAGTGAAGAAGTTTCTCCTCATCTCAGTCCTAAATGGTTGACCCCCTTATTCTGAAACTGTGACCCCTGGTTCTAGACTCCCCCACCAGGGGAAACATCTTCCCTATATCTACCATGTCAAGTCCTGTAAGAATTTTGTATGTTTCAATGAGTAGTCCAAGTTCAACGTGAGGCAGTAGCAGGGAAGGGGAGGGGGTTGGAATCAGTGGCGAGGGTACGTAGTTTGAGGTAGGTGCCAAAGACGATGGCTTCAGTCTTCCCAAATGTATGCAACAATTTACTGAATGACAATAAAATTGGGACCAGGGCATTAGGGGTTCGGATATCATTTTTAGAACATATTTCTTACAGCTTCCAATACCAACAAGAGTTTGCAACAGAAGAGTGAGTTTTGGCTCCTGGTAGACCTTCCAGATGAGAGGCTGTACGTCGCCTTGGCAGATCCCAGTTCAATCCACAAAGTTTAGATTTGCTGCCAGAATTAAAGTCTATTCAGAATTCCCCAGTATCGAATCAGTCCAAAATGCTCGGAATTCAGACCCGTTAATCATTCATAATTAAAAAGGGACAATAGCGCAAATTATTGCACAAAATGGTGATGATCAAAACGTTGTGTTGTCTGCTTTCCAAGTTCCAGATAGTGCTTGATCAAATATAATTTCAGTAGTACCAAGAACAATGCCCCCGTATCCTGATTAATTTAAGGTGATTGGCAAAAAAACCAAAGGCAATGCAAGAAAAAACTTTTTTTTTTTGCGCAGCGAGTGGTTAGGATCTGGAATGCTCTGCTGGAAAGGATGGGGGAGGCAGACTAAATTTTATCTTTCAAAAGGGAGTTGGATAAGTATCTGAAGGAAAAATATTGCAGGACTATGGGGAAAGAGTGGAGGAGTGAGACTAGCCAGGAGTCAGCATGGGCTTGACGGGCCTTCTTCCATGCTGTAACCGCTCTATGATTCTATGAATCAATCTGGCCTGGTCCCACAATTTGCCTGCAGGCCACTATTTTGAAACTATATAAGCTTCCATTTTAACTTTAATAACTTTTAATAATAACTTTTATTTATATAGTGCGTTTAATGTAGTAAAATGTCCCAAGGCGTTTCACAACAGAATTATAATGCAAAACAGATAACTTTTACACCGAGCCACAAAAGAAGAAATTAAGGCAGATGACCGAAAGCTTGTTTAAAGAGGTCGGTTTTAAGGAGCGTCTTAAAGGAGGAAAGAGAGGTAGCGAGGCGGAGAGGTTTAGGCAGGGAGTTCCAGAGCTTAGGGCCCAAACAGCTGAAGGTACGGCCACCGATGGTTGAGCAGTTATAATGAGGGATGTTCAAGAGGCCAGAATTTGAGCCATTTCTGAACTGTACAAGATAAAATACAGAAATCTCCATATCACTCCGGGTGATAGCATGATCATAGTTTAGAAGGATGAGAGGGGATCTCACAGAAACATATAAAATTCTGACGGGACTGGACAGGTTAGATGCAGGAAGAATGTTCCCGATGTTGGGGAAGTCCAGAACCAGGGGACACAGTCTAAAGATAAGGGGTAAGCCATTTAGGACCGAGATGAGGAGAAACTTCTTCACTCAGAGAGTTGTTAACCTGTGGAATTCCCTGCCGCAGAGAGTTGTTGATGCCAGTTCATTGGATGTATTCAAGAGGGCGTTCGATATGGCCCTTACGGCTAAAGGGATCAAGGGGTATGGAGAGAAAGCAGGAAAGGGGTACTGAGGTGAATGATCAGCCATGATCTTATTGAATGGTGGTGCAGGTTCGAAGGGCCGAATGGCCTACTCCTGCACCTATTTTCTATGCTTCTATAGAAACATAGAAACATAGATGAAATTTGGCCCATCGTACCTCTGCCAACTCTTTGGTAGAACTATCCAATTAATCCCACTGCCCTGCTGTGTCCGCAGAGCCCTGTAATTTTTCCCATCAAGTATTTATCCAATTCCCTTTTGAATGTTACTGGTGAATCTGCTTCCACCACTATTTCAGGCAGTGCATTGCGGATCACAACAACTGTGTAAAAATATGTTTCCTCATGTTGCATTTGGTTCTAACTCCATCCCTCTCCCTAGCATCAATCTGAGGGTGAATAAGACTGTTTGCAACCTCGGTGTCATATTTGGCCCCAAAATTAGTTTCCAGCCGCATATCCACGGCATAACTAAAATTGCCGTTTTTCACCTCCGTATCATTGCCCGCCTCCGCCCGTGCCTCAACTCTTCTGCTGCTGAAACCCTCATTCATGCCTTTGTTACCTCGAGACTTGACGATTCCAACTCACTCCTAGCCGGCCTGCCACACTCTACATTACATAAACTTGAGGTCATCCAAAACTCAGCTGCCCATGTACTAACTCACACCAAGTCACGATCACCCATCACCTCTGCTTTCTGACCTATATTGGCTCCTGATTAAACAACGCCTCGATTACAAAATTCTCATCCTTGTTTACAAATCACTCGATAGCCTTGCCCCTCCCTATCTCTGTAATCTTTTTCAGCCTCACAACCTCACAAGATGTCTGCGCTCCTCAAATTCTGACCTCTTGAACACATTATAACTGCTCAACCATCGGTGGTCATGCCTTCAGCTGTTTGGACCCGAAGGGGTCAAGTTTCGGCCTGAGTTGCTCCTATTTTTTTGGAGCAACAAGTTGAGAATGGAGTATCTTAGAAATTGCAATTCTCAGCCTTTAGTTTGCTCCAGTTCTAGTGTGTTAGAATAGTTTCATTTTAGAACAGATTTTTTTTTCCCCAAAAGGGGACTTGTCCGGCCACTTACACCTGTTTTGCAAGTTTAGGCAGCGAAAACTTACTCCAAACTAGCTTAGAATGGAGTAAGTGTAGATTTTCATACACTCAGAAAAACCATGCTGACACTTGGAAATCAGGCGTATGGAATGAACAGGAGAGAAGAGGAGGGGGGGGTTTACAAACATTAAACACTTCACTTTTACAAAAAAAGAGGCATCATCAATAATAAATGATAAATAAATCAATAAATAAACCAATAAATCAATCCAAATAAATTTAATTTAACACATTTTAAAAGTTAAAAATCACTGAATAAATAAATAAATATTTCTACTCACCTACTGCAGCACCAGGGAGAAGGGACGGGGGGGGAAGAGAAGGCGGGGCGGGGGGGAAGAGAAGGCGGGGCGGGGGGGGAAGAGAAGGCGGGGCGGGGGGGGAAGAGAAGGCGGGGCGGGGGGGGAAGAGAAGGCGGGGCGGGGGGGGAAGAGAAGGCGGGGCGGGGGGGGAAGAGAAGGCGGGGCGGGGGGAAGAGAAGGCGGGGCGGGGGGAAGAGAAGGCGGGGCGGGGGGGAAGAGAAGGCGGGGCGGGGGGGGAAGAGAAGGCGGGGCGGGGGGGAAGAGAAGGCGGGGCGGGGGGGAAGAGAAGGCGGGGCGGGGGGGAAGAGAAGGCGGGGCGGGGGGAAGAGAAGGCGGGGCGGGGGGAAGAGAAGGCGGGGCGGGGGGAAGAGAAGGCGGGGCGGGGGGAAGAGAAGGCGGGGCGGGGGGAAGAGAAGGCGGGGCGGGGGGAAGAGAAGGCGGGGCGGGGGGAAGAGAAGGCGGGGCGGGGGGAAGAGAAGGCGGGGCGGGGGGAAGAGAAGGCGGGGCGGGGGGAAGAGAAGGCGGGGCGGGGGGAAGAGAAGGCGGGGCGGGGGGAAGAGAAGGCGGGGCGGGGGGAAGAGAAGGCGGGGCGGGGGGAAGAGAAGGCGGGGCGGGGGGAAGAGAAGGCGGGGCGGGGGGAAGAGAAGGCGGGGCGGGGGGAAGAGAAGGCGGGGCGGGGGGAAGAGAAGGCGGGGCGGGGGGGAAGAGAAGGCGGGGCGGGGGGGAAGAGAAGGCGGGGCGGGGGGGAAGAGAAGGCGGGGCGGGGGGGAAGAGAAGGCGGGGCGGGGGGGAAGAGAAGGCGGGGCGGGGGGGAAGAGAAGGCGGGGCGGGGGGGAAGAGAAGGCGGGGCGGGGGGGAAGAGAAGGCGGGGCGGGGGGGAAGAGAAGGCGGGGCGGGGGGAAAGAGAAGGCGGGGCGGGGGGGAAGAGAAGGCGGGGCGGGGGGGAAGAGAAGGCGGGGCGGGGGGGAAGAGAAGGCGGGGCGGGGGGGAAGAGAAGGCGGGGCGGGGGGGAAGAGAAGGCGGGGCGGGGGGGAAGAGAAGGCGGGGCGGGGGGGAAGAGAAGGCGGGGCGGGGGGGAAGAGAAGGCGGGGCGGGGGGAAGAGAAGGCGGGGCGGGGGAAGAGAAGGCGGGGCGGGGGGGAAGAGAAGGCGGGGCGGGGGAAGAGAAGGCGGGGCGGGGGGGAAGAGAAGGCGGGGCGGGGGGAAGAGAAGGCGGGGCGGGGGGGAGAGAAGGCGGGGCGGGGGGGAGAGAAGGCGGGGCGGGGGGGAGAGAAGGCGGGGCGGGGGGGAGAGAAGGCGGGGCGGGGGGAGAGAAGGCGGGGCGGGGGGGAGAGAAGGCGGGGCGGGGGGGGAGAGAAGGCGGGGCGGGGGGGAGAGAAGGCGGGGCGGGGGGGGAGAGAAGGCGGGGCGGGGGGGGAGAGAAGGCGGGGCGGGGGGGAGAGAAGGCGGGGCGGGGGGGAGAGAAGGCGGGGCGGGGGGGGAGAGAAGGCGGGGCGGGGGGGGAGAGAAGGCGGGGCGGGGGGGGAGAGAAGGCGGGGCGGGGGGGAGAGAAGGCGGGGCGGGGGGGAGAGAAGGCGGGGCGGGGGGGAGAGAAGGCGGGGCGGGGGGGGAGAGAAGGCGGGGCGGGGGGGGAGAGAAGGCGGGGCGGGGGGGGAGAGAAGGCGGGGCGGGGGGGGAGAGAAGGCGGGGCGGGGGGGGAGAGAAGGCGGGGCGGGGGGGGAGAGAAGGCGGGGCGGGGGGGGAGAGAAGGCGGGGCGGGGGGGAGAGAAGGCGGGGCGGGGGGGAGAGAAGGCGGGGCGGGGGGGAGAGAAGGCGGGGCGGGGGGGAGAGAAGGCGGGGCGGGGGGGGGGAGAAGGCGGGGCGGGGGGGGGAGAGAAGGCGGGGCGGGGGGGGAGAGAAGGCGGGGCGGGGGGGGAGAGAAGGCGGGGCGGGGGGGGAGAGAAGGCGGGGCGGGGGGGAGAGAAGGCGGGGCGGGGGGGAGAGAAGGCGGGGCGGGGGGGGAGAGAAGGCGGGGCGGGGGGGGAGAGAAGGCGGGGCGGGGGGGGAGAGAAGGCGGGGCGGGGGGGGAGAGAAAGCGGGGCGGGGGGGGAGAGAAGGCGGGGCGGGGGGGAGAGAAGGCGGGGCGGGGGGGAGAGAAGGCGGGGCGGGGGGGGAGAGAAGGCGGGGCGGGGGGGAGAGAAGGCGGGGCGGGGGGGAGAGAAGGCGGGGCGGGGGGGGAGAGAAGGCGGGGCGGGGGGGGAAGAGAAGGCGGGGCGGGGGGGAAGAGAAGGTGATGCGGGGGGAGGGGGGCGGGCGGGGGAGGAGATGAAAAGATGCGGGCGGGCCGGCAGCAGCTGGGCCCCGCCAAGGACTTTGGGCGGGGCCTGCACGCAGCCGATGCCGGGCTGCCGCCGCTGCCAACTCTTCGGGCGGGGCCCGCCCCCAGCGAGAGGCCAAGTGGGTGGGCCCCGCCGCCGAGGCAAGATGCGTAGGACACTCGGCCGGGGATAGGGGCGACATCCCTTCAGCTTGGGATAGGATCGTCGCCCCGGAGACAGGATGCTGGTAGCTACTGCGCACGCACGCAGCTGCCAGCACTGTTTTCGGCGCAGGGCTGTAGCTCCACCCCCAGCAGCTCTTGCTGCGCAGCGCCGAGGTGGAACTGGGCCTCCAGCTATCGGAGTATCGCGAGGTAAGCATTCGGTGCAATTTTTGTTCTATAAATTAGGCGGGCCTCTCCGATGTGCGCCGTTCTAGCGGGCGGCCGAAACCTGACCCCTATGTTCTGGAACTCCCTCCCTAAACCTCTTTTTTTCTCTTTTAAGACATTCCTTAAAACCTACCTCTTTAAACAAGCTTTTGGTCATCTGAATTAATTTCTTCTTTTGTGGTTCGGTGTCAAATTTATCTGTTTTGTCTTGTAACACTGTTGTGAAGCACCTTGGGACGTTTTACTACCATTTAAGGCCCTATATAAATAAAAGTGGTCAGCTGTGACTCAGTGGGTAGCACACTCGCCTCTGTGGGTTCAAGTCCCACTCCAGGAACTTGAGCACATAAATCTAGGCTGACACTCCCACTGCAGTTATGAGGGAGTGCTGCACTGTCGGAGGTGCCGTCGTTCAGATGAGACGTTAAACCGAGGCCCCATCTGCCCTCTCAGGTGGATGTAAAAGATCTCATGGCACTATTTCGAAGAAGAGTTACCCTGGTGTCATGACCAATATTTATCCCTCAATCAACATAACAAACAGATTATCTGATCATTATCACATTGCTGTTTGTGGGAGTTTGCTGTGCGCAAGTTGGCTGCCGTGTTTCCCACATTACAACAGTGATTACACTCCAAAAGTACTTCATTGGCTGTAAAGCGCGTTGAGACGTCCGTTGGTTGTGAAAGGTGCTATATAAATGCAAGTCTTTCTTTCTTTAAATCTCTGTCCTCTGGTTACCGACCCTTCTGCCACAGTTTCTCCTGATTTACTCTATCAAAACCTTTCATGATTTTGAACACCTGTCAAATCCCTTCACCTTCTCTGCTCTACAGCGAACAACCCTGAGGATGTTGTCCCTACATTACTGAGACTGCATAAAATACATTCAGTGATATATCTGACGGGTTTGCTCATTATACAAGATCTAAAGAGATTGTAGATTTAATTCTGGAGACTGCTGAGCAATGTTTCATTTCCTGCTCACAGAAAGCTCTTTTTTACTCAGAGTTCTATTCAGAATGGAATAACGTGAAACTAGAAATCTATGTTTGTGATATGATCCACAATTGCTGACCTCAATACTTTTAATATTGTACCAATTATCACCTTGTGCGATAAAAACTTAACATTCACATGGTGCCTTTTCATGAGGTGTCAGCCATGGCTCAGTGGGTAGCACTCTCGCCTGAGTCAGAAGGTTACGGATTCAAGTCGCACGCCAGGGACTTAAGCACAAAATCTAGGCTGACAATCCAATGCAGTACTGAAGGAGTGCTGCACTGATAGAGGTGCCGTCTTTCAGATAAATCGAGGCCTCGTCTGCCCTCTCAGGTCGGTGTAAACGATCCGATGGCACTATTCGAAGAAGAGCAGGGCAGTTCTCCCCGGTGTCCTGGTCAATATTTATTCCCCAAATAAAATAATTGAAACAGATAATCTGGTTATCACGATGCTGTTTGTGGGACCTTGCAATACATAAATTGGCTGCAGACTTTCCTACATTACAACAATGACTACACTTCAAAATGTACTTCATTGGCTTTAAAGAGCTTTGTGACGTCCCGAGCTCTTGACAGGCATTATAAATCTGGAATGCACTGCCTGAAAGGGTGGTGAAGGCAGACTCAATTGTGGCTTTCAAAAGGGAATCGGGTAAGTACCTGAAGGAAAATAATTTGCAGGACAAAGGGATGGAGATGTGGGACTCGCTGAGGTGCTCTTGCAGAGCCAGCACGGGCAAAATGGCTTCCTTCTGTGCTGTAACCATTCTATATAAATGCAAGCTCGCTCTTATCATATTTCAAAACACCTCTGACTACAAATTACTCAAACCATTGAATCAAAAACATGGCAGCTACTTTGTACATGGCAAAATCCTGCAAAACAGCAATGGCATGAATGACCTGTTAAGCAATAAGGCGGGGGGGGAGGGGGGGCGGCAGGTGGAAGGTGGTGCGTTAGGTGTTGGTTAAATGAAGGATATTGGCCTGGATCCAGTCGAACATCCTACTCTTTTTCAAATCGTACGATAGCATCTTTAATATTCTGCTGAAGCACAGGCAGCGCCTCCCACAGCAATCCCATTATAAACTCTCAGAAATAATGTGAACATTTCACATCAATACCAGCGGGTTTTACTGGAGATCCTAGTGCCAACCCTTCACGTACCTGCAGGGACGGAGTTTGATGGCTTCGACAATGGTTCGGGCGCATCCTTCATTCGCGTGACAAGGCTTTCGGAGAGCTGCAAAGAAACACGTTTATTAAAGCCATGATATTCCTTTCATAAGCCCTTCCCCATGAACTCAGCTACTTGGATTGGGACAAGGAAAGAGGCCATCTTGATTGACAGTCTAAAATTGGAATTTACCCCAGAGGGTTATGGATGCTGAGTAGTTGAGTATATTTAAGGCTGAGGTCGATAAATTTTTCTAGGGGCATCATGGAATGTCGAGATCGGGGGGGGGGAAAGTGGAGCTGATGTCGATAAACAACCATGATCTTATGGAATGGCGGAGCAGACTCATGGGGCCATATGGCCTTCTCCTGCTCCTATTTCTTATGTTTTTATGAAAGAAAGATGCAAGCCTTTATTTATGTAGCATCCTATTGTGCCTCTTGGAAATTTCAGATGGAATTACTCGAGTGCCGTGACTATCGTTATGTCGGTAAGTATAGCAGCCAATACACGCAAAGCAACATCACACAAATAGCAGTGAGTTGAATGGCCAGGTAATCTGCTTTGGTGGTGTTGGTTGAGGAAGGAACGTTGGGCAGGAAGAATCCACTGCACATTTTCAAATGGTGCCATCAACCACAACTACTGGAACAATCAGTCCAGGCCTCGGTTTAATGTTTCACCCGCAGGATGGCACCTCTGACATTGCAGCACTCCTTCAGTAAAGCAGGGGTGAGGGTTGGGGGCGGTTCCTGGCTGACAGCAATTACACAGGCACCAGCACAGCCCTCCAGGATCTCACCAAAGTGTCCCTTCTTCATCTGTCAGCCTGGACCGTGACTGCGACTGCTGGTTCAGCGCATAGCGGACAAAGCAGAAAGACTGAGTTTTAACACTCTATGTTGCTGTCCTGGGTTCAGTCCCTGGTCTGGGTCACGGTATATGCAGATCAGTATTAATATTGGCAGGGGAGTTCTCTCTGGTGATCTGGCCAATCTTTATCCCTCAACCAGATTTATCTCATTGCTGTTTGTGAGAGCTTGCTGTGCACAAATTGGCAGCCGCCTTTCCTACATTACAACAGTGACGACAGTTCAAAAACTACTTAATTGGCTGTAAAGCATTTGGGGACATTGAGGTCGTGAAATGTGCTGTAGAAATTCAAATTCTTGCTTTTTCTTGTCATCTTTAATTCCCATGGGCTATGGGGAGAGCTGGAGAAGATTCAGCTCTTGGCAGGGAGTGCAGCTGCTACAATTTGGCCTAGGCTTTAAATAAAAAAAATAGTTCTCGCCAACATTCTCTATAAGGTGCGCGCAGGACCGGCCTTTTCAATGTAAAGTTTCGTATGCACGAAACTGTGAATGGACCACGTAGCACCAAAAAAATAAATAAGAGAACATTGGTTCTCACTTCCAATTACTATCCAGGTCTATGATTCAGTTGGGTGGAGACCGTACCAGTGTCCAGGCGCACAAATGATGCTCAAGTGAGCCAGACAGCAGCCACTATGGAAACAGAGCTCTGTAAAGTCAACATGTTCATGAGCGAACAGGCCAGGGAAAAAACTGGAAGAGGAAAAAGAATAATTAAAAGCAATCACAATGTTCATACACAGCCTACTGACAGTGACATTTATTTAGATATCTGTATGTTTTGAAGGTTTCACCTTGATATTTTAAAAAGGACATTTCTGCACAACATTCAATTCAATTAAATTCTCACAACCAGCAAATTTTCCGTCAAATGTCAAAAACAATGAGATTTAAATAACAACTTCACAAAGGATTATCAGATCAAAGCGATTGTGCATATAATAAAATAGTCTGCGTTTATGAGATATCTCATTCACTATTCAAAAATTAGGTTTACTACTCTTTGCTGTTCTACAAAAGTTAATTCAATTCTATTTGAGGAGATAAGAACATAAAAATTAGGACCTACGGCCCCTCGAGCCTGCTCCGCCATTCAATAAGATCATGTTTGATCTTCAACCTCAACACTTTCTCACCCGACCCCCATATCCCTTGATTCCCTGAGTCCAAAAATCTATCTCAGCCTTGAATATACTCAACAACTCAGCATCCACAGCCCATTGGGGTAGAGAATTCCAAAGATTCATAATCCTCCGAGTGAAGAAATTTCTCCTCATCTTAGGATAAGGGGTCGGCCTTTGAAGACAGAGACTGTGACCCCCTAGTTCTTGACTCCCCAACCAGGGGAAACAATCTCTCAGCATCTATCCTGTCAATCCCCTTCAGAATGTTTCAATTAGATCACCTCTCATTGTTCTAAACTCCAGACAGTATCGGCCCAATCTACTCAATCTCTCCTCGTATGACAACCCTCTCATTCTAGGAATCAATCAGGACATCTCAAGAGAGATCTTTTCTTCAACATGTTTCCCCTCCGTCCTCTCCTGCCGGTGGCGACTAGTGCTGTACTGCAGTCCCATCCAATAGTGAGCTGAGACACTAGACCAGAAGTTCCCAACCTTCACATTGCGTATCCACTTCCTGCTCTACCAACTGTCCCGTACCCTTTGCAGCACACAGGTTTTAGGCTGGACAATGGTTGGGCAACTGAAACCATTCTGTACTGTTGGGTGACTGGAGGCGAGGGCGCTGTATGTCATCGTCTGTGTGTGTCTGTGTTCTCATTGGTACGTCTGGAAGTAAATTAACTACTTTATATAACAAATTCCCAGAGTTTCAAAGCTTTGTCGGAGTAGCATACTATAAAAATGCAATAAATTAATGTCTAATAAATAAAATCCATCATTGGATAATTTCTTCCGCGTACAACTACCCTCCCCGCCCCTTGAGATGTTCCCCATACCCCTACGAGTATGCCTACCAGTTTGGGAACACTGACTCAGAGTATCAAGTTCTCGAATTTCCACAATGGAAATCCCACAAATGTCTGTCACTGGATAGGAATCATCAGCCAGAAACATGGTTAATTGGGCTAGAGAGTGAAATTGCACTAGCTACTCATGTATAAGATTTGAAATTGATGACCTGTTTCGGACTGAAAAGGGGGAGGGTGGGTTACATCTTATACTCCCATCCTCCGCTCCCTTCGGTACCGAATTTTTTCCAAATAAGTGGAACGAGTAGCATTCTGCAAGGACATTCGTATCAGCAGAGAAATATTTAAATCAGCACCCCACCCACCACTGTAAACATTCACTTCCTCCACCACCGGCGCACCGTGGCTGCAGTGTGTACCATCTGCAAATTGCACTGCAGCAACTCACCAAGGCTTCTTTAGCAGCACCTCCCAAATCCGCGACCTCTACCACCTGGGGCAAGGGCAGCAGGCACATGGGAGCACCATCACCTGCAAGTTCCTCTCCCAGTCACACAACTTCCTGATTTGGAAATATATCAGCCATTCCTTCATTGTCACTGGGTCAAAATCCTGGAACTCCCTCCCTAACAGCACTGTAGGAGTACCTTCACCACATGGACTGCAGCGGTTCAAGAAGGCGGCTCACCACCATCTACTTAAGGGCAATTAGGGATGTGGCCTCCTTGCCACATCCTGAGAATTTTTTTAAAAATGGCAACTTTCCCTTTCAACTCCACATTGGATCAGAATCAAAACCGTCACCAAGAGCGAAGAACTGAAGCTGGTGGAAAAACTTGGACCTATGTGAGTAGGAAAGTCCAATGTAAAATGAGAGGGACGGTACTGATAGTTGTGCCCACTCATTAACAAACGAAGAATTGTGAGGGATGGAAACCTTCTAAATATTTACCATGTCATTATATACAGGGTGGAATATTTTGGAGGGGAGGGGGTCTCATTATACACAAGGACATGTGTTAAGTTAAATTTCCAAAATAATGGTCGAATCTGCTAACTCCCTCCCTCACACCCCCCAGCCTCGCGTGAGCTCGCGCCCCCCTCTCTCTGCGCACGCCCCAACCCCTCCCTCACACCCCCTCTTCCCCGGGTCCCTCTCTCCCTCACACCCCCCCCTCCCTCACACCCCCTTCCTCTCCCACCCCCGGCTCCTCGCTCACTCTCTCACCCTCAGTCCCTGCAGTACTGTCACTCGCTCCTGCTGGTCTTTGCCGAACGATACACGCCGAGTACTGCCGTTCGCCCCCATCGCCCCGGGTCAATTCAATCAGTTCAAATATAATTTTAACGTTGAATATAATTTTCGTTCCTCCGCCTCTTAACAACCGCCGCAGTGTCCTCCCAACCGATTGGTCCGGGAGGTGGCTGCCCATAGCGACCAATCGGATTCGTCCGTGAAACCCGGTGGGCGGTGCTACCTTCAGCGGTGCTGTACGCAGGCGCGCCGCCAGAGTTTCTGGGAGTTGCAGTCACGAAGCCCGGAGTCGGCTGCTGGTGGCTGTCTACGCTTGCGCGCTGCGATGGCTTGTGGGGGGATGTAGTTTCTTTCCTCTCCACTCTTGTTGCTGTGTGCCTCCGAACTTGCGGCATGAGGCGCTGCAGTGCAGCAGGGCAGAGCGACCCACAGTCTGGAGACGTGGTACAGTGGTTATGTTGTTGGACTAGAGATATGAGCCTGCAAGACAAAGGTCCTTGTCTGTTTGCTGCACGTGATTCTGTCTCATGGCTGCTTGGAACTGATGGTAAACCAAGTGGTGAAACAGGAGTGAATCGTCTGCTGATGTGCCTCGGTCATGCAGTACTTGAACACGCAGGTCGGTGATTGGAGCGTGGGCAGATACAGCAGGAGCGGCAAGAGACTGTGGAGGGATGTGATCAGGGGCCCAGGGTCAGCACAGGCCAGCCCACACTGCGATAGATGTACACACTAGGTCCGTGCAGCTGAGCAGGTCTCCAATCATCCTGGATAACCCTTGCCCATAGATCAAGACCTAGCTCTGTCAAGTCCGTGTGGTAGCTGGAGTGCAACGGCCAGCACACGTTAAAAAAATTCACGCACAGGCAACTTCCAACCTTCAGGATGTAGTTAAGGACCTGGTATATTAGGTCCTTCATTAAAACACCTGTGAACTCATCCTTTTTTGGCGTAGAAGCAAGTCATCCTCGTTCGAGCGACTGCCTATGATGATGATGATGGACTAATAATCCGGAGGTCTGGATGAATGATCTCAAAGACAAGAGTTCAAATCCCACCATGGCAGCTGGCAAATTTAAATTCCGTTAATTTAAAAAAATCTGGAATAAAAAGTATCACTACCAGATTGTCATAAAAACCCTTACAAAAGCAAAATAGTGTGGATGCTGGAATCTGAAATGAAAACAGAAAATGCTGGCAATCTCAGCGGGTCAGGCAGCATCTGTGGAATGAAACAGAGTTAATGTTTCAGGTCGATGACCCTTCGTCAGAACTGGCGAATGTTCAAAATGAACAGATTCTTAAAGAGCACTGAAAAGCCATCAGCCCATAACCTCTGCCCATATTTCTCTCCCTTTCCTCTTTTAAAAACAACCCCCGCCCCCCCATCCCCAATCTTATGTATTTTTTTCTCTCTCTGTTTCCAATGGCAGCTGGTAATTATTCCGCCATTCACACCTTAACTAGACTAAACTTTTTCTAACTTCTGCCATTACCATCTCAAGTCGGCCCATCATCTCTTTTGTCTCTCTAATCTCTCCTGTCTTCGACTCTATCATAGACCTTCGCTTTTGTTCTTTCCTCCCCTTCCCCTTTCAGTGCTCCTTAAGAATCTGTCTGTTCATTTTGAACATTCGCCAGTACTGACAAAGGGTCATCGACCTGAAACGTTAACTCTGTTTCTCTGTCATAAAAATCCATTTGTTCACAAATGAACCTTAGGGAAGGAAATCTGCCATCCTTACCTGGTCTCGCCTATATCTGACTCCAGACTCATCATCATAGAATCTCAGAATCGAGAAAGACTTGCTTTCACTCTTAGAATGAGGTGACTGAACAGGCCAATACAAGACCCACAGACCCTGTCACAGGTGGGACAAATAGTCGTTGAGGGCAAGGGAGGATGGGACAGATTTTCCGGACGTTCTTTCCGCTGCCTGCGCTTGATTTCTGCATATTCTCGGCAATGAGACTTGAGGTGCTCAGCGCCCTCCCCGATGCACTTTCTCCACTTAGGGCAGTCTTTGGCCAGGGACTCCCAGGTGTCAGTGGGGATGTTGCATTTTATCAGGGAGGCTTTGAGGGTGTCCTTGTAACGTTTTCTCTGCCCACCTTTGGCTCGTTTACCGTGAAGGAGTTTCAAGTAGAGCGCTTACTTTGGCATGTGGACAACGTGGCCTGCCCAGCGCAGCTGATCAAGTGTGGTCAGTGCTTCAATGCTGGGGATGTTGGCCTGGTCGAGGACACTAATGTCGGTCCTCCAAGGGGATTTGTAGGATCTTGCAGAGACATCATTGGTGGTATTTCACCAGCAACTTGAGGTGTCTACTGTAAATGGTCTATGTCTCTGAGCCATACAGGAGGGCGGGTATTACTACAACCCTGTAGACCATGAACTTGATGATAGATTTGAGGGGCTGATCTTCGAACACTCTTTTCCTCAGGCGGCCAAAGGCTGCACTGGCGCACTGGAGGTGGTATTGAATCTCATCATCAATGTCTGCTCTTGTTGATAAGAGGCTCCCAAGGTATGGGAAATGCTCCACGTTGTCCAGAGCTGCGCCGTGGAGATTAATGACTGGGGGGCAGTGCTGTGCGGCAAGAACAGGCTGGTGGAGGACCTTTGTCTTATGGATGTTTAGCGTAAGGCCCGTGCTTTCGTAAGCCTCGGTAAATATGTCGACTATGTAAAGTCCTGTCCCCTCAGTACAGATTCACACGAGGCATGTAGTGAAGTCAAGGTCACTCTGGACCTGTACCTTTATTTCACAGCTCTGGAATGCTGCACTTGCCTGAGACCTGTGCTTATATACCTGTCTCTTGCAAGTGCACCCCTGGTGGTAAGGTATGCTGGTGGTTACAGGTCATATCTTATTACAGTCATGTATAGCATGTTAGGATACAGTTATATAATAATGTAAGATACATGACATCACCCTCCCCCAAGGTCTTATTGTCTTTATATTCAGTCTCTCAGGTAGTCTATGCTCTCGTGTGGAGCGTCTGAGATGTGGTTCAGTTGTTTGCCTTGGTGTCTGTTTTTCTTTGGGTGTGGTTGCTGGTATCTCGCCTGGGCTGTGTGTTTCGATTGGTATGATTGTTGTTGACTCACCTGGGCTGTCTGTTGGGATTGCCCTTTCCTCAGGTTGTTCCCTCTGTCTGTCCACCAGGTGTGGTGCGAGTTCCACATTGTAGTCTGCCTCTGGTTCCGCAGTGTTGTTGGTAAATCTGCTTTTGACTTGGTCTACATGCCTCCGGCAGGTTTTTCCATTGTCCATTTGTACTACCAGTAGCCTGTTTCCTTCCTTGCCCGTTACTGTCCCTGCAAGCCATTTGGGACCCCTGCCATAGTTTAGTACAAACACTTTGTTCCCTATCTCATTCCATCTCCCCCTCGAATTTCTGTCATGGTACTCAGTCAGCTTACGGCGCTTTGCCTCAACGATTTCGTACATGTCTGGGAGGATTAATGAGAGCCTTGTTTTTAAAAGTCCTTTTCATCAACAGTTGCGCGGGGGAGATCCCAGTCAATGAGTGCGGACGAGATCTGTATGCCAGCAGCAGTCGCGACAGGTGACCCTGCAGCGTGGGACCTTGGATTTTAAGCACGCCTTGCTCTCTCCGCCTGGCCGTTGGAGGCCGGCTTGAACGGTGCCGTCTTGACATGATTTATGCCGTGGTTAATTATAAAGTCTTGGAATTCTGCGCTGGTGAAGCACGGACCATTGTCACTGACCAATATGTCAGGGATTCCGTGCTTTGCAAACATGGTTGCGAGGCTCTCCACAGTGGTGCTCGAGTTTAAAATGGTGCATTCGATCCACTTTGAAAATACATCTACAACTACGAGGAACATTTTGCCCATGAATGGGCCCGCATAGTCTACGTGCACCCGCAACCACGGTTTGGTAGGCCAAGGGCTCAGTGGAGCCTCCCTGGGGGCATTGCTTAGTTGGGCACAAACGATGTACCTTCGGACGCAGAACTCCAAGTCCGTGTCAATACCAGGCCACCAGACGTGGGATCTGGCTATGGCCTTCATGAGAACAATCCCCGGGTGCTCGCGATGGAGCTCCCGGATAAATGCCTCTCTGCCTCGCAGAGGCATGACTACTCGGCTGCCCCACATCAGGCAGTCTGCTTGTAATGATAGCTCATGCATGTGCCTGTGAAAGGGTTTTAATTCCTCGGGGAAGGCATCGCGAGCCTCTGCCCAGTCACCGGTTAGGACACATCTTTTTACTAAGGATAACGTGGGGTCGCTGGCCGTCCAGGCTCTGATTTGGCGAGCCGTCATGGACGAACCTGTGGATTCAAAGGCATTGATTGCCATGACTATCTCACAGTCCTGTTCGTCAGACCCTTCTGTGGTCGCCAGGGGTAGCCTGCTGAGCGCATCGGCACAGTTGTCTGTGCCTTATGGTATAATCGTAGGACGCCAGCAGGAGTGCCCACCGTTGAATTCGAGCCGAGGCGTTGGCGTTTATTGCCTTGCTCTCGGATAGGAGGGACGTGAGGGGCTTGTGGTCGGTTTCTAACGCGAACTTGGCCCCGAAAAGGTATTGGTGCATCTTTTTGACACCGTACACGAGCGCCTCCTTCTTTACCATTCCGTACCCGTGCTCTGCCCGCGAAAGTGACCTGGAGGCATAAGCTATGGGTTGTAATTTGCCTGCACTATTGACATGTTGCAAAACGCACCAATCCCATACGCTGACGCATCGCATGTGAAAACTAGCTTTTTACCTGGGTCAAAGAAAGTCAAAACACTGTTGGAACACTGAAGGTTGCGTGCCTTATTGAAGGCGCGTTCCTGGGCGTCCCCCCAAAACCAATCACACCCCTTCCTGAGTAGCACGTGGAGAGGCTCCAGCAGTGTGCTTAAATTCTGCATAAAGTTCCCAAAGTAATTGAGTAGCCCGAGAAAGGCGCGTAGTTCTGAGACATTCCGGGGCCTGGGTGCCAGGCGAATTGCTTCTGTTTTGGACTCTGTTGGGCGGATTCCATCAGTGGCAATCCTTTTGCTCAAAAATTCAACCTCGGGTGTGAGAAACAGCCACTTGGATTTCTTGACTCGTAGCCCTACCCGATCCAACCGCTTTAGTACTTCCTCCAAATTACGGAGATGGGAGCCGGTGTCCCTGCCCGTGATAAGTATGTCGTCTTGAAATACAACCGTCCCCGGGATGGACTTGAGCAGACTCTCCATGTTGCGCTGGAATATGGCAGCTGCCGACCTGATGCCGAATGGGCATCGATTGTACATGAAAAGGCCTCGATGTGTATTGATGGTGGTGAGTAGCTTTTTTTAAAGTCCTTTTCATCAACGGGGGGATTCCAGTCAATGAGTGCGGACGAGATCTGTATTCCATCCTCGTCGCCACTGTAAAGTCCTGTCCCCTCAGTACAGATTCACACGAGGCATGTAGTGGAGTCAAGGTCACTCTGGACCTGCACCTTTATTTCACAGCTCTGGAATGCTGCACTTTCCGGAGACCTGTCCTTATATAACTGTCTCTTGCAAGTGCACCCCTGGTGGTAAGGTATGCTGGTGGTTACAGGTCATATCTTATTACAGTCATGTATAGCATGTTAGGATACAATTATATATAATAATGTAAGATACATGACAGACTATGTCCTGGAGTTCAGCCTCTATGTGCGCAGACGCACATACTGTAGCTCGACGAAGAGGTTGGAGTGGTCTTGGACCTGGCCTGGAGAAGGTTGAACAGGGTCTGTTGTTTAGTTCCACTCCAGCGGGGAGCTTGCTGATTGTGAGGTGGAGCGTGGCAGTGAGGAAGATTGAGAATAGGGTTGACCCCGGTCCGGACGTGGATTGGGTCTGTGATGGATCTGTGGTAAGGATCACGTCCTGCATGTCGTAGTAGAGCAGGCGGAGGATGTTGTTGAACTTTTGGGGGCATTCGAAACGGAGGAGGACACTCCATAGACCCTTGTGGTTGACAGTGTCAAAGGCCTTTGTAAGGTCGAAGGCGACCGTTTTTCCTGCAGCTGTCACACTGCAAAAATCATGTCCGTTGTGCCCCGTAGGCGACGAAATCCGTACTCCAGACTCACAGCACATTGGTTGCCTCTGAAATGGCCCAGCAAGCCACTCAGTTGTACTAAACTGCTACTGCAGCTCGCCACCACCTTCTCAAGGGCAATAGATGCTGGCCTTGCTGTGAACAAATAAAAAAAATGTTGGAACCAGTTACTATTTACACCTCAATTTGGGAGATGGATTGGGGTAATGAAAAACTGACTCCCAAACCAATACAAGGAGGGTCAACAACTTATACAGCATCTTCGACAAAGGGCCTCCTCGCCTCTGCCCCCCCGCCGCCTCCTCTGTCTCTATGACCTCCTCCAGCCCTCTGAGATCTCTGCACTCCTCCAATCCTGGCATCTTGCGCACCACCAATTTCCATCGCTCCACCATTGGGGGCCGTGCCTTCAGTTGCCTGGGCTCAAGCTCTGTAATTTCCTCCCTAAACCTCCCCATCTATCGACCTCTCTCTCCTCTTTTAAGACGCTCCTTAAAGCCGATCTCTTTGTCCAGGTTTTGAGTCACCTGTCCTAATATCTCCTTAGATTGCTCAGTGTCAAATTTTGATTAATAATTGCTCCTGTGAAGCTCCATTGGGCGTTTTACTACATTAAAGACACTATATAAATTCAAGTTGTTGTTGTTAACATAGCCCTACCACCTCGCTATATCTCTCCTCACCTTCAAAAGCCTCCTGAACTACACCTTTTGCCACCTCCACCAAACACTTCGTTGGTGTTAGATCCTTCATACTACAAGAAGAACCCAATAACATGAAAGATAGACTAAGGTGATAGGGCTTTAGGGAAACAATTCCAGGATCCAGAGTGTGATCATGCCACTTATCTAAACAATTTGGAAAGATACCAACTTGAATAAGTGGGAAAGATAAAGGGGCCGAAATTCCCTTGATAACGCCGCCCGTTAACGCTGGCAATGGGTGGCTAACGGGTGGCAAAGGCCTACTGCCAGGGGTGAGTGGTGTCTGCACCTCCCTGCACATTGAGTTGGTCTTTGGTGGATGCGGGATGAGGTAACGCTGCGCCCTCCAACGTCACCCATGTGGTGACGCCATCCAGCGTGTAACGCCCCCTTGGTGCTGCTGTCGCGATATTGCATTTCTACGGTGCCCTAATGGACCAGGCGTCCGTACAGCCTGGGAAAAGTGGTGTCAACGTAGCGGATCTCGGGGGGGCATCGCCTAGAGGGCAAGGTAAGTTTTTTTCTTTATTTATTTCAACATTTATTTCCTAGTTGTACCAGTGGGGAAGTGTGTGTGTGTGTGTGGGTGGGAGAAGTTTAGTTTTTTTTTCGTCCCATTTTCCCAACTGGCATACGGCCCCTCGAGCCTCCCGTCACGAAAGTGAGACAGCCTCCTGAGCTCCCGCCCCGTTGGTGCCAAGGATGAGTGTGCAACGCTGCTTTTAATACTGCTCTCTCATCTTTGGACATAAAAACTGAATTTGTCAGTTTGAAGCAGCACCGACTGCCCAGCGTTAAAATCAGCACTCAGTCGGTGACAACGCCTCAAAAACGACCATAACCAATTTCGACCCCAAAGATTCCAAAACTGATTGCATACTTGTTCCAATGTCATACCATATGAGATGATAGGGTTTGCACCATAATATCTCAATTGATAGGGTAGAAGTAGAGAAAAATTTTCCACTTGTGAAGGAGACCAAAACTAGGTTTCATAAATATAAGATAGTCACTAATAAAGCCAATAATGAATTCAGGAGTAAGTTCTTTACCCAGAGGGTGGTAAGGATGTGGAACCCGATCCCATGGAAGGATATCGTGAACGGTAGCATAGTGGTTATGTTACTGGACTAGTAATCCAGAGGCCTGGACTAATGATCTGGAAATAGGAGTTCAAATTTCACCATGGCAGCTGGGGAATTTGATTTCAGTTAATAAAAATTAATCTGGAATAAAAAGCTAGTATCAGTAATGGTGACCATGAAACTACTGGATTGTAGTAAAAACCCATCTGGTTCACTAATGTCCTTACCTGGTCTGGCCTATATGTCACTGCAGATCCACACCACTGTGGTTGACTCTTAACAGCCCTCTGAAATGGGCAGCCACTCAGTTAAGGGTAATTAGGAATGGGCAGTAAATGCAATAGAGGTCTTTAAAATTATGAAAGGTTTTGATAGAGTGGATACAGAGAGAGCGTTTCCACTTGTGGGGAAGAGCATAACTAGAGGCCATCAATATAAGATAGTCACGAATAAATCAAATGAGGAATTCGGAAGGAACTTCTTTACCCAAGAGAGTGGTGTGAATGTGGAACTCGCTACCACAGTGAGTGGTTGAGGCAAATAGTATAGATGCATTTAAGGGGAGGCTAGACAAGCATATGAGGGAGAAGGGAATAGAGGGTTATGCTGACAGAGTTAGATGAGGAAAGACAGGAGGGGGCTCGAGTGGAGCATAAACGGCAGCATGGACAAGTTGGGCCAAATGGCCTGTTTCTGTGCTGTATATCTTATGTAATTTTTAAGTAGTTGTCCCTCCCTGGAGTTTTCATGTGCCCGTGTGAAGCACTTTGCATTTCTCGACATTGAACGTCATCATCCACCTGTCTGCCCAATTCCCAAGTACAGTGCGGCATTTTCCATTTCTAATCCACAAAACCACCCCTCTCCCTGTGATACTTTCCTGCAAAATTCTTACTGCATGTGACATTTAGCCACAGCCCTGGTGACCTTCGCAGGAGAGCATTGATATTCCTGGTGTCCTTTGAGTGTTCAGGATTGGACCGAGCTAAAGTTCGCAAGTACGTGATTTTTGGAGCTGATGAATGGTTTGCATATTACTGCTGGCATGGAATCACCATGGTAACGTCAGAAACAGTGCAGCAGGACTCTGAGCAAGACACTGCCATTCGACTCTCCCTGAGAATTAAATCAGCACAACTACACTTGCAGTCAATCCTGTCTCAGTCTGCAACATCATTGCCGTTTTATTTCTGTACCTTGAGTTTACCCTCTCTTGCTCCCTGAATCCTTTCTGTCCCTTGTTTGGCACCTTCCTCTTCCACCTTGTAAGATGCTCAGAGATATTCTTCGCTGTGGCTCAGTGGGTAGCGCTCTTGCTTCTGAGTCAGAAGGTTGTGGGTTCGAATCCCACTCCAGGAACTTCAGCACATAAATCTAGGCTGACATTCCCTGTGCGGTATTGAGGGAGTGCTGCACTGTCAGAGGTGCAATAAAGGTACAGCAGTAATCATGGGCGGCAGTAATCATGGGCGACTTTAATCTACATATTGATTGGGCTAACCAAACTGGTCGAAATGCGGTGGAAGAGGATTTCCTGGAGTGTATTAGGGATGGTTTTCTAGACCAATATGTTGAGGAACCAACCAGAAAGCTGGCCATCCGAGACTGGTTGATGTGTAATGAGAAGGGACTAATTAGCAATCTTGTTGTGCGAGGCCCCTTGGGGAAGAGTGACCATAATATGGTAGAATTCTTTATTAAGATCGAGAGTGACAAAGTTAATTCAGAAACTAGGGTCCTGAACTTAATGAAAGGTAACTTTGATGGTATGAGGCGCGAATTGGCTAGATTAGACTGGCAAATGATACTTAAAGGGTTGACGGTGGATAGGCAATGGCAAACCTTTAAAGATCATATGGATGAACTTCAGCAATTGTACATCCCTGTCTGGAGTAAAAATAAAACGGGGAAGGTGGCTCAACCGTGGCTAACAAGGGAAATTAAGGATAGTGTTAAATCCAAGGAAGAGGCTTATAAATTAGTCAGAAAAAGCAGCAAACCGGAGGACTGGGAGAAATTTAGAATACAGCAGAGAAGGACAAAGGGTTTAATTAAGAGGGGGGAAATAGAGTACGAGAGCAAGCTTGCCGGGAACATAAAAAATGACTGCAAAAGCTTCTATAGATATGTGAAGAGAAAAAGATTAGTGAAGACAAACGTAGGTCATTTGCAGTCAGAATCAGGTGAATGGGGAACAAAGAAATGGCAGACCAATTTAATAAGTACTTTGGTTTCGTCTTCACAAAGGAAGAAGACACAAATACCTTCCGGATGTACTAGGGGACAGAAGGTCTAGTGAGAAGGAGGAACTGAAGGATATCCTTATTAGGCGGGAAATTGTGTTAGGGAAATTGATGGGATTGAAGGCCGATAAATCCCCAGGGCCTGATAGTCTACATCCTAGAGTACTTAAGGAAGTGGCCCTAGAAATAGTGGATGCATTGGTGATAATTTTCCAACAGTCTTTCAACTCTGGATCAGTTCCTGTGGACTGGAGTGTTGCTAATGTAACACCACTTTCTAAAAAAAGGTAGGAGGGAGAAAACGGGTAATTATAGACCGGTTAGCCTGACATCAGTGGTGGGGAAAATGTTGGAATCAATCATTAAGGATGAAATAGCAGCGCAATTGGAAAGCAGTGATAGGATTGGTCCAAGTCAGCATGAATTTATGAAGGGGAAATCATGCTTGACAAATCTTCTGGAATTTTTTGAGGATGTAACTAGTTGAGTGGACAGGGGAGAACCAGTGGATGTGGTGTATTTGGACTTTCAAAACGCTTTTGACAAGGTCCCACACAAGAGATTGGTGTGCAAAATCAAAGCACATGGTATTGGGGGTAATGTACTGACCTGGATAGGGAACTGGTTGGCAGACAGGAAGCAGAGAGTCGGGATTAACGGGTCCTTTTCAGAATGGCAGGCAGTGACTAGAGGAGTGCCGCAGGGCTCAGTGCTGGGACCTCAGCTCTTTACAATATATATTAATGATTAAGATGATGGAATTGAGTGTAATATCTCCAAGTTTGCAGATGACACTAAACTGGGTGGCGGTGTGAGCTGTGAGAAGGACGCTAAGAGGCTGCAGGGCGATTTGGACAGGTTAGGCGAGTGGGCAAATACATGGCAGATGCAGTATAATGTGGATAAATGTGAGGTTATCTACTTTGGGGGCAAAAACACGAAGGCAGAATATTATCTGAATGGCGGCAGATTAGGAAAAGGGGAGGTGCAGCGAGACCTGGGTGTCATGGTTCATCAGTCATTGAAGGTTGGCATGCACGTACAGCAGGCGGTGAAGAAGGCAAATGGTATGTTGGCCTTCATAGCTAGGGGATTTGAGTATAGGAGCAGGGAAGTCTTACTGCAATTGTACAGGGCCTTAGTGAGGCACCACCTGGAATATTGTGTTCAGTTTTGGTCTCCTAATCTGAGGAAGGACGTTCTTGCTATTGAGGGAGTGCAGCGAAGGTTCACCAGACTGATTCCAGGGATGGCTGGACTGACATATGAGGAGAGACTGGATCAACTGGGCCTTTATACACTGGAGTTTAGAAGGGTGAGAGGGGAATTTCATAGAAACATATAAGATTCTGACTGGACTGGACAGGTTAGATGCAGGAAGAATGTTTCCGATATTGGGGAAGTCCAGAACCAGGGGACACAGTCTTAGAATAAGGGGCAGGCCGTTTAGGACTGAGATGAGGAGAAACTTCTTCACTCAGAGTTGTTAACCTGTGGAATTCTCTACCGCAGAGAGTTGTTGATGCCAGTTCATTGGATATATTTAAGAGGGAGTTAGATATGGCCCTTACGGCTAAAGGGATCAAGGGGTATGGAGAGAAAGCAGGACAGGGGTACTGAAGGAATGATCAGCCATGATCTTATTGAATGGTGGTGCAGGCTCGAAGGGCCGGATGGCCTACTCCTGCACCTATTTTCTATGTTTCTATGTTTCAAATGAGATGTTCAATCGAGGGCCCGTCTGGCCCCTCAGGTGGATGTAAAAGATCCCACTGCATTATTTCGAAGAAGAGCGGGGGAGTTCTCCCCGGTGTCCAGGGCCAATATTTATCCCTCAATCAACATCACCAAAACAGATTATCTGGTCATTTTCACATTGCTGTTTTTAGGAGCTTGTGGTACGCAAATTCGCTGCCGCATTTCCCACATTACAACAGTAACATAAGAAATAGGAGCAAGAGTAGGTCACACGGCCCCTCGAGCCTGCTCCGCCATTCAATGAGATGCTGGCTGATCATCGACCTTAACTCCACTTTCCCACCCGATCTCCATTGCCCTAGACTCCAAAACTCTTATCTATCTGAGCCTTGAATATATTCAGAGTCTCAGCATCCACAGTCCTCTGGGGCAGAGAATTCCAAAGAATCACAACCCTCTGAGTGAAGAAATTCCTCCTCATCTCTATCTTAAATGGCCTATCCCTTATCCGAAGATTGTGACCCTGAGTTCTAGGGGAAGCAACTTCTCAGCATCTACCTGTCAATCTCCTTCAGAATCTTATGTTTTAATGAGATCACCTCTCATTCTTCTAAACTCCAGAAAGAATAGGCCCATTCTACACAATCTCTCATCATAAGTCAGCCCCCTCGTCCCAGGAATCAATCGAGTGAACCTCCGTTGTACCGCCTCCAAGGCAAGTACATCCTTCCTTAGATAAGGAGACTAAAACTGTGCACAGTACTCCAGGTGCGATCTCACCAAGGTCCTGTACAATTGTAGCAAGACTTACTTACTCTTATACTCCAATCCCCTTTCAATAAAAGGACAACATGCCATTTGCCTTCCTTTTGCTTGCTGTATCTGTATGCTAGCTTTGTGTTTCTTGCACAAGGACACCCAAATCTCTCTGATCACCAACATTAAAAAATTTCTCACCATTTAAAAAATATTGTTTTTCTCGTCTTTCTACCAAAGTGAATAACCTCACATTTCCCGACATTATACTCCATCTGTCACCTTACTGCCCACTCACTTAGTCTATCTATATCCCTTTGCAGATGCTCCGTGTTCTCCTCACACCTTACTGTCCCACCTAACTTTGTATCGTCAGCAAACCTGGATACATTACAATCGGTCCCTTCATCTAGGTCATTAATATAGATTGTAAATAGCTGAGGCCCCACTGATCCTTGCGGCATCCCACCAGTTGCAGCTTGCCAACCTGAAAAAGACCCTTCAAAAGTAATTCATTGGCTGTAATACGCTTTGGGGTGTCGTAAGATCGTGAAAGGCACTGGATAATTTCAAGCATTTCTTTCTTTCTGTCAGAGACCCAAAGCAAATTCAGTTCCCGTCATTAAAAATAAAAGTGAATCGCAAGTTGAATTTCTTCCCTCCATTTTGTCTTGTCCACTCCCGAAGACGTTGCGTGCTGCTGGCAGGACTACAGGTTCCAGAGACAGCAGCAGCTCTCCGCAGGAATACTCACGGGCATACCAAGACAGTGCCAGTGGGCTATTGGACAACAACATTCGTCGCAGCTGAGCCCAATTCCCTCCCTAAACCTCTTCTCCTCTCTCTTCCTTTAAGACGCTTCTTAAAACCTACCTGTTTGACCAAGCCTTTGGTCAACTGTCCTACTATCTCCTTATATGGCTTGGTGTCAAATTTTGTCTGATAATGCTCCTTTGAAGCACCTCGGGATGTTTTACTACGTTAAAGGTGCTATATAAATACAAGTTGATGTGAAATAAAGCTTGAACTTTACAGATGGAATTGATGGCTTTTCTCACTGCTAGCTCATTTCACGATGAAAAGGTGGCAGTTGCAATATCTCCTAGGACTGGTGTTCATCCCACATTGTCCATATTGGCACGAGAACTGAAATACAAGGAACTGTGCACTATTTCCAGATATATTTGTTTTAATCTCTCCTGCTTTGTAAGGTTGCACTACCACATAATTCCTTCTGATGGCACTGCATACCCATAGGAACAGTTACTTCCCATCAGCGCACTCAACAATAACAATAACTTGCATTTATATAGCGCCTTTAACATAGTAAATCATCCCAAGATGCTTCACAGGAGTATTATAAAACAAAATTTATCACTGAGCCATGTAAGGAGAAATAAGGGCAGATGACATAGAAACATATAAAATAGGTGCAGGAGTAGGTCATTCGGCCCTTCGAGCCTGCACCACCATTCAATAAGATCATGGCTGATCATTCACCTCAGTACCCCTTTCCTGCTTTCTCTCCATATCCCTTGATCCCTTTAGCCATAAGGGCCATATCTAACTCCCTTTTGAAAATATCCAATGAACTGGCATCAACAACTCTCTGCGGTAGAGAATTCCACAGGTTCACAACTCTGAGTGAAGAAGTTTCTCCTCATCTCAGTCCTAAATGATCTGCCCCTTATCTCAAGACTGTGTCCCCTGGTTCTGGACTTCCCCAATATCGGGAACATTCTTCCTGCATCTAACCTGTCCAGTCCCGTCAGAATTTTATATGTTTCTATGAGATCCCATCTCATCCTTCTAAACTCCAGTGAATACAGGCCCAGTTGATACAGTCTCTCCTCATATGTCAGTCCAGCCATCCCTGGAATCAGTCTGGTGAACCTTCGCTGCACTCCCTCAATAGCAAGAACGTTCTTCCTCAGATTAGGAGACCAAAACTAAACTCAATATTTCAGGTGAAGCCTCACCAAGACCCTGTACAACTGTAGTAAGACCTCCCTGCTCCTATACTCAAATCCCCTAGTTATGAAGGCCAACATACCATTTGCCTTATTCACCGCCTGCTGCACCTGCATGCCAACTTTCAATGACTGATGTACCATGACACCCAGGTCTCGTTGCACCTCCCCTTTTCCTAATCTGCCACATTCAGATATTATACTGCCTTCGTGTTTTTGCCACCAAAGTGGATAACCTCACATTTATCTACATTATACTGTATCTGCCATGCATTTTACCACTCACCTAAGTCACCCTGCAGCCTCTTAGCATCCTCCACACAGCTCACACCACCTCCCCCCCCCCCAGCTTAGTGTCATCTGCAAACTTGGAGATATTACACTCAATTCCGACATCTAAAGCATTGATGTATATTGTAAATAGCTGGGGTCCCAGCACTGAGCCCTGCAGCACCCCACTAGTCACTGCCTGCCATTCTGAAAAGGACCCGTTTATCCCGACTCTCTGCTTCCTGTCTGCCAGCAAGTTCACTATCCACGTCAGTACATTACCCCCAATACCATGTGCTTTAATTTTGCACACCAATCTCTTGTGTAGGACCTTGTCAAAAGCCTTTTGAAAGTCGAAATACACCACATCCACTGGTTCTCCCTTGTCCACTCTACGGGCCCAAGTTTCCACATGATTTGCACCTGATTTTTAGGAGCAACTGGTGGAGAACGGACTATCTTAGAAATCGCAATTCTCCACATTTTTCTTTCTGCAGGTCTAGTGAGGTAGAACAGTTCTACTTTAGAACAGAATTTTTTCTTCAAAAGGGGGCGTGTCCGGCCACTGACGCCTGATTTCAAAGTTTCCACAGTGAAAACGTACTCCAAACTAAAGTAGAATGGAGCAAGTGAAGATTTTTGTAGAACTGAAAAAACCTGTTCTGCACATTAAAAAATCAGGTGCAGGTTACAAATTAGGCGTCCAGAACGAGGCAGGGGGGAGGGGGGGGAAGGGAATTCATTAAATTCTACAATCAATCCTTATTTATACTTCTACAAATATTATACAAATAAATCCAACCTGAATAAACATTTATAAGCAAAGAAAAGATTAAATAAACCATCTTCCTACCTGTGTGAAAGTGCTTCAGCCATCGTTCGAAGGAAACCGCCGTTTGTTGCCGCGCAGGGGAGGGAGGGGAAGGAGACAGCGGCTTGTTGCCGGGGAGGGAGGGGAAGGAGACAGTGAGAAGGGAAGCCTCAGTGCTGATGGCAATGTGATTTTATTAAAAAATGTTCAAAAATTAAACAGCTACAAAGAACTACAAAAATGGCCGAGTGCCAATGTTTTTTTTCACACCGAGCATGCGCGAACGCTCCAATGCGCACGCGCAGCGTTGCCGGCAGGGAAAAAACTAATTTAAATAGTACCCACCCCCTCCCACTTACAAAATCAGCGCAAGTGTAGGCTCCGCCCCCCTGGGCGCCGCACCAAACAGACAAGGAGCTGCAAAGCGCTCGAGAATAGCGCGTTTTATTTCTGGCGCCGTTTTCGGCGCGAAAAACGGGCGCCCAGCTCGGAGGGGCGCCCATTTTTTATCCTGTGGAAACTTGGGCCCATAGAGTTACATCCTCAAAAGATTCTAGAAGATTTGTCAAGCATGATTTCCCTTTTTCTAAATCCATGCAGACTTGGACTGATCCTGTCACTTCTTTCCAAATGTGCTGCTATTTCATCTTCAATAATTGATTCTAACATTTTCCCCACTACTGAGGTCAGGCTAACCGGTCTATAATTACCCATTTTCTCTCTTCCCTCCTTTTTTAAAAAAGTGGTGTTACATTTGCTACCCTCCAGTCCATAGGAACTGAACCAGAGTCGGTAGACTGTTGGAAAATGATCACCAATGCATCCACTATTTCTAGGGCCACTTCCTTAATACTCTGGGATGCAGACTATCAGGCCCCGGGGATTTATCAGCCTTCAATCCCATCAATTTCCTCAATACAATTTTCCGCCTAATAAGGATTTCCTTCAGTTCCTCCTTCTCACTAGACCCTCGGTCCCCTAGTATTTCCGGTTAGGTTGTTTGTGTCTTCCTTCGTGAAGACAGATCCAAAGTATTTGTTCGACTGGTCTGCCATTTCTTTGTTCCCAATTATAAATTCACCTGAATCTGACTGCAAGGGACCTACGTTTGTCTTCACTAATCTTTTTCTCTTCACATATCTATATTTTACAGTCAGTTTTTATGTTCCCAGCAAGCTTACTTCCCCCCCCCTCCTAATTAAACCCTTTGTCCTCCTCTGCTGAATTCTAAATTTCTCCCAGTCCTCAAGTTTGCTGCTTTTTCTGGCCAATTTATGTGCCTCTTCCTTGGATTTAACACTATCCTTAATTTCCCTTGTTAGCCACGGTTGAGCCACCTTCCCCCTTTTATTTTTACTCCAGACAGGGATGTACAATTGTTGAAGTTCATCCATGTGAACTTTAAATGTTTGCTATTGCCGATCCACCGTCAACCCTTCAAGTATCATTCACCAGTCTATTCTAGCCAATTCACATCTCATAACATCGAAGTTACCTTTCTTTAAGTTCAGGACCCTAGTCTCTGTATTAACTGCGTCACTCTCCACCTTAATAAAGAATTCGACCATGTTATAGTCACTCTTCCCCAAGGGGCCTCACACAAGATTGCTAATTAGTCCTTTCTCATTACACATCACACAGTCTAGGTTGACCAGCCCTCTAGTTGGTTCCTCGACATTGGTCTAGAAAACCATCCCTAATACATTCCAGGAAATTCTCCTCCACCGTATTGCTACCAGTTTGGTTAGCCCAATCTATATGTAGATTAAAGTCGCCCATGATAACTACTGTACCTTTATTGCACGCATCCCTAATTTCTTGTTTGATGCTGCCCCAACCTCACTACTACTATTTGGTGGTCGGTTCACTACTACTATTTGGTGGTCGGTACACAACTCCCACTAGCGTTTTCTGCCCTTTGGTATTCTGCAGCTCCACCCAATCAAATTCCACATCAACCAAGCTAATGTCCTTTATTACTATTGCGTTAATTACCTCTTTAACCAGCAACGCTACCCCACCTCTTTTTCCTTTCTGTCTATCCTTCCTAAATGTTGAATACCCCTGGATGTTGAATTCCCAGCTTTGGTCACCCTGAATCTTATTGAATGGTGGTGCAGGCTCGAAGGGCCGAAAGGCCTACACCTGCACCTATTTTTCTCTGGAGCCATGCCAATTATATCATATTCGTTAATTACTGCCTGCGCAGTTAATTCATCCACCTTATTACGAATACTTCTCGCATTGAGGCACAGAGCCTTCAAGACTTGTCTTTTTAACACACTTTCCCCTTTAGAATTTTGCTGTAATGTAGCCCTTTTTGACTTTTGCCTTGGGTTTCTCTGCCCTCCACTTTTACTTTTTTTTTCTATCTTTTGCTTCTGGCCCCCTTCTACTTCCCTCTGTCTCCCTGCATAGGTTCCCATCCCCCTGCCATATTAGTTTAACCCCTCCCCAACAGCACTAGCAAACACTCCCCCTAGGACATTGGTCTGGTCCTGCCCAGGTGCAGACTGTCCGGTTTGTACTGGTCCCACCTCCCCCAGAACCGGTTCCAATGTCCCAGGAATTTGAATCCCTCCCTTCTGCACCACTCCTCAAGCCATGTATTCATCTTAGCTATCCTGCCATTCTTACTCTGACTAGTATTGGCACTGGTAGCAATCCTGAGATTACTACCTTTGAGGTCCTACTTTTTAATTTAACTCCTAGCTCCCTAAATTCAGTTTTAGGACCTCATCCCGTTTTTTTACCTATATCGTTGGTACCTATATGCAACACGACAACTGGCTGTTCACCCTCCCCCTCCAAAATGTCCTGCAGCCGCTCCGAGACATCCTTGACCCTTGCACCAAGAAGGCAACATACCATCCTGGAGTCTCGATTGCGGCCGCAGAAACGCCTATCTATTCCCCTTACAATCGAATCCTCTACCACTATAGCTCACCCACTTTTTCCTGCCCTCCTGTGCAGCAGAGCCACCCATGGTGCCCTGAACTTGGCTGCTGCTGCCCTCCCCTGATGAGTCAACACCCCAACAGTACCCAAAACGGTGTATCTGTTTCGGAGGGCGATGGCCGCAGGGGACCCCTGCACTACCTTCCTTCCACTGCTCTTCCTGTTGGTCACCCATTCCCTATCTGCCTGTGTATCCTTTACCTGCGGTGTGAACAACTCACTAAACGTGCTATTCACGACATCCTCAGCATCGTGGATGCTCCAGAGTGAATCCACCCGCGGCTCCAGTGCCGCAATGCAGTCTGTTAGGAGCTGTAACAGGATACTCTTCCCGCACATGTAGTCGTCAGGGATACTGGAAGCGTCCCTGAGTTCCCACATAGCACAGGAGGAGCACAACACATGCCCGAGCTCTCCTGCTATGACTTAACCCTTTGATTAACCTAATTTGGCAACAATGTCAAAGGTTACCTACTGATAACGAAATAAAAAGAAAAAAAAGATTACTCACCAATCCACCAGTCAATCACTTACCCGCTTGGTTGTGATGTCACCCTTCGATTTCTTTCTACTTCTTTGTTTACTTTCTGCCCCTGCACCAGTTAGCCTCCTCCGACTGCCCGAACTCCTGGGCCTTTTATAGGCCTCCGACTCCCTGGACTCCCGCTCCTCCAACTGCTTGGTTAAAAAGGTAGGTTTTCGGGAGCGTTTTAAAGGAGGAAAGCGAGGTTGGGAGATAGAGAGGTTTAGGGAGGGAATTCCAGAGCTTGGATGCTCAAGAGGCCTGAATTGGAGGAGCGCAGTCAACTTGGGGGGTTGTGGGGCTGGAGGAGATTACAGAGATAGGGAGGGGTGAGGCCATGGAGGGATTTGAAAATGGGGATGAGAATTTAGAAATCGAGGCATTGCTTAACCGGGAAACAATGTAGGTCAGCGAGCACAGGGGTGATGGGTGAGCAGGACTTGGTGCGAGTTAGGACATGGGCAGCTCTGGCCTCTTGCATATCCCTGATTTTCTTGACCCCATCATTGGCAGCCGTGCCTTCAGCTGCCTGGGCTCCAAGTTCTGGAATTCTCTCCCTAAATCTCTCCGCCTCCTTTAAGACGTTCCTCAAAACCTACCTCTTTGCTCACATTTGGGTCACCTGTCCTGATGTCTCCTTAGGTGGCTTGATGTGAATTTTTCTTTAGTAGTGCTCCGCTGAAGCACCTTGGGACGTTTTACTACGTTAAAGGCGCGGTATAAATACAAGTTGCTGTGTAGATTAGGGGCGTCCTGAGGATGCGTATGAGCGAGTCCTTTTTTATATAAATAAACCGCCTGTGCCTCAAAGCACTTCAGACACAATTAATTACTTCGAAGTGCAGTGGCTCTGGTTACGTAGGAAAACACAGTCATTTTACACACAGCAAGATCCCACAAGCAACGATGTGATGAACGACCAGTTAATCTGTTTTTTTTTTGGTGGTGTTGATCAAGAGGAACACTGGTTAGGAAACACCTGCTCTTTTTCAAGGTGTCAGCCAGTGGCTCATTGGGCAGCACGCTTGCCTCTGAGTCAGAAGTCTGTGGGTTCAAGTCCTACTCCAGGAGCTTGAGCACAAAAATCTAGGCAGACATTCCCAGTGCAGTGCTGAGGGAGTGCTGCACTGTCGGAGGTGCCCTCTCAGGTGGATGTAAAAGACCCCATGGCACTATTTTGAAGATGAGCAGGGGAGTTATCCCTAGTGTCCTGGCCAATATTTATCCCTCAATCAACATCACTAAAAATAAGCACATTTGTGTTTGTGGAAGCTTGCTTGTGCGCAAATTGGCTGCTATGTTTCCCACATTACAACAGTAACTATACTTCAAAAGTACTTTATTGGCTGTAAAGCGCTTTGAGACGTCCGTTTGTTGTGAATGGCGCTATATAAATGCAAGTCTTTCTTTCAAATGATGCCATGGGATCTTTTAACATTTATTCAGTTGTTAATATGCAATGTTAATTAAGACCCTGAAATATGTGCAATCGGTACAAAATCAAGGACTTGAGAAACTTTCAGGGGAAGAGGCGGAGTGGGTTGCCACTCTTCTCTCCTCCTCCTCTGAAGGTCCTGACTCGGTCTGGGGTACAGTTTCGCAGCCACTGGGCAACCCTCCAGTATCTTATCATGTGTGATTTCAGACCGTCAACGACAACACACTATTCGACAATGCGTGAATCAAAGCCGTGCCTGATCCTATCCTCACGCAACACATGTACACACGTCTACATGGGCACATAAATCAGCAGTGTGATGGAATACTCTCCACTTGCCTGGATGAGTGCAGCTCCAACAACACTCAAGAAGCGCGACAGCATCCATGGCAAAGGAGTCTGCTTGAACGGCACCCCATCCACCACCGATGTACCGTGTGTACCATCTACAAGGTGCACTGCAGCAACTCACCAAGGTCCAAAGTGGAATATCTCACAGTTGAAATCCATTTGCCACAGTTTTACCCGTTCTCTTAATCTGTCGATATCCCTTTGTAATTTTATACTTTCTACAATTGTACCTATCTTTATGTCATCAGCAAATTTGGATATATGACGTTCTATGCCATCATCTAAATTGTTAATACTGTGAATAGCTGAGGCTCCAACACAGATCCCTGCGGGATACCACTAGTCACATCCTGCCAATTTGAGTGCCACGCAGCCAATAATTTGCCCTCAATTCTGTGGGCTTCTACCTTACATAACAGTCTCTTATGTGGGACTTTATCAAATGCCTTCTGGAAGTCCATACGAATAACATCCATAGACATTCCCCTGTCCACTACTTCAGTCACCTCCTCAAAAAATTCAATCAAGTTTGTTGGCATGACCTACCTTTCACAAATCCATGCTGGCTCTCTCTGATCATCTGAAAATTTGTGAGGTGTTCAATCACCCTATCCTTAATTATTGACAGCAATTTCCTGACAACAGATATTAAGCTAACTGGTCTATAATTCCCTGGTTTCCCTCGATCACCATTTTTAAATAACAGAGTGACATGAGCAATTTTCTAATCTAAGGGAACGGTTCCTGAATCGAGAGAACTTTGGAAGATTATAGTTCGGACATCTGCAATGTACTTACCTACTTCCTTTAAAACCCTGGGATGGAAACCATCTGCTCCTGGAGATTTGTCACTCTTTAATGCCATAATTTTCTTCATTACTGTTATTTTACTTACATTAATTTTAATTCTGGAAGTCCCAGTGATTTATTTTTCTTGGGATTTCCAGCATGTTTTCTATCTTATGCTATCCATCTTTCAGATGAAACGCTAAACCAAGGCCCGTCTGCTCTCTCAAGTGGACGTAAAAGATCCCATGGCACTATTTCGAAGAGCAGGGGGAGTTATCCCCGGTGTCCTGGCCAATATTCAACCCTCAATCAACATAACAAAAACAGATTATCTGGTCATTATCATATTGCTATTTGTGGGAGCTTGCTGTGCGCAAATTGACTGCCACATTTCCCACATTACAACAGTGACTACACTCCAAAAGTACTTCATTGGCTGTAAAACACAGAGACGTCCAGTGGTCGTGAAAGGCGCTATATAAATGCAAGTCTTTCTTCTTCCTCTACTGTAAATATTGGCGCAAAGTAAATATTCAACATGTCCGCAATTTCCTTATTGATATCACCGCTTTCAGTTTAAGGTACCAACATTTCTCCTGACTACCCTCTTATTCCAAATATAATTGTAAAAAAGATAGTGTTGATTTTGATACCCCTGGCAAGTTTCCTTTCATACTCCCTTTTTGTAGCTTTTACTATCTGTTTTGTGACTCTTTGCTGTTCTTTGTATCTTTCCCATTTGCCAGGAACTGTGCTATTTTTTGTATTTTTGTACGCTTTTTCTTTCAGTTTTATGCTGTCCCTTACCCTTTAATCATCCATGGCTGTTTTTTTTTGGCAAATAGTCCCTCAGGTACCACCTTAAATTCTTTTTTGAACATCTCCCACTGATCTGTCATTTTACCCATCAACTGTTTGCCCAGTTTACTGTGGGCAGTCTCTGTCTCATCCCTTTGAAGTCGGCCTTACCCAAATCTATGTTGAACTCAATCATGTTTTGATCGCTATTGCATAAATGTTCACGCAGAGTTAGGCGGTCAACTAAATCTGGCTCATTACTCATTAATAAATCCAATATGGCATGCCCCCTTGTTGCCTCTGGTATATATTGTAGTAGATCTCGTCTCTCAGTCAATAGATCGTGGGTTCGAGCCCCCACTCCAGAGACTCGAGCACAAATTCCAGGCTGACACTCCCAGTGCAGTGCTGAGGGTGCGCTGCACTGTCAGAAGTGCCATGTTTCGGATGAGACATTAAACAGAGGCCCCATCTGCTCTCTCAGGTGAATGTAAAATATCCCATGGTACTATTTCGAAGAAGAGCAGGGAAGTTCTCCCCAGTGTCCTGGTCAATATTTATCCCTCAATCGACATCACTAAAAAAAGGACAGATTATCTGGTCATTATCACCTTGCTGTTTGTGGGAGCTTGCTGTGTGCAAATTGACTGCTGCGTTTCCCACATTACAACAGTGATTACACTCAAAAGTACTTCACTGGCTGCAAAGCACGTCCTGAAGTTGTGCACTGGAAGAGAATGCGAAGGACAGACTGAACGAATTGTGTAAAAGTTGCACAGAAAAAGAGAGTAGACTCCACACTGACCATATCCAGACATTGCAGTGTACCAAATAACCGAGCACACAGAATGTCACATCAGCAGAGTACAAGTCTGACGGGGAGGTGGGGGGGGCGCCTTGTTGACGCTGTACAGTATCTGGGCACCACATTCAGTGAGCAGAGAAAGGGAACACCCAGAATCCAGAGATTGGTGCGGAGAAAGTTCAGGGTAGATTAAGAAGAACTTATGACACGTCAGTCTTTATAAAGTGAATGGAAGGGAACCCACCCAGAGTTTCACTGACTACTTCTCATTAAAAAAAACTCCAATCATTTGAGTTAAGCAACATGAGCAGCACAGCAAAGTGGGAGCTTCATGCTTAAATAAAGTGTAAATGCAGGTCATTGGAATGAAGCAACTTTGATTGAAGAGTAGAATGTAGACAATATTAAATGGAGCAGAGAAATGTAATTATGGCTGTAATGTATGCAGCTGTGAGTGTGCTCACAGGTTTGTAGAGTAGATCACCCCCAGCAACCAAATTTTAATTTGATTTTATGTTTTAAAGTTTAATTTGTTTTAATTGCCGGGTTTTAGTGTCCCCCTCCCCTTTTATAGGGGCCACTTGTAAATTATATGATTTTAATGCCCCCAAAAAAAAAATCACAAAAGAAAAAACACAAAAAAAAACCAAAGAAAATAAAAGAGGGCAGTTATAAGTATCTGGAGTGTCCCCCAGATCGGGGGGCACGCGATCTAATGTTTATTTTGTACTCCCTAAAAGAGTTGTAGAGCAGATCAGGGGGCACTTGATTTAATGTTTATTTTGTGTCCCCAAAAAGAGTTGTAGAGTTGTTGCTTTGTGCGTGGCTGAGCCAGTCACGTGATGTTCACAAGACTCAATAAAACCCCAGTCAGTTGGATCTAGGTCATCAACGATGAGGTATGCAGTTGTGAGCCTAGTGGATGAACGGGCAATGTGTCGTGTGATTATTAAACCTTTGTTAATAAACCAACTAGTTCTTAATAACAATGTGTTGCTATGAATTCTTAAGCAAAGAACCCATGAAACAAATACATTACAATGGCCATTATTTTAAGTAAAACCACAACTTAGGACAAGATGATTAAGGTACAAAGTGGCATGGGACCCTCAAAAAGCAAAGGAAATAAGTTCTATGTATTGCTCATACACAAGGGTGATGCCACTGAGATTGCAGGATCCAGTACATGAGTAATTTGGTGAGTATAGCGTGCTGAGGAGGAACAGGTGACTCTGGACCGGTGGTTCACAAATCTCTCCACCACTGTGGGCTTCCCTTGCCTCAATGGGGTAAAGTGGTATAGTGGTTATGTTGTTGGACTAGTAATCCAGAGGCCTGGACAAATGATTGAGAGACGCGAGTTCAAATCTCACTACGGCAGCTGGGGGAAATTAAATAAATCTGAAATTAAAAAGATAGTATCAGTAAATGGTGGCATGAAATTACCAGATTGTCGTATAAACCCATCACTGATGTCCACTCGGGGAGGAAATCTGCCGCCCTTACCCAGTCTGGCCTATGTGACTCCAGACTGACAGCAATGTGGTTGACTCTCAACTGTCCCTCTGAAATGCCACTTATTCAAGAAGACGGCTCACCACCATCTTCTTGTCGGAAATTAGGGATGGGCAATAAATGCTTGCCTTGCCGGCGACGCCTACCTGTGTATGAATAATTTTTTTAAATGTCTGGGTCTGTTGATGGCTGTGATGAGTCAACAACACCATTATCATTGGATTGGGTGATGGCCTGGATGGTAGAAGGCGAACTAGATAGACCTCATTCTTTTTCCTTCCAACAATTTCTGTAACGGTGGGTGGGTTAAGGGTAACAATTTTTTTTTAATGGGAATCCCTTAAACTGTAAAAGCTCATTCTTGAATTTGCTCCTCCAAACTTATCTGGAGAGAGAATTCCGAGCTATGTGACACTGAAGTGAGTCCCTCTGTAAAATTATAACTCTACGGGAGTCCCTCTGTAAAATTAAAAACATTCAGTAATAAACTCAAATACTGTACAAAACATTCACGATGGTTCTCAAATTGAAAATGTTTATGTATCAACAAAGTCAAAGACCAAAAAAATTAAAAATAAATTTTTTATTAAACGTCCTCCCTCGATCCTTCAATAAACAGCACACGGGGGGCGGGGGTGCTCAAGATTGACCCACGGCTAGAGGCTGGAGCGCCCGAGCACCGACAGGCTGGGAAATTCCCCAACCACCACTCCACCGAGCAGCAGCCGTTCGGAACGAAGAGAACCGTCTTAATTAATACTGCGGCAGACAGACTCTCTCTCATCTCCCTCTCCTTCCCCCCAAAGAATCAATACGAAAGCTTAAATGCAGAATGGGAAACAAGGCAGTACAGTAAAAGAGAGCGAGCAAACACTGGGGGGCACACAGTTTTAAACTTTCCCGGTGTTTTTTTTATACTTTTACTGAATTAATTTGTTTCGCAATAACTTCAAAGAGGGGGGGGGGGGGGGGGGAGGGGGGGAAATGAGCCTGTATCTTGTAACTTTTTGGATAGACGATAATGTTTAAAACTCTTGAAACAAAAAGCACAGCTTTACATCACTGGGGCTCAATTACTGTGTGGAATCTTCCAAAGTTGGGGATCATTACTTTTTTTTTTAAATGGTGCGGTGGCAAGAAGAAAAAAACGGCAAAGGGAGTGGGGGGGGGGGGGGGGGGAAGGTGGAAACACAGCTCTGATGTCCTCAGAATGGCGAATGTATTCAAAACCGGGAGGATTTATAAAATCCCATAATCGGTACGTTCCATGACTGAAATCTAGGGGATGTCAGCTGAGGCGACTGGAGGAGCGATGTGGCAGATTGCCTAACCACACACACACACACATCCCCAGCCCTCCTCCCTCCGCATCCTCCCTCTACCCCCACCCCGCCTCTTCTCAAGCGTTCATGATTTTCCAGCGGTCGCTGTCCACGCTGTTGATGCTGCCAACCGTCAAGTCATCCAGGTAGGAAGCTGAGCCGTCGATCTGCGTGTTGGAGTAGGGGCCGGGCTCCAGCGCCTCCTTCTTGGCCACCGAGTGCGTCTGGGGCAGGTGCACATCAGTGTCGTCCGGCTCGTCGATCTGGGACTTGTAGGAGAAGAGGATCTTGGGCTCGGACCTGGCGGGGGGAAGAACAGACATTGAAGAGCGTCAAAAATACCTCAACTAAAAAAAAAATTGTCTGCCTCGTTTCCCTACAGACGCTCGAAAAGTTCTTCAATTATACTGCAATTATATAGGGCCCTGGTGATACCGCACCTGGACTATTGTGTACAGTTTTGGTCTCCTTACCTAAGAAAGGATATACTTGCCATAGAGGGAGTGCAACGAGGGTTCACCAGACTGATCCCTGGGATGGGGGGATTGTCCTACGAAGAGAGATCGAGTAGACTAGGCCTATATTCTCTTGAGTTTAGAAGAATGGTGATCTCATTGAAACATACAAAATTTCTTTCAGGGCTTGGCTGGGTAGATGCAGGGAGGATGTTTCTCCTGGCTAGGGAGTCGAGAACCAGGGATCACAGTCTCAGGATAAGGGGTCGGCCATTTAGGACTGAGATGAGGAGAAACTTCTTCACTCAGTGGGTGGTGAATATCGGGAATTCTATACTCCAGAGGGCTGTGGAGGTTTAGTCGTTGAGTATATTCAAGACAGCTTTCAATAGATTTTTAGATATTAAGGGAATCAAGGGATATGAGGACAGTGCAGGAAAGTTGAGGTCGAAGATCAGCCAAGATCTTATTGAATGGTGTTGCAGGATCGAGGGGCTGAATGGCCTACTCCTGCTCCGAAATCTTATGTTCTGATGAAACAACGAGGCTTGTGGGCATACTGGGTTATAGAAGCAAAGCTTGGGACTCAGCCAACGGCATACCAAGGGAAGCTTTTCCAACCCTTCTTTTAGCTGTGGGTCAGTGGAGAGCACCCTCGCCCCCGAGTTCAAGTCCCACTCCAGAGACTCGAGCACAAAAAAAGAAATCTAGCCTGACACTCCCACTGCAGAGCTGAGGGAGCGCTGCACTGTTGGAGGTGCTGCCTTTCATATGAGATGTTAAATCGAGGCCATGACTGCCCTCTCAGGTGGATGTAAAAGTCCCATGGCACTATTTCGAAGATTGTCCAGACCAAGATTTATCTCTCAACCATCATTACTAAAATGGAATTATGTGGTCATTATCACATTGCTGTGTGTGGGAGCTGGAGTTGTGCAAATTGGCTGCCTTGTATTCTACATTACAACAGTGACTAGACTTCAAAAAGTACTTAATTGACAGTAAAACGTTTCAAGGACATCCTGAGGTAGTGAAATGGGCTTTCCTTTCAATCATTTGGCGTCTCGGTTCACGACACAGAAACCATAAATGGAAACGATAATTTTACTGTGGAAATGGAACAGAGCTTACTGAGGTAGAGTTACAAGTACTGGTGACTTACCCAAAAAAACCCTTCAGGAATGTAACATACATCAGCGGAGCGAATAGACTGAAATAGAGAAACGTCGTGATATCCACACAGCTGCAACAGGAGGCAAGAGAAGACCATTAGACAAGGTAAAACAGTAAATTCATCCAGAGTACTGTGCACAGTTCTGGATAAGTTATGTCAAAATTGTATCAAACCTTCGTCAGACCGCACTTGGGAGTACCGTGCACAGTTCTGATTTCCAAATTACAAGAAAGGATATAGTGGCACTGGAGAAAGTGCAAAAGATTAACAAGGATGATACCAGAACTGGGCAGTTATAACTATCAGAAAAGATTGAATAGGCTTGGGCTCTTTTCTCCAGAAAAGAGAAGGCTGAGGGGTGACCCGAAGTGACCTGGGATGTTTCACTACCTTAAAGGTGCTATATAAATACAATTTATTGTCGTTGTTGCTGCTGCTGGAAGTGATGGGTAAATCCACTGCCAGCACCACCCCGATAAACCAAGCGAGATGCCTAAATACAATCATGAGAATTAGGAGCTGGAGTAGGCCATACGGCCCCTCGAGCTTGCTCCGCCATTCAATAAGATCATGGCTGCTCTTCAACCTCAACTCCACTTTCCCGCACGATCCCCATATCCCTGATTCGCTTAGAGTCCAAAAATCTATCGATCTCAGCCTTGAATATACTCAACGACTGAGCCTCCACAACCCTTTGGGGTAGAGAATTCTAAATATTCACAACCCTCAGTGAAGAAATTCCTCCTCTCAGTCCGAAATGGCTGACCCCTTATCCTGAGACTGTTCCACTGGTTCTAAACACTCCATTCAGGGGGAAACAACCTGGAATACATGGAAATGTCTCTCGTAGCTCCTGTCCGCAGCTCTCACTTACCACAGACCCGCTGCAATATTAGCACACAGCAGTGCACTGCCAACCCCTTGGATCAGGTTCAACAACGACAAGGTCCCAGCGTACATGTAGAAGCTTTTCTTGGCTGTAGAGGGGTTTGGAAAAGAGAAGAAATAAGTGAAGACACACCTGGGTTCCTTTCAGATAAATGTACACAAGACAACTAAAAAAGGGAGGCGGTTTCACCGGTCACCAACATTGCAGTTAATGCGTGAACACGGTCAGAGTCCGTACTCGGGGCCTGACCAGGTACTGTAGCGATAAAAAGGACCAATTGGAGACAGGAAGGCTCAGAGGAGACGTTAAAACGAGGCCCCATCTGCCCTCTCAAGTGGACGTAAAAGATCCGATGGCACTATTTCGAAGAGCAGGGGAGTTATCCTCGGTGTCCTGGGCCAATATTTATCCCTCAATCAACATTAAAAAAAAAATAGATTACCTGGTCATTGTTACATTGCTGTTTGTGTGAGCTTGCTGTATGCAAGTTGGCTGCCGCGTTTCCTACATTACAATAGTGACTACGCTTCAAAAGTACTTCACTGGTTGTAAATCGCTTTGAGACATCCAGTGGTCGTGAAAGACGCTATATAAATGCAAGTCTTTCTTTCTTTTCCACAACACCTACAGTGGGAATGTATAAATAGCCTATGTCCACTAACGATATAATGCAAGGAGTGCATACCCAGTGTAGCTGTACTCTGTGTGCCGAAGCAAGAAAAAAAGTGCTGTAACCAAAAGCTGACTTTATTGTTGCTCAAGGGAACGACGCACAGTTTTAAAAAATTCAACACCTGCCACTAGGGTTGCCAACTCTGGTTGGACGTATTCCTGGAGATTTCATCACATGACCTCCTGCCTCCAACCATCCCTCCCATTCAACAGCCTTTTTAAATGAAAGTCCTCTGCAATATTTTTATAACAAAACAAAAAAAATGAAAAACACACACTCTTTTTTTTAATGCCCCTCCCCCCTATAATTTATTTTCCCCAGGTCTTTTTGCGTGCCGCAGTATCCCGGAGATTGATCATCAATTCCTGGAGACTCCAGAGCAATCCTGGAGGTTTGGCAACCCCTAACCGACACTGGAATCACGCTCTGCTTCGTTACTTCGGGCCTCGGCGCCCGATTGGCAACTCACCGACCCGACCAGACAGTCACAGCTTTCTCACTCGTAGCTGGCCTGTCCGCTCGCGCTGTGAATGTTCCAGCGCACCATGGAGCAGAGCCTCGCCCCCTTGGTAACCTCTGGGGCAGAGGCAGATAAGTTTTTTCTTTGCCTTACTGGGCCTCTTTTTGGTGCTTTACACCGAGCCTCACACCGCAGACCAGAGCTGAAACCCACAGTCCCATTAACTTGTACAGGTTTTAACATCAGTATCAAACCAGATCACGCAGTGTTAATGCAACCCCAGTCCCTCGGCAACACGAACCTCAACTGCTTCTTAACGACCACTATATCGAAGAAGAGCAAGAGGGAGTTCTCCCCTGTGTCCTGGTCAATATTTATCCCCCAACCAACATTCACTGAAAGAACAGATTATCTGGTAATTTATCACAGGTCGCATCTTTTCTAATTATTTTTTCCCCTCATCTCTCTCCTCAGAGTTCGATTCTGGGACGTCTGCCTGCTCATCTCCAATGTGCTTTTTTTGGGGGGCGTTTTTGCTCTGGTAGCTTCCGTCGGCTAGAGCAAAGATCCGGGCCACATCCAGCCCCATCTTTACTACAACTCTTTTGGGAGGAAACTAAACATTAAATCGCGCCCCCCGATCTGGGGGACACACCAAACATTTTTTTTTTGGTTTTTTTTGGGCACTAAAATCATTTTTTTTTTCCCAAGTGCCCCCTATAAAAGGGGAGGGGAACACTAAAAACACCGGCAATTAAAACAAATTAAACTTTAAAACATAAAATCAAATTAAAATTTGGTTGCCAGGGGTGATGATGCACTCCAGTCCCTCCGGCGCCCACCTCTCACGGAAGGCCGCGAGCGTACCGGTGGACACCGTGTGCTCCATCTCCAAGGACACCCTGGCGCGGATGTACGCGCAGAAGAGAGGCAGGCAGTCAGGCTGAACGACCCCCTCGACCGCCCGCTGCCTGGACCGGCTGATGGCCCCCTTGGCCGTGCCCAGGAGCAGTCCTACGAGGAGGCCCTCGGACCTACCCGCTCCCCTCCGCACAGGGTGCCCAAAGATCAGGAGTGTGGGACTGAAGTGCAGCCAGAATTTCAGGAGCAGCCCCTTTAAATATTGGAACAGGAGCTACAACCTCGTGCATTCAATAAAAACATGGAACACGGATTCTTCCAGACCGCAGAAATTGCAGGCGGCCTGGGAGCCAGTGAACCGACTTAAAAATTTATTGCACGGGACTGCTCCGTGCACCACCCTCCAGGCCAAGTCCCCGATAAATAATGGGAGGACTCCCGCGTAGAGTGCACTCCATCGGGGACCCCCTCCTCCTCCGGACGGCAAGATGGTACGCCATGGCATGTCCGGACAGCAGACGAGGATGGCAAAGTTGAGGGTGCCATCTTTACTACAGTCTATACATTAGTAGTCTCCTGCAGTGAATTAGCAGACTGGTGTGAAGTATGGGATGACTGCAAGATGTCCAGGCAAGCGGAATCGAGTTAGAAACATTTGACCTGCTGCACTGTATGTCTCTCACAGCTTCAGATCATTTCTTCTTTCTCTCTCCTCTCCCCCCACCTCACACCCACCATCCTGCTAAAGCTGTTGACACAGCGTTCCTCCAACTCTAGCCTCTTGCATATCCTCCACTTTCTTTGCTCGGCCATGGGTAGCCTTGCCTTCAGCACTCTAGGTCCCAAACTCTGGAGACTTATGTCCAAGATTTTCCATAATCTCGGTTGACGAGCACAGTAATGAGGGAGCACTGCTCCGTTGGAGTTGCTATCTTTTGGATGAGATTTTAAACTGAGATTTAAATCCCTCGGGTGGATATTAAAGATTGCACGCATGGCACTATTTCAGAAACGAGCAGGGGAGTTCTCCCAGTGTCCTGGCCAACACTTATCCCTCATCCAACATCACAAAAATAGATTATATGGTATCTTATCACATTGCTGATGGTGGGAGCTTGCTGTGCGCAAATTGGCTGCCGCTTTTCCTACATTTCAACAGTGACTATACTTTTTTTATTAAGTATTTCATTAGCTGTAAAGCATTACTTCATTGGCTGTAAAGTGCTTTGGAACATCCAGTGGTCATGAAAGGTGCTATATAAAACACAAGTTCTTTCCTTCTTTCTATTTCCTGGACGCACTGCAGAGAATAGCAGGGCCTTTAGAAGTGCGGAGTTATCAGGCAAAATGTCAAAGGAAAGAAGGATGGAGATTCGGGGTCTCTGCCCCCCTCTCTGCATTGCCAGTGGGGAATTTCCCCATGCAAACGAGAGCAGGACTGACAACGGCCTAATTTTAAACCCTTAGCGACGAGCAGGGGCCCATTTTGGAGAATGGAGTCTAGAAAAGAAAAGGTAGGCCGCAGGCTTTGCGCCCAGGCCCGGCTCAGATTGGCCAGCTCGCCGAGACGCACATGGTGAATGTGGTCCTGAAGGCGATGTACGGGAAGGAGTTGCTGGCCCTGCGTGAAACTGTACCCACCAGCAGGTGTCAGCGCCTTCAGGAGGGCAGCAACAAGGAGGGGGGTGGGGGGGAGAAATTGGAGACAAGAGGAATGAGAGACCTTAACTGCGCTGCGTGTAAATACAGGTTGGTAAAGCAGCAGAAAATGAGCATGAAATAACTCACATGGCAGAGATATTCTCTCCCGCAAAGGGGTTTTTGGGAGAATGACGATCATTGAATAAACCTGGAGGAAAGATGGAACATAATTAGAAGGCATTAAGACAAGACCGGAAAGACAATGCAAACAATGCCTCATCCTTTTGCTAAAAAAAAAACAAATTTTTTCTCCTTCCTGGTCATTGTGTGGGCAGACAGCCCCCTCTGGTACCTCACTCAGTGTTCAACCATGGACTTCAACACTGAATGTCGAAACCCTTCAACCATGAGGGCATCACACCCAGTTCTGTTCTCGCTCGACAGCCAGACAAATATAGTCAGCAGCCGGGTTCAATAGAGCAAAAAGCCTAGCTGATGTTCCCTCCCTCGCTATCCAATCGACCTGCTGGACTTGAGTGAATCACAACCTTCGGCAGCACCTCCAAAACCCGCGACCTCTACCACATAGAACGACAAGGGCAGCAGGCGCTTGGCAACACCACCACCTCCAAGTTCCCCAACAAGTCACACACCATCCTGACGTGGAAATATATCGGCCGTTCCTTCATCGTCGTTGGGTCAAAATCCTGGAACTCCCTCCCTAACAGCACTGTGGGAGCACCTTTACCACACGGACTGCAGCGGCTCAAGGTGACTGCTCACCACCACTTTCTCAAGGGCATTTCGGGATGCGCAATAAATGCTGGGCCATGCTAGCGACGCCCAAATCCCAGGAACGAATATTTTAAAAAAAGCACGAGGACAGGATTGGGCTCCTGGTAAAAAAAAAGTCACAAACATTTTGAAGTTGTTTCTAAAATGAAACACAATCTTGAGATTACCATCAGCAGTTAACCTAATCATGCAGTGGGCATAGATTCACTACAGTCCTTTAAAAAAAGGGTAATTCTCACAATGTGGGTATCGCTTGCATGGCCAGCATTTATTGCCCATTCCTAATTGTTCGGGAGGGAGTTCCATGGTTTTGACCCAGCGATGACAAAGGAATGAGGAGACAGTATGGGCTCCTGGAACCTTGGGGAGCCAGAGAATATCCCAACATTTATCCTGAATTCACCTGTTGCAGGGGATGGGCAGGCTAGCAGGTGAGTCAATTATGCCCGTGGACGCATTGCGTTTGAATGGAGTGAGCTTGTTAAGCCTGGCTTTTTTTCCTCGTCCTTTTTTTGCTGTAACACAATAAAGCTCTTGAACTGCAATGAATGGCAGCCCTGGGGGCACTGCTCGTGTTGAATGGTAGCATTTGCAGAGCGGGTCACGAGCTTGCTGACGCCCAAACACAGGGCAGCTTGCCCTGCATTGGAAAGTTCTGGGTTTGTGCACTAGAATAGTCGCAGCATTCGTCGATGCACTTCGAGGCTGCTCCAAGGTAAATCAATTATCGATGGAAAACTGAGCAGCAGCCAAGAGCTGTCCCGATTCATTAGGGTGAGATTTTAGCCACAAGGCACAAAGCAGGAAGCTTTGTGCCTTTGTACCTTGTGCCTTTGTGCAGAACAAAAGGGGCACTGCCTCATCTGTGTGGTCGGACAAGTCCCGCAACCTCCACCACCCAGAAGGACAAGGGCAGCAGGTGCCACCTCTAAGTCACACACACCAGCCCGACTTGGAAATATATCGGCGTTCCTTCATGGTCGCTGGATCAGAATCCCTCCCTAACAGCACTGTGGGAGCACCTTCACCACACGGACTGCAGCGGTTCAAGGCAGCGGCACGCCACCACCTTCTCATGGGCAATTAGCGATGGGCAATAAATGCCGGCCTTGCCAGCGACGCCCACAACCCGTGAATGAATATATATATTTTTTTTATTAAGGAGCTGTTCAGCTGCCCATCAAACACGAAATGCAATTTATCATCGTGAATTGTTTGTCAAAACATTTCTTGAAGCCAATTTGTCCTTTTTAACATTCCTGAAAGGAGATGGAGGAGGGGATGGGTGGGATTAATATTGCACAGATGCTCATGAAATTCAAATGAAGACTCGTTGGATCTGCTCAAGTAGAGCGCTAATCAGTGGTGGGGGTTCGTAAGAATTAAGTGTTTTTTGATCGAAGAACAACAACTACTTCCATTTATATAGTGCCTTTAAAGTTGTAAAGCTTCCCAAGGTGCTTCAGAAGAGCTTTATCAGACAAAATTTGTGCCTCAAAAGGAACTATTAGGACAGGTTTTACATTTTAAAAAAAGGGGGGGGGGGGGGAGAAAGACGACAAGATGAGAGAGAGAGAGAAAAAGAGAGCAAGGCGGAGAGATTTAGGAAGGGAATTCCAGAGCTTAGGACCTTGGCTGCTGAAGGTATGACAGCCAATGGTGGAGCGATGAAAATTGGGATGTGCAAGAGGCCAGAATTGGAGGAATGTAGAGATCTTGGGGGAATGGGATGTTTTACTACATTAAAGGCGCTATACAAATAAAAGTTGTTGTTAGGCTAGAGGAGGTTGTAGAGATAGGGAGGGACGAGGCCATGGAGGGATTTGAAAACAAGGATGAAAATTTTTAAATCGAGGCGTTGATAGATCGAATCAATCAGAAAGGTACAATAAACTGTGTGCGTGTTACGGGGCGTGTTTGTGACATGCAATCCAGGAAGACATTTTAAATAGCAGTAACAGATCACCTGTGGTACTACTCACAGCAAGTCTCAACAGTTACTGTTTTACAAGGACAGCAAGATTATATCATGTGAAATACAATTATCAGCTAACAAGTGTAGGTGTGTGCCCCTTTAAGGCCACAAGGTCTAAATGCAATGAAGTAAACACGAGATGAATTCATACAAGGGTTAGTTAAGAAACTCCAGATATTCTGGCACCTGTTATTTCGTGTTTCTAGAATGTTTCTTTGTACTTTTTATTCGTGGGACAGAAATTTCGTATCATCTTACAGCATAGGAGGAGGCCATTCGGCCCATTGTGCCTGTGCCGGCTCTTTGAAAGAGCTATCCAATTAGTCCCACTCCCCTGATCTTTCCCCACAGCCCTACAAATTTTTGTGTGTCAAGTATATATCCAATTCAGTTTTGAAAGTTACTATTGAATCTGTTTCTACTGGCCTTTCAGGCAGCGCATTCCAGATCAGAACAACTGGCGACATTAAAAAATAAATCTCCTCATCCCCTCCCCGCTCTGGTTCTTTTGCCAATTATCTTAAATCTGTATCCTCCGGTTACCGACCCACCTGCCAGTGGAAATAGTTTCTCCCGATCTACCCTCAAAATCCTTCATAATTTTGATCACCTCCATTAAATCTCCCTTTAACCTTCTCTGCTCTGAGAAAAACAATCTCAGCTTCTCCAGTCTCTCCAGACAATGACTCGGTGTGTGGGAAAAACAACCGGGCTGAAATTGCTCTCCACCCCGCTTGGGGCAGAAAATTAATATTGTTTGGTGAATTACCGCCCCAATCGATGGGGTGGGGTATAGAGGGAAATTGCTCTCTTTTTTGTGAAAAATCCTAGGGGCCGTGTTTGGGGCGGCAGAGGGGCGGAAGCAAGTCGGGAGCAGGGTGGAAGGCAGGCGGTGTCAGCGCACATCCCTCCCATTCACTTAAAAAGGGGAGGGACGCTGCGAGACCTACTTGGCGCCCACTGGACCACGAGGGAGGGCTTCGGCCAGGCCAGAGGGCCGGCACCCAAGGCGGGGTGCTAGGCTGCTTGTTGGTGGCCCGGCTGAACCCGTGGCTGCCATTGTCAGACCGATTGCAGGGTCGGCTGACAATTAAAATAAAATGGCAGCCATGGCAGTGCACCCTCCCCTTTAAGGGCAGACGCGCCGCCCAGCTACTGGCAGGTTCCCGCCGCGCAAATCTGTCAGGGGCACCGACAAGCGGTGGAACGATTATTTGAGGGCAATGTCGCTTCCGGGCAGGGACAGGCTCTTATAACATCACTATCGTCATTCGCACAGGAGCCGGGGGGGGGGGGGGGGTCAGGTTCTGTGCCTCAAAAGATCGTCGGAGAGTCCGTCCCTTTGAGGCGGTAACTGCTCTCAAAAAGGGGCAATTTCGGCTCCACAGTCTCCTCATCTCCCTTCTGGTCTTTTTGCCAATTATCTTAAATCTGTGACCTCTGGTTAACTGATTAAATTTAAAGTATATGGGGTTTTTTCTTTTTTAAATGAAATATTTTAATACACTACAAGCAGATTGCTGAGAGGGGAGTGATAATGAAATCACTAATATTTACAATCCGTGGATCTGTTATAGACCTCATTGGATATTTTAGCTATTTTACTTGTTGCTAGGAATAAAGAGGATGTTGCTTAACAATTGAATGTAAAATAGCTTAAATGGTAGCGAGAAATTGAAATGAATGTAATTGAAAAGTTATATATTGGAACGGTTATATCATTGCAGAGGTTTAAGAATAAAAGTAATGGGAATTAAAATCAATGTGAAATATCGGAAATAACGTAGTTGTGCAATGTTCATAGATTTGAATATTTTATGCCCGTATAATGTGTATTGATTCAACTGTATGGAGTATTTTCTATATAGATATATGTTTATGAAGTTTTCACATGAGTTTCTGTGCTGGTTGGATGATTATTTTGTGGAATGTCGTATGTGCGTGTGCCAAAGATTAAGTGACAGGCGTGTTGTTTTCAGAGGTTGAGTCACCTTGAAGTTTGTTACTGTAACGTATTTGCTTCATCTGTTCTTAGCTTAAGAATTTATAGAACATATTACTATTAAGAACTAGTTGGTTTATTAGCAAAAGGTTCAACAATCACACTGCACATTACCAGTTCATCCACTAGGCTCACAACCACCTGCCTCATCGTGGATCCCCCAAACCCAACTAGCTGGGGTTTTATTGAGTCTTGTGAACATGACTGGCGAAATCATTCCCAACTCAACGGCTGTACAAACCTGTGAGCATACTCACAGGTGCATACATTACAATTACCCTGGTGTTAAGTTGGATATGTGATAGGGGTGGGTTGGGTGGTGTGATGGAGAGAGAAGAAATATTGAAGGTGGGGGGACGAGCGAGGAGGAGGAGGAGACAATGGGGCAGCGAAGAGTTTAGTCATGAGGACTGAGTGATGGGAAGCAGTGAAATGTTTGGGACGGGACAGAAAAGGCAGGGATTCCAGGGAGCTTGGGGGTGGTGAGTGTGGAAAGGGCGAGGGGGAAGAATGAGGTTTGAGTGGGAAAGAGGGAGACAAGGCATACATAATGAAGAGCGTGGTGTGGGAGAAGGAATGGAGGAAGGCGAAAAAAGGTAGATTTTAAGCACGGGGGAGGGAGCGATTAAGGTTTCAGGTTTGCAGACAGGGCTAAAGCTGAGAGGTTACAACTATCAGGAAAGAGTGAACAGGCTGGGGCTCTTTTCTCTAGAATAGAGAATACCGAAGGGAGACCTGATAGAGGCCTTTAAGATTATGAAAGGGTTCGATAGGGTAGACGTAGAAAAGATGTTTCCACTTATGGGCGTGACCAGGATGAGGGGCCATAAATATAAGATAGTCACTGATAAAATCCAATAGGGAATTCAGGAGAAACTTCTTTACCCAGAGAGTGGTGAGAATGTGGAACTCGCTGCCACAGGGAGCTCAGGCGAATAGTATAGATGCATTCAAGGGGAAGCTCGATAACCACACGAAGGAGCAAGGAATAGAGGGATATGCTGATGGGGTTAGAAGGGTGGGAGGAGGCTCGTGTGGAGCATAAATTCCGGCATGAACCGGTTGGGCTGAATATCCTGTTTCTGTGCTGTAAATACTTTGTAAAGCAAATATAAACATAGGATGGGAGAGTTAAAAATAAACTCACCAGCATAAACACAATGGGCACAAACACAATGGGCCCAAACACAATGGGCCAACGAAGTATTAAAGGGCAGTCAAATAATGCATTAAAGTACATTCTGCACAAGGTAATAAAAAAAGGGACAAACTCTTATTTTCTTTCCCTGGAGAATTTATTTCTTCCTTGTTCCACTATTCCATTGAGGGGGTTTGGGGCTCAGGGTTCAAACAGGTATAGTATTCCAGCTTTACCTTAGCGGGTTTCATCATGGCATAAATTTCCAATTAAATCCACGCTAAAGGATACTTACACTCCAAGGGTACGGTGGTGTCATGGTTATGTTACTGGACTAGTAATCCAGAGCACGGGAGTTCAAATTCCACCATGGACAGTTTGAGAATTTGAGTTTCGGTGTCAGTAAAAGTGACTATCGGATTCTCCCGAGAACCCAGCTGGTTCACCAATGCCCTTTTAGAGAAGGAAATTTGCCCTCTTTACCCACTGTTGCCAATATGTGATTCCAGTCCCACATCACCATGCCTCTTAACTGCCCTCTGAAGTGGCCGAGCAGTTGGACAAGGGCAAATGAGCTCATCAATAAATGCTGGCATTGTCAGCGATGCCCACAACACGAGAATTAAATAAAAAGGATTTTTTTTAAAACCCCATTCCAACCCGCTTCCCCCCCCCGGCATTACATTGAGGTCACATACATGAATATCCCATTCTGTAATTATGGGGCGGGGGACTCGCGAGAGGGAAGATGGGGTAAACCAGGGAAAGCAATTAGATGAAGCTGAGCTTGGATATTGCAAACAATTGCTCCTCGCTGGGCTCACGGTAAGAGTGCCCTTCAAAACTATGAGTCTGCCCTATAGTCTCGGAATTATTTGGGTACCAGAATCAGGGTTTTATGAGGTATTAATGTTTAAAAAACCATTTGTCCTAGGTGTTTCCCTCTGCTTTGATTCTATTTGTTTAGAATATGTTTTGAGGAAGGGGGAAGACTGAGGGAGGTGAAGGCATTTCCACAGGATACAAGATCTTGGGAAAGGGCAACATCGAGTTACATCAAATCTACAACACAGAAACAGGCCGTGCCAGTGTTTATGCTCCACACAAGCCTCCTCCCACCCCATCAACATAACCACCTATTCCTTTCTCCCTCGTGTACTCACGAGGGAGTCAAGGCTTATGGGGAGCGGGCAGGGAAGTGGAGTTGAGGCCAAAATCAGATCAGCCATGATCTTATTGAATGGCGGAGAAGGCTCGAGGGGCCAAATGGCCTACTTCTGCTCCTATTTCTTATGTATGTTCTTATCTAGCTTCCCTTTAAATGCTATTCACCTGAACCACTCCCTGTGGTAGCGAGTTCCATATTCTCACCACTTTCTGGGTAAAGAAGTTTCTCCTGAATTCCTTATTGGATTTATCAGTGACGATCTTGTATTTATGGCCCATAATAAATTTGAATTGGTGCAAGTTCTGGCATAACTGGATTCGAATAGCGCAGTGAGCAGCTTAAGCCTCAGGAAACGTCAGTGCAGAAGTGGTGCAACCTCTACAAAGAATGCAATCTTCATGAAAGCATTGTGGAGCGGGGAACAGCAATGCAGAGATTCTTTGAATTCGATTCCTCTGAATTTTACCCACTCAGGATATCTCCCGGCTTCTGTGCGGTGCCTCTTGCCAGAATCATGAGCAGGCACCGTCTCCCATTCCTACTTGTTGCCGCGTCATGGTGTCTATGAGACACCATGATGCGGCAACAAGTAGGAGTGGGAGACGGTGCGATGTGTCTGGATTGTCAACACTGAGGATTTCAGAAGATGGAGTGTAGGAGCTTTGCGAAAGAGAAGAATCAACACTTGGCAACTTTATTAATGGAAACAGATCCCTTGAAGCAAATATTTAAAAAAATGGAGTTTCTTACCAGAAAGAAGAAGCAAGAGCTGGCAAGCCAGAAATGGCGGCCTCCGTGACCATAAACATTGAAGTCCTCGGGAGACAGATGCGCATCAGGATACAAGATCTCCAAGGTCCCCTAGAAAGACGGACATCGGCAGTGCTGATCAGACAAGCCACAGGAGATTTCCTTCATCCATCCCACCCCGCTCCTCCCCCCGCGCATTACATTTACAACCTTAGAATTAAGACTTTTATTGATTTTGGGAAAAGATGTGGCCACTGAAAATAATCATGTCCAAGGTCAACGTGCCGCGGAGCGCTAGGGCGGGCGGCCACATTCGCACCAATACCAGCTCCACACCTCACCGCCCAGAAGCGAGACAGCTCCGAGTGGTGGCCAGCCTGAGGGAAGGGGTATTGGGAAGAGTCGGGGGGGGGGGGAAAGAGGGGGATTCACAGCGGATTCCTCAGAGGTCACCCAGCTCTGCTGCGCAGCCAATGGAAGCTCTGCCTCAAACATGTACTTCTGGCAGTGTAGACTGAGAGCGGGTGATGCTTGCAGATGTCCCGACCAATATTTATCCCTCGTCCAGGACTTTCCATCTCATCACTGTCTGTGGGATCTTGCCGTGCACACATTTGCCAAGGCATTTGCACGAACAACCACTTCAAAAGTACTTCATTGGATATGAAACACTTTGGGATTTCCCGATGGTGCTATACAAATAAACACTGGGTGCCAGCCGTGGCTCAGTGGTACCTCGCTTGCCCCTGCACTGTCGGAGGTGCCATCTTTCGGATGAGGCGTTAAACAGAAGCCCCATCTGCCCACTCAGGTGAGCGTAAACGATCCCATGAATTTTGAAGAAGAGCAGTGGAGTTATTCCTGGCGTTCTGGCCAATATTTAACCCTCAGCCAGCAACACTAAAACAGATTATCTAGTCAGCTATTTCATTGCTGTTTGCATAATAACAAGAATTAGGGGTAAGAGTAGGCCATACGGCGCCACCCCACCGCCTCCCCCCGCCTCCCCACTCCTGCTCCGTCATTCAATAAGATCATGGCTAATCTTCTACCTCAACTCCACTTTCCCACATCCCTGGATTCCCCTCGAGTCTAAAAATCTATCTTGCTCAGCCTTGAATATACTCAACTACTCAGTATCCACAGCTCTCTGGGGTAGCGAATTCCAAAGGGATCTTGCTTGTGGAAATTGGCTGCTGTGTACATTAGAACAGTGACTGTACTTGATTGGCTGTAAAGCACTTCAGGACATCCGGTGGTCGTGAAAGGCATTATATAAATGCAAGTCTTTCATCAATGCAATTTCGTTCTGCCAATCTACTTGAATGAGACTAACAAGTATGCTGTTCCACACCTTTTCCTGTGGGAGTCTGAAATCACCTTTTCCTCTGGGAGTCTGAAATTCCACTACCCCTCTCCCCCCACCGCCCCAGTCTCCTAGGTCACGCAGCAAAAGGACTCGCAGGACAAGTGTGAGCTTGCTGCCAGCAACAAATGGGTGTGCTGGGTAGGTCAGCAAGGAGGGTGCTGGCTAAATATTACAAATAAATAATGAGTTCAACACAAGCCCAAGGTTAAACAATGTTGTATTTCTACAACAACAGCTTGTATTTATATAGTGCTTTTAACATAGTAAAACATCCCAAGGCGCTTCTCGAACAAATTTTGACACCAAGCCACATAAGGGGATATTAGGACAGGTCAAAACATGGTCAAAGAGGTAGGTTTTAAGAAATATCATGAAGGAGGAGACACAGGACCTAGTCAAAGGAGCACTAGAGTGGAGCAGAATATAACTCCTCCTCAGATCTTCCCAAAATGTTACTAAAGCAAGTTTCACAATCCAGATCCCAATCATACATTAAGCATCCGTGGATGGTATCCAGGGTGCCTCCATTAACAAAACAAAACACTCCTAACCCTGGAAACGTTGTGTATAATATTACTAACGAAGACCTCAGCATGCTAATGTGAAAGATTCTCTGTTGATTATTTTAAAGGCGACACCTCAGGGCTGATTACAAGAGACAGGCAGAGGGCGAGAGACTTTCATTTATACAGCGCGTTCCACTATCTCAGCATGTCCTAAAGCGCTTTACAGCCAATGAAATACTATTGAAATGTGATGATGACCACATCGACTTTCTGTTTTGTTTTGGAGTGATGTTGGTTGAGGGATAAATATTGCCCAGGAGAGCTCCCCAGCTCTTCTTAGAATAGTGCCATGGGATCTTTTATATCTACCTAGGAGGGCAAACTCTGCCCTGTTTTTTTAACCTCGCATTCGAAAGACGGCACCTCCAACAGTGCAGCACCCTCAGTACTGCACTGGGAGTGTCAGCCTGGATTTTGTGCTCGTTATGTAATGATGTGTGTATCATCCCAGTACCTTAAATGTAATGTAAGGGCGCTGTGGTGGGAAACCCTGGTAGTACCTGCAACAGGTGCTATACAAGGCTGACCACCACACCTGAGAGGCACTCTGGAGCTGAACAATAAAGGACGAAGGTCACAGCAGTTAGATTTACACCAGACCGTATGGAGTCAGTGATTTGTGTGCTACATACACCACAGTGCTCAAATCTCTGGAGTGGAATTTGAACCCAAGACCTTCTGACTGCGAGGTGAGAGTACGACCCACTGAGGCAAGGGTGAAAGTGCAAAAACAAGGCATTGCTGTTGTAAACAAGAGCATTCGGACAGACCTGTGTTATCGAATAACCCAGAGCAAGTACTGTAGTTATGGCCAGCACACGCTTGATGCTGGAGTTACTTTCAAGGTGCCCTAAACCCAGGGAGAATGAGAGAAAGACACACATTAATATCAGTTTATAATATATAAAAATCAATGTATCATTTGCTCATGGCAGAAACAACAATAACTTGCATTTATATAGCACCTTTAATGCAGTAAAATGTCCCAAGGAGCGTTATCAAACAACATTTGACACCGAACCACATAAGGAGATATTACGACAGATGACCCAAAGCTTGGTCAAAGAGGTAGGTTTAAAGAATCATCTTAAAGGAGCAAAACGAAGAAGAGAGACGGAGCGGTTTAGGGAGGGAATTCCAGAGCTTAGGACCTCAGCAGCTGAAGGCATGGCCGTCGATTGTGCAGCAATTAAAATTGGGAATTCGCAAGAGGTCAGAATTGGAGGAGATGTTGGAGCATTGTAGCGCTGGAGGAGGTTACAGAGATGGGGAGGGGCGAGGCCATGGAGCGATTTGAAAACAATGACGACAATTTTTTTTTATATCGAGGCTTTGCTCAACCGAGAGCCAATGGCATCAAACATGTATAAACTTTACGACTTACCAAATGCCAGGCCTAATATTACTACGCTCAGCTCAGTCGCCAACAGAAAGAATCGTGAGATCTCCCAAAGAATCTAAAAGAGAAATAGCAAATGCATCAGTCACTAATGGCAATCGCAACACAAACTGGTCAAATTATTTTACTCCATATTTTCAATGAGGTGAGCTGAGCTGTGGAGACTCCACCATTAAAAGAACACATCCATCGAGACTTACACAAAGAATGGTCCCTTGAGCGAGGAAACCAAGTGAAACTGCGACCCAGAGCCTCAGGCGGAGGGGAGAAAACTGAGGATGGGGTGATGGGAATGAGGATTGTTCTTGGAACAGATCTGGGTTGTGGTGGATTAGTCAAGCCCCAGAACTAAATTGCAGCCGGTGTTGGACAGAATCACCACAAACTCTGTTTCCCCAGCCATTGCCTCCGTCCTTCTCCCTGGCCACTGTCTGAGGCTGAACCAGACCGATTGCAACCTTGGCATCCTCTTTCCGGAGCTGAACTTTCGACGCCATCACCAAGACCACCTACTTCCACCGCCGTAACATCGCCCATCTCCGCCCCTGCATCAGCTCATCTGCTGCTGAAACCCTCATTCCATGCCTTCCATTGAAGTTACCTCTAGATTTGACTATTCCAAAGCTCTCCCAGCCCAGCCTCCCATCTTCCACCCTCCAGAAACTTGAATCCTTCCAATACGCTGCTGGCCGTTTACCTAACTTGCGCCAAGTCCCATTATCCAGGGTTTCTACTCCCAATACCATCGAGTGACTCCCTTCCGGGGAAGTGTAGACACATGGACGTAAGGAACAGGATCGAGCTCCGCTGTGAAGCCTTCCATGGCCGGAAAGCCTACCGGCATTTGTTGTCACGGCTGACACAGGTAGAGGGCGCTTGGGGTGGTGCTGAGGCAGAGCGCCACCTGTGGGCTCTAACGAGGATGCCAATGTCTTCAGGGAAAAGAGGGAAGAAATATTGGAGAGGAAAAATCTCAAAATTGGAAGTAAAATGTTATCAATGCTGCACAGAAAGAAAAATAATTTAAATAGCGACTTCCTCCCCTCAGTTTCCTCCCCTCTCCAGACTGAACAGCAACTCCCAGTCTCCTTACAATACTGCCAGAGACCAAATGGAGCTAATGTTTTCTGGACATTTTATAAGGAAGCACCTGGCCTCCTCTCACTCGTATCCCCAGGGTGGACTAACCAAGACCAGGATTCCTGGCTGGGAGCAGCATTTCAAGACTGTAATACACAAGAACATAAGAATTAGGAACAGGAGTGGGCCATTCGGCCCCTCGGGCCTGCTGCGCCATTTAATAATGCTGATCTTCTACCTCAACTCCACTTTACTGCACTGTCCCTATAACCCTTGATTCCCTTACTATCCAAAAATCTGTCTATTTCTATATTAAACATACTCAAAGACTGAGCCACCACAGCCCTCTGGGGTAGAGAATTCGAAAGATTCACCATCCTCTGAATGAAGAAGTTCCTCCTCATCTCAGTTCTAAATAGCCAAACTCTTATGCTGAGACTGTGACCCCTGGTTCTAGACTCCCCAGCCCAGGGAAACATCCTCCCTGCACCTACCCTGTCAAGCCCTGTAGACATTTTGTATGTTTCAATGAGATCACCTCTCATTCTTTACCCAAGACACCAACCCGTCCTGTAAAGAAGTTATATTAATCCAATGAAAAAATTGAAAGCAACAGACAAATATTCTCCACCTACCTTGTCCGTGACCATAGCTACGCTGGATGCACTGACCGTCATGGAAACAATAGCACGTGCGATGCCCACTGTTGCCACGACAAACACCTGCAAAAGAAAAATTCCTCGATTAACCTCACTGCACACAAAATCTCTTTTTCGGGTTACAAGGGTTAAATTATGGAGGACATGTTGCATGAACTAGGCTTGTATTCCCTCGAGCGTAGAAAATTAAGGGTTGATCTAAATGAGGTGTTTTAAGATGAGGAGTATAGGAGTTGATGGGGTAGATAGAAAGAAACTATTTCCTTTGGTCGGGGAATTCAGGACAACAACGTGTATTTATATAGCGCCTTTAACGTAGTGAAATGTCCCAAGGCGCTTCACAGGAGTATTATGCGATAAGAAATTGACACTGAGCCGCACAAGTAGAAATTAGCGCAGGTGACCAAAGCTTGGTCAAAGAGTTAGGTTTTAAGGGCCGTCTTGAAGGAGGAAAGAGAGGTGCAGAGGTTCAGGCAGGGAGTTCTAGAGCTTGGGGCCTCGGCAACAGAAGGCACAGCCACCAATGGTTGAGTGATTATAATCAGGGATGCTCAAGAGGGCAGAATTAGAGGAGCACAGACATCTCGGGGGGGCGGGAGCTGGAGGAAATTATAGTTAGGGAGGGGTGAGGCCAAGGAGGGATTTGAAAATAAGGAAAACAAGGGGGCATAACCTTAAAATTCGAGCTAGGCAAATCAGAGGCGATGTCAGGAATCATTTCTTCACACAAAGAGAGCGAAAATCTGGAACTCTCTCCCCCAAAAAGCTGTTGAGGGTTGCGGGGGGGGGGGGGTGGAGGGGGGCAATTGAAAATGTCAAAACTGAGGTTGATAGATTGTTGTTAGGTAGGGGTTATGGAACCGAGGCAGGTAGATAGAGTACCCCAAAATGAAAGAGATTTACCATGAGGCAACGTCTACGGATTTGATCCCCACCATCCTCCGTATCTCAATGTCTCTGTACCTCATTATTGAGTCGTCGTCGTCGTCGTCGTTTTCTTCTTCTTCCGTATGGAAGTAGCAAAGCAAATCAAACATCAATATCCAAGTTGGAGATCCAGTCCAAAGCTTCTGATGTAACACCATGGATATCTTGAAGGTGGCCTGCAAATTTCCTCTGAGGGCAGTGCTCAATGATGTGCTCCAGGGTCTGATTAGGAGCTCCACAGTCGCATGACGGGGATGCTTTAATCTTCCACCTATGGAGAAGGTGGCAGCACCGACCATGACCAGTTCTGAGACGGTCATAATAGATGCTGCCACCTACTCCATCATTGAGTCATCAATGGAGACCACACCTGTGGAAGAGCAGGGGAGTAAAATTTGGGGGAAAGAATCTAAAGACTTGAAAAAAAAGACTCTCAGATCTTCTCCAATCCCCAAGAAAATGTATTCCAGAAAGCTAGAGCTTTAGGTGCTTTTATGCTACAAAATGCTCGTCTGTCTTGCTATTGGAAGTTAGTAATCGAACCTGACAACTGAATCTGATTTGGCGACAGTGCATGTTTGGGTTGGGGGAAATGCTGCCCAATTCCCCAGCTCTGGTACTGGCTGCCACCCGATGGCGAACAGCGCCAAGGGGAAACCTAAGTAATGGGCAACCAGCGGTCAGAGACTGCTGAAGTGCCACTCTCCTGCAACAGGTGCGACAATGCAAAAGGTGCAATTAGCCACTCCGCAACCTGAGCCCATAATTTCAGCTGACATTCCCAGTGCAGTACGGAAGGAGTGCTGCACTGTCGGAGGTGCCGTCTTTCGGATGAGGTGTTAAACTGAGGCTCTGTTTGCTTGTTCAGGTGGCTGTTACAAGATCCCACGGTACCGTTTGAAGAAGAGCAGGGGAGTTTGTCCCTCATTCCTCTCTCCACCAACACCAACCAAATACCAGGTTAATTGGTAATTTATCTTATTGCTATGTGTGGGACCCCTACATAACAAGTGACTACGCTTCAAAGTAATTAATTGCACAGGAAGTGCTTTGGGACGTACATAGAGATTAAAATCATTCACGGGATGTGGGCGTTACTGGCCAGGCTGGCATTTATTGCCCATCCCTAATTGCCCTTAAGAAGGTGGTGCTGAGCCGCCTTTTTGAACCGCTACAATCTATGTGGTGAAGGTGCTCCCATAGTGCTGTTAAGTTGGGAGTTCCAGGATTTTGACCCACCGACAATGAAGGAACGGCGATATATTTCCAAGTCAGGATGGTGTGTGACTTGGATGGGAATGTGGAGGTGGGAATGGGAATGTGGCAGGCCAAAGAAGAGCATGGAACCAATATCAAAAACAGATCAACCAATCATTCAGCTCATTGCAGTTTAAGGATCCTTCCCGAGTGCTGCTTTTTGTAATTATTCAATCACGGGACACGGGCGGCGCTGGTAATGCCAGCATTTATTGCCCATCCTTGATTGTCCTTGAGAAGATGGTGAGCCACCGCCTTCTTCAACCGCTGCAGTCCGTGTGGTGAAGGTGCTCCCACAGTGCTGTTAGAGAGGGAGTTCCAGGATTTTGACCCAGTGACAATGAAGGAACGGCCGATATATTTTCAAGTCAGGATGGTGTGTGACTTGGAGGGGAACTTGCAGGTGATAGTGTTCCCGTGCGCCTGCTGCCCTTGTCTTTCTAGGAGGTAGAGGTCACGGGTTTGGGAGGTGCTGCCGAAGAAGCCTTGGCGAGTTGCTGCCATGCATCCTGTAGATGCAGCAAGATGCAGATGTTACATAAATGCAAGTTCCTTTCCTTTAATAGCCTCCCATTCAAAACCAGCATTGCAAATATCCCTGATGCTGGGGAATGTTTTCACAGGATGGGTCAGGCACTTGTTGTTCTGTCGTCAGCTGATTCGCATCTAAATTCTGTTCATTCTCCTGCAGCTGAGAAATGTCTCACTCCTTATAAAACTGACCGAAGACAAATAAATAGAAACTTCTAGCTATGCCCTATGGAAATATGTCACAGACTGCAGTTAACTCTTTCCCATGTTCAGAATGGCTTCTTACAGCAGTCTGCCAATCCCCTCAGTGGTATGTTTGGTCGTTATGCCCATCAGTGTGTCGAGCATCGTCCGCATGCCTGACATGAGACTCCCAAAGCAAGCGCTCTACTCAGAACCCCCTACATGACAAACGAGCCCCATGTGGGCAGAGGAAATGTTTCAAGAACACCCTCAAAGCCTCCTTGATAAAGTGCAACCCTGCACCTGTGAATCCCTGGCCCAAGACCGTCCTAAGCGGAGGAAGAGCATCCGGGAGGATGCTGAGCACCTCGAGTCTCGTCGCCGAGAGCAAGCAGAAACAAAACGCAGACAGCGGAAAGAACGCATGGAAAACCAGACTACCCACCCATCCTTTCCTCCAACGACTGTCTGTCCCACCTGCGACAGAGATTGTAATTCCCGTATTGGACTGTGCAGTCACCTGAGAACTCACTTTTAGAGTGGAAGCAAGTCTTCCTCGTATTCGAAGTAGTGCCTATGATGATAATATGGGGAGGAGCTAAGTGTTGATAAAACCATCTCAGCACTGCGTCAATACTGCACTGGGAATGTCAGTCTAAATTTTGTGCAGAAACTTCCCTGGAGTGGGACTTGAATCCACAACCTTCGGACTCGGAGGCGAGAGCGCTACCCTCTGAGCCACGGCTGAAGAAGAGCAGGGCACTTTGAGAGTTATCCCCGGTGTTCTGACAAATATTTATACTTCAACCAGTATCACTAAAAACAGAAGCTGGGACACTGAATAAATTTAAGACAGAAATAGATAGTTTCTTAAATGATAATGGGATAAGCGGTTATGGGGAGCGGTGCTGAGGGCATGATCCTATTGAATGGCGGAGCAGCTTCAAGGGGCCGTATGGCCTACTCCTGCTCCTATTTCTTATGTTCTTATGTAAATTATTTGGTCATTATCACATTGCTGGATGTGGAACCTCCAAAAAGTACTTCATTGGCTGTAAAGCACTTTGGGACACACGAAGGCTGTGAAAGGCGCTATAGAAATGTAAAATCTCCCTTTCTTCTTTTTTGCCTAAAAAATAAAGTCCCCCCCCCTCCACCTTGCAGATATATCAAAGTGCTCCATACTGCTCCACTACCAAAATGACTCTGAAAACATGAGGTAGATTTGGATGAGGAGGCCCTTCAGCCAATCTGATCTTACCCTTTCAAAATACTAACCCTACCCTTTCACCAGCTATTTTTCCCAATCGTTCTGGGCCCCAACTATCCTTCTTTGCAAAGCATTCCAGCTGTTGATCACCCTATATGCATCCTAAACTCACCCTTCACAATCATGGACCTGTACCCTTCTGAGAATCATTGACAAAGTAACTCGCTCAGTAACTCTGCTTCACTCTCCATTACAGAGTTGGGACCTTTTCAGCTTCCAAAGGCACCATTTTTGAACTAAATCAGGAATCAAATTTTATTTATGTTTGTGGGATCTTGCTGTGCACAATTTGGCTGCCATGTTTCCCTACATTACAACAGTGACTACAGTCAGAAAGTACTTTGATGGCTGTGAGATGACTGGAACGTTCGGAGATGGCCTTGAAAATAGCGGATGCTTTGACAGTCATTTTCCAACATTCCATCTACTCTGGATCAGTTCCTATGGAGTGGAGGGTAGCCAATGTAACCCCACTTTTTAAGAAAGGAGGGAGAGAGAAAACAGGGAATTATAGACTGACATCGGTAGTGGGTAAAATGATGGAATCAATTATTAAGGATATCATAGCAACGCATTTGGAAAAAGGTGACATGATAGGTCCAAGTCAGCATGGATTTGAAAAAGGGAAATCATGCTTGACAAATCTTCTGGAAACATCCTCAAAAAATTCCAGTAGAGTGGACAAAGGAGAACTAGTTGATGTGGTATATTTGGACTTTCAGAAGGCTTTTGACAAGGTCCCACACAAGAGATTAATGTGCAAAGTTAAAGCACATGGGATTGGGGGTAGTGTGCTGATGTGGATCGAGAACTGGTTGTCAGACAGGAAGCAAAGAGTAGGAGTAAATGGGTACTTTTCAGAATGGCAGGCAGTGACTAGTGGGATACTGCAAGGTTCTGTGCTGGGACCCCAGCTGTCCAGAACCAGGGGTCACAGTCTAAGGATAAGGGGTAAGCCATTTAGGACCGAGATGAGGAGAAACTTCTTCACCCAGAGAGTGGTGAACCTGTGGAATTCTCTCCCACAGGACGTTGTTGAGGCCAATTCACTAAATATATTCAAAAAGGAGTTAGATGTAGTCCTTACTACTAGAGGGATCAAGGGGTATGGCGAGAAAGCAGGAATGTGGTACTGAAGTTGCATGTTCAGCCATGAACTCATTGAATGGCGGTGCAGTGTTGAAGAGCCGAATGGCCTACTCCTGCACCTATTTTCTATGTTTCTATGTGAAAAACGTTACAACATTGCAAGTTTGTTCGTACGAATATGACTTTGAAAAAAGTACAAAATATACATCAAAATAATAAAAAATAAAAGTTAAGATGGAGAATGCAAGAGAGAGAGATTGGTGCAGGTCAGTCACACCCAGACCAACAACCTCTTTCTGTCAGACGACAAATAAATTGCTGTGCATTTCCACATTTTTAATTTCAGATAACTGAGGTGTAGTCTCTGCATGAAACAAGTTTGATATTAAGTTAATTACATCAATCACGGTCGTGAAGCGTAACGGAAACTCTGCCTGCATGCGTTGGAGTAGAGGTGGTTAAAAGAATCTAAGAGCGTGTTCACAATTCAAGGAAGATTTTCAGAGAGTAAATAAATAGATTACTTCTGTTGGTTGGTGAATTGGTAACAAGAGGATAACCTTGAGATTAGCACTAAAAGCATAAAAGGAGAAAAAAGACAGACTTGCATTTATATAGTGCCTTTCATCACCTCAGGACAACCCAAAGCACTTTACAGCCAATGAAGTATCTTTTGAAGTGTAGTCACTGTTGTAATCTAGGAAACACAGCAGCCAATTTGCACACAGCAAGCTCCCACACACAGCAAGCTCCCACAAACAGCAATGAGTTAAGTGATGTTGGATGAGGGATAAATGTTGGCCAGGATACTGGGAAAACTCCCCTGCTCTTCTTTGAAATACTGCCATACGTGCGATCTTTAACATCTACCCGAAGGATTTAAATCTCAGTTTAAAATCTCATCCAAAAGATAGAAACTCCGACGGAACAGTGCTCTCTCAGTATCATGCTAATCAGCCTAGATTATGCACTTAAGTCATTGAAGTAAGTCTCCAGAGCTTAGGGCCTAGAGAGCTGAAGGCAAGGCTACCAATGGCAGAGCAAAGAAAGTGGGGGATAATCAAGAGGCTAGAGTTGGAAGAACACAGTGTCAACAGCTTTAGCAGGATGATGGATGCGAGGTGGGGGAGGAGAGATGACCTGAAGCTGAGAGAGACATACAGTGCAGCAGGTCAAGTGTTTCTAATTTGATTCCGATTGTCTGGACATCTTGCAGTTATCCCGTACGTCACACCAGTCTGCTAATTCACTGCAGGAGACTCACCAATATGTAGAATGTAGTGAAGATGGGGCTAGATGTGGCCCGAATCTTTGCTCTAGCCGACGGAAGCTTCCAGAGCAAAAACGCAAAAAAAAGCACATTGGGGATGAGCAGGAAGACATCCCAGAATCGAACCCTGTTAGGAGAGAGATGAGGGGAAACAATCATTTTAAATGATGTGAAACCTGGAACCCATACATGGAGTCATTTGCTTCACACAACTTTACAACAGCAGCTTACATTTATATAGCGCCTTTAACATTACAACAGTGACTACACTCCAAAAGTACTTCATTGGCTATAAAGCAGTTTGAGACGTCCGGTGGTTGTGAAAGGCACTATGTAAATCCAAGTCTGTCTTTCTGTTAAAATATCATAGGAGAGTTATCAAAATTTGATACCGAGTCCACATAATAGGATATTAGGACAGGTGATGAGGTAGGTTTTAAGGAGCTTTTTTAACAAGGACGAGAGAGAGGTGGAGAGGTTTAAGGAAGCAATTCCAGAGTTTAGGTCCCAGATGGCTAAAGGCACGGCCATCAATGGTGGAGTGATGAAAATCAGAGATGCACAAGAGGCCAGAATTGCAGGAGTGCAGAGATCGCCAATGCTTGTAGGCAATGTTCCCACTAATTTGTTTTGAGTGCGCAGTCCCTTTAATGGGATGCGCAGCCCATTCAGAATTTCACGCATGCGCGAAATCTCCCATTCAAAAGCCACCCCCAGGCTGCGCAGTACCTCCAGACCACTGCACTCAGGATCTTTATTTGTGGGGCTGCAGGAGGTTACAGAGGAAGGGAGGGGGCAAGGCCCTGGAGAGATTTGAAAACCTCAATTTTGGCCAAACTTCAGGAAAATGAAAGCATTTTGAACAGTCATAATCTGATTGAATGGTGGAACGGGCTCGATGACCTGAAGCTGTGAGAGAGATACAGTGCAGCAAGTCTAATTCAATTCCCCCCATTACCCCAGCCCTGCCAGAATGTGGACTTCTTTTTGTGGAACATACATTGTTTTAGCATTTTCTCAGCCTCCTGCGTTGTCAACATCCTTTAGTTTGGAGGGTGGAATGATGCGCAATGTACAGCTTGGCTCAGTAGGGTACTCAGACGGACATACACGAAGGTCCCAGGTTCGTTCTCTGGTCTGATTTTAAAAGTCTCCACGTTCCCCCCACCGCACGCCACGACCCAGGTAGGGAGAGAGTGTGCAGCATACTCATGGTCAGAGAGTCTGCGGGGCGGAGGAGGGTGATAGGGGGAGGGGGAGAACAGAATACGAGACCCACTGTGGTTGAATAGCTAGCCGACACTTGCTGTTTCGACTCACGTGTGAAGATCGGAAGGGGAGCCGCTAGCAACTGTGGAATCACATAACACCATGAGTCAGTGCCTGCAGGAAAGGAGGGTTAAGGGAGTTGGGGTGAGGAATTCATGGTGGGGTCTAAAGGAACGCAGACCGAATGAACAGTTTTTTTTCTTTGGAACAGGGGAGGCTGAGGAGAGACCTAATTGAGGTGCATAAAATTATGAGGGGCCTAGATAAAGTGGATAGGAAGAACCTATTTCCCTTAGCAGAGGGGTCAATAACCAGGGGGCATAGATTTAAAGTAATTAGTAGGAGGTTTAGAGGGGATTTGAGGAGAAATGTTTTTATCCAGAGGGTGGTGGTGGTCTGGAACTGCCTGAAAGGGTGATAGAGGCAGAAACCCTCACTACATTTAAAAAGTACTTGGATGTGCACCTGAAGTGCCATAACCTACAGGGTTACAGACCAAGAGCTGGAAAGTGGGATTAGGCTGGATAGCTCTTTGTCGGCCGGCACAGGCATGATGGATCGAATGGCCTCCTTCCGTGCCGTAAATTTCTATGGTTCTAGCAGTTAAAAAAAAAGAGAGTCTGCAGACTAAGTGTACATTCATCAGCCAAAAACAATTGTTATTTTTGCAGTAATAATGGAAACCGAATCTAGAAGCTTAACTAAGAAGCTAATCAAAAAGGCAATGCATTGCAATTCAGCACTGTCTTCCCCGGTGTCCTGGGCTTTTACAACACAAATCAATTCTAATATCCATTAAAGGAAATTGAGTTTGGAGAGAGAATCATCTTCAGTGCGATTCAATTAGCCCACCAGCCATCCCACAGGCTGGTTTTATTAAACGGCTGCGTGCCAAGATGAATGCACTGGCTCTCCGCCCCCACCATCACCCAGAATGGCGCAGCCATGGAAATGCATCACCATGGTGCTGTACTGAGCCCTGAAGACCCAGAGAGTCTCAGATGGGATACCTGCTCGGTGTCCAGTCGGCTGGTCCCAGTCAGGGGGCAGCGCTGAAGGTGGTATAATTGGTCTCAAATGCCCCTGGGCTGGGCAACTGGCTCCCGATAAGAACATAAGAAATAGAAGCAGGAGTAGGCCACATGCCCACCTCACTCCGCCATTCAATAAGATCATGGCTGATCATCGACCTCAACTCCACTTTCCCACCCGATCCCCATATCCCTTAATTCCCCTAGACTCCAAAAATCTATCTATCACAGCCTTGAATATATTCAGAGACTCAGCATTCACAGCCCTCTAGGGCAGAGAATTCCAAAGATTCACAACCTTCTGAGTGAAGAAATTCCTCCTCATCCCTATCTTAAATGGTTTACCCTTTATCCTGAGACTGTGGCCCCTAATTCCAGACTCTCCAGTCAGGGGAAGCAACCTCTCAGCATCTACTCTGTCAATTCCCTTCAGCATCTTGTGACACACCTTCTCTGTAATCTCCTTCAGCCCTACAACGTTCTGAGATCTCTGCGCTCCTCCAATTCTGGCCTCTTGTATCGCGCCATCATTGGCAGCCGTGCCTTCAGCTGTCTGGGCCCCAAGCTCTGGAATTCATTCCCTAAACCTCTCTTTCCTCCTGTAAGACACTCCTTAAAACATACCTCTTTCTGTCCTAATATCTCCTTATGTGGCTCAGTGTCAAATTTTGTTTGATAACGCTCCTGTGAAGCGCCTTGGAATGCTTTGCTTTGTTGAAGGCGCTATATAAATACAACTGGGTGTTTTGTCTTCGTTGGCGTTTACAATTGGGGCTTGTAAACAACGGAGGATGTTGTTGAAGCTTAAAATAACAGGTTCTTTCAAAGTAGTTTCTCATCTTCAAATTTTCAGTGTTATATTGGAGAGAGAACTGGGAACAGGAGTAGGCCATTCGGCCTCTCAAGCCTGCTCTGCCATTCAATATCATGGCTGATCTTCGACATCAACTCCACCTTCCTGCCCAGATCCCTTGATTCCCTTAATGTCCTAAAATGTATAGATCTCGGTCTTGATTATACTCAACGACTGAGCCTCCACAGCCCTATGGGGTAGAGAATTCCAAAGATTCACCACCCTCTGAGTGAAGAAGTCCCTCCTCATCTCAGTCCTAAATAGCCGACCCCTTATTCTGAGACTGTGCCCCCTAGTTCCAGACTCCCCAACCAGGGGAAACATCCACCTTGCATCTACACAGTCAAGCCCTTGAGAAATCAGATGTTTCCTTTTGTGTAACAGTTCCAGGTTCTTAGCTCTGCAATGAGTACAATGAACAAGCCATGCGTCCCTCTCCCCTACCATGCTGTGCCTTCACCCCAAGAGTAAATGTAACACTCCCCGCTACACCCAGCCATGAGTATGTCATCTCCAACATCAAGGAAGGGCATCTCAGCCAGTTAGGTTTTTATCCTTCACCTCAATGCAGGTTCAAGGGCCAGGAAATATAGAGATGTCTGATCAATAACTTTTATTAATAAACACATTAATACAATCCATTGTATGCAATGCCTACGAGATCAAGGTCAATCACTCACAGGCATTGAACACATACTGGCTTCTCTCCACCGTTCATAATAGTCCTGCGTCAGACTTTACAGAGTGCCTAAAGCAAAGCCTGTACTTATAGGGTTAACTACTGCTCCAATAAGTCATTACCTTGTGTGTACATGCTGTGGCTACATCTGCTTGTTCAGTGGTTAAGTCAGTCGCTATCATTCAGTCCACATCTCCATTAATGCCTTTTTAGGTATATTACACTCTGGATGTTCCTCATGCATGAGCGCTCACTATGATTCGCTGTAACCTTTAACCACTCGTCTCTTCTGATCCTTATTGCAAAATAGAATTATTCTCGAGCCATCCTGGAATCCGTTCAGAAACGGACATCCAATTCTCACACTCCCCCCTGCTGTGCTGAAGAGTCTGGTTAGCCCATCTGTGAGTCTGTCTGAAATGTGTTTACACCTAATTTAACCCGACAGCACTCGAGCTTATCTGCTTATATAATTCTATATAATCCAGGCTGAAACTCCCAAGGCAGTGCTGAGGGAGTGCTGCACTGTCGGAGATTTGCGTCTTTCTATGAAATTTTAAACCGAGGACCCGTCTGCTCTCTCAGATGGACGTAAAGGATCCCATGGCGCTATTTTGAAGAAGAGCAGGGGAGTTATCTCCGGTGTCCCAGCCAATATCTCACCCACAACCAACATCACAAAAAAAAAAACAGATTATCTGATTATCACGTTGCTGTTTGTGGGAGTTTGCTGTGTGCAAATTGGCTCCCGCATTTCCCAAATCACAACAGTGACAACACTTTAAATGTACTTCATTGGCTGTAAAGTGCTTTGGAAGTCCTGAAAGATGCTATACAAATGCAAATCTTTCTTTATAAAAAATACCAACTCGCTTATTCAATACATTAATCTATACGTGCCTATCCTTACATAGCCGAGCCCAATCCTGACCCTATAATCAGTTGACATGCTTGTACTCCTCAAGGATCTCTGGATAGCATTTATAAACAGAAACCCTGGTTTATTTCCTCACCACCTTAACTCTCTAGCCCAGGAGCGAACAAATCAACTGCAGCATCCAACCAGTGCCCTGACTGACATTGGGCAACTCTGGTGCCTTTCTGAGCTGTATAGTTCAACACCACACTTGGCCGTTAAATGATAAGAACTTAATGAGCTTCCTCGAGGCTGCTCCACCATTCAGTAAGATCATGGCTGATCTTCGATCTCAACACCACTTTCTAGTCTGATCTCCATAATCTCTTGATACAGCACAGGAGGCTGCTGTTTGGCCCATTGTGCCTGTGCTGGCTCTTTGAAAGAGCTACCCAATTAGTCTCACCCCCACCCTTTCCCCACGTGAGCCATCGCCCAGTCGGTATAAAAAGGGGCAGACCGATAACAAAAAGATAAACACTTTACCGTGATTCACCGATGTCTTCATATAGCACTAAGAGGCATTTGTGTGGTTGGGTAATGTTGGCTGCTGTGTCAGTTACTCCCCTGGAGGTCCACCATGGCACTGAGGTTGCGGAGCTGGTGCCCGTGGTCATGGTTGAATTCTCATGCATGGTGGTGCTCGAATTACTGTAATCCGCAAATCTCACCACGGATGAAATGAACCTCATCTTGACTTGATCCTGTCAGAAAAAAAAATATATATATATTTTTTTTTATTTTTAAAAAGAACAATTAGCCAGTCACCTTAGCCAAAGTCGGTCATCGAAAATTACTTTCACCAAAGTGCAGAGAACATCACGAAACTTGTAAGTGTAGTAAACAGTGAGGAAAATAGTAATAGACATCAAGAGGACACAGGCAGATTGGTGGAAAGGGCAGACACATGGCTGATGAAATTCAACGCAGAAATGTGAGAGGTGAAACGTTTTTGTAGGAAGAATGGTAAATGGTACAATTTTAAAAGGGGGTGCAAGAAGAGAGAGAGAGAGAGAGAGAGAGAGAGAGAGAGAGAGATCTGGGGGTCATTATGCACACATCTTTGAAGGTGGCAGGACAGGTTAACAAAGCAGTTAATAAGTCATATGGGATCCTGGACTTTTTTTTTTAAAAAAAAGAGAGCATATAGAAAAGCCAGGAAGTTCTGCTCAATCTATATAAAACACTAGTTTGGTCCCAGCTGGAGTATTGTGTATATCATGTATCTTACATTATTATATATAACTGTATCCCAACATGCTATACATGACTGTAATAAGATATGACCTGTAACCACCAGCATACCTTACCACCAGGGATGCATTTGCAAGAGACAGATATACAAGGACAGGTCTCAGGCCAGTGCAGCATTCCAGAGCTGTGAAATAAAGGTGCAGGTCCAGAGTGACCTTGACTTCACTACATGCCTCGTGTGAATCTGTACTGAGGGGACAGGACTTTACAGTGTATAATTGTGGGCAACACATTTTCTCAAAGATGTGAAGGCTTTGGAGAGGGTACAGAAGAGATTTACAGGGATGGTTCCAGGGATGAGGGGATACAGTTATTTAGATAAACTGGGGTTGTTCTCCTTACAGCAGAGAAGGCTGAGATTTGATAGCGGTGTTTAAAATCATGAAAGGTTTAGATAGAGTAAATAAAGAGAAACTGTTTCCAATGACTGAGAGATAAATAACCAGAGGGGACAGATTTAAGATAATTGGCAAAAGGACCAGAGGCAAGATGAGGAAAAACTTTTTTTTTTTACACGAGTGGTTAGGATTTGGAATGCACTGCTTGATAGAGTGGTGGATATAGTTTCAATAGTAGCCTTGAAAAGAGAATTGGATAAATACTTGAATGAGAAAACAATTGCAGGAATATGGGGAAAGAGTAGTGGAGTGGAACTAATTAGATTGCTCTTCAAAAGAGCCAGCAGAGACTCAATGAGCCAAATGGCCTTCTTCCACGCTGTACTATCCAAAATGCTGAGTGGTAGAGTACTGGGCCATGCAGCTCGGGAGAGTCTTGCCTTCAGTCTCTGGTCTGTGCTGAGTTGGCTGAGAGATGGGACAACTACAAGTATTCCCAACGCCAGGCCTGAGGAGTACAAAGAATAAGAGCCAGACTTCTGATTGCCGATATCTATCCGGGGATTCCCCGCTGGAAAACACGCATGTCTAGACTTTGCGGGGAGAACAGGATCAGGTTGTGTGTGGTTAACTTCCCATCCCAGTCAAATAGTCTACTGATAATCATTGACAAAGCCTTACAAAGAAATAATGGGAGAGGTACTAAGGGATGTCCTAACTCCCATTCTCCCACCACTCGCTGACTTACATTGGCTCCTGGTCCAGCAACACCTCAAATTTAATATTCTCATCTTTGTTTTCAAATTCAATATTCTCATCTTTGTTTTCAAATCCCTCCATGCCTTGCCCCTCAACCATCCAAGATCTCTGCATTTCTCCAAATCTGGCCTCTTGTACCTCCCAGATTTCTTTCGCTCCACCACTGATGGCTGGTGCCTTCATTTGTCTGGGCCCCAAGCTCTAGAATTACCTCAGAAACCTCTCCGACCCTCTCTCCTTCTTTAAGACGCTCCTTAAAATCTACCTCCTTCCTGTCCCAATATCTCTATGTAGTTCGGTGTCAATTCTGGTCTAATAATGCTCCAGTGAAGTCCGTTGTGATGTTTTACTATGTCAAAGATGCTACATAAATGCAAGTTGTTGTTATTACCGCCCAGTACCTGTGCAATAGAATCCTAGTTTGGAGTCAGCATTTTCGGGAGAGGAGAAATGGAGAGAGAGAGAAAGAGACAGCAAAAACTGAAAATGTTGGCACTCTGGCAAAACAGCTCCAACATCGCCAGCCTAAACCAGGATCTGGTTTCAAACCATAAACAGAGTTAGGTAACAACAACAACTTGTATTTATATAGCACCTTTAAAGTAGTGAAATGTTCCAAGGCGCTTCACAGGATTATTATGAGATAAACCAATTTGACACTGAGCCGCATAAGTAGAAATTAGTGCAGGTGACCAAAAGCTTGGTCAAAGAGGTAGGTTTTAAGGAGCGTCTTGAAGGAGGAAAGAGAGGTAGAGAGGCGGAGATATTTAGGAAGGGAGTTCCAGAGCTTGGGGCTCTGATGATACAAAGATGGGTGGGAAAGCAAATTATGAGGCGGACACAAAAAATCTGCAACGGGATGTAGACAGGTTAAGTGAGTGGTCAAAAATGTGGCAGATGAAGTATAATGTAGGAAAATGTGAGGTTATCCATTTTGGCAGAAAAGAGAGAAAAGCAAATTATTATTTAAATGGAGAAAAATTGCAAAGTGCTGCAGTACAGAGGGACCTCGGTGTCCTTGTGCATGAAACACAAAAAGTTAGTTTGCAGATACAGCAAGTAATCAGGAAGGCAAATGGAATGTTGGCCTTTAATGCAATAATGGGGATAGAGTATAAAAGCAGAGAAGTCCTGCTACAACTGTGAGGCCACACCTAGAGTACCGCGTGCAGTTTTGGTCTCCGTATTTAAGGAAGAATACACTTGCATTGGAGGCTGTTCAGAGAAGGTTCACTAGGTTGATTCCGGAGATGAGGGGGTTAACATAAAGATGGGACTATACTCATTGAAGTTCAGAAAAATGACAGGTGGTCTTATCAAAACATAAGATAATGAGGGGGCTTGACAAGATGGATGCAGAGAGGATATTTCCACTCATAGGGGAAACTAAAACTAGGGGGCACAGTCTCAGAATAAGAGTCCACCCATTTAAAACAGATGAGGAGGAATTTCTTCTCTCAGAGGGTTGTAAATTTGTGGAATTCTCTGCCCGAGAGAGCTTTGAAGGCTGGGTCATTGAATATATTTAAGGCGCAGATAGACAGATTTTTGAGCGATAAGGGAATAAAGGATAGGGAGCGGGCAGGGAAGTGGAGCTCAGTCCATGATCAAATCAGCCATGATCTTATTAAATGGCGGAGCAGGATCGAGGGGTCAAATGGCCTGCTCCTAATTCTTATGTTCTTAGTCATGGTCTAAAGGCATGGATGAGGGCTTCAGCAGCGGATGAGCTGAGGCGGGGTGAAGACGGGCGATGTTAAGGATGCGGAAATAGGCGGTCTTAGTTATGCTGTGGATATGTGGTCGAGAGCTCATTTCAGGCAGGTAGAAGCACAACCCCAAGCATGGCTTTCTCCTAAGAGTTAAACTTTCCATCCACCGGATCCCGGGCCCAGAGCCAAAGGCTCAATTAATTATGCAATCTCCAGGTCTCCATCGGTCACCAGCAGTAAGTGACTGAAAAGCATCGGCAGCAGAATGCTGGCTCATCAAACCGAGCGAATGCAGCACGAAGCGAATCGAGACCATTTAGGATTGACAGGTTTGCTGAGCAGACACTCAATTCCAGCTAAAACATATCAAGTTACACTAGATGCAGCATTTGTAACTCTTTAGCATTGCAAGACTCCATGTATTAAATGCAAGACGTATTATTAAGTTATTAAAAAGTCTCAAAAGAACTTCTAAAAAAAACATAGCTTGGTTTAGGCTGGAAAAGAGACAAAAAAGAAAAAAGGTCTTGAAAATTTCAATTGACCCAACATCTGCGGCCTTTTTCGGGGGAGAATTCCAGCTTTCTACTACCCTTTGTGTGAAAAGTGCTTCCTGATTTCCCTCTAAAATGGCCTAGCTCTGATTTTAAAGTTATGTCCCCTGTTCTCGATTCCTGGCCGATATTTATCCTTCAATCAACATCGCAATAACAGATTATCTGGTTATCATCACATTGCTGTTCATGGGAGCTCGCTTGGTGTAAATTAGCTACCATGTTTCCTACATTATAACAATGTTGGCACTTCAAAAAGTAATTCATTGGCTGTAAAGCACTTTGGGGCGTCCAATGGTCGTGAAATGCGCTATATAAATGCAAGTCTTTCTTATTTTTTTCTCCCACCAGAGGAAATAGTTTCTTCATATCTAATCCATTGAATCTTTTAACATTTAAGCACCTTGATTGGATCACCCTCAATTGTCTATAAGGAATACAAGCCAAGTTTATGCAACTTGTCCTCATAATTTAGCCCTCTAAGGCCCAGTATCATTCTATGTTCCTGGATATAATCACCTTGACAGTAGTTTGATATAGGTTGCAAGGTACCTGGAAGAATTAACTCAGGCCCAAAAAGACCATTGGAAATTGAAACCGATTGAGCAGTTTACACACGCAGATAATGCATGCTTAATCTATCCCAGTATGCTGTAGCTTGACCCCAGTTCAGCTGGTGTCAGTTTGCCTCATTGATAGCATGCCCACCACTGAGTCAGAAGGTTGTGGGTTGAAGGCATGCTCCAGGATTCCAGCACACAGGCCCCAAGTTTCCACATGATTTGCTCCTGATTTTTAGGAGCAACTGGTGGAGAACGGAGTATCTTAGAAATCGGAATTCTCCACATTTAAGTTTTCTGCAGTTCTAGTCAGGTAGAATAGTTTCACTTTTGAACAGAATTTTTTTTCAAAAGGGGGCGTGTCCGGCCACTGACGCCTGATTTGAAAGTTTCCACAGTGAAAACGTACTCCAAACTAACTTAGAATGGAGCAAGTGAAGATTTTTGTAGGCTTGAAAAAACCTTGTCTACACATTAAAAAAATCAGGCGCAGGTTACAAATTAGGCGTCGGGAACGAGGTGGGGGGGGAAAGGGAAGTCATTAAATTCTACAATCAATCCTTAGTTATACTTATACAAATAAATCCAACCTGAATAAAAATTTATAAGCAAAGAAAAGATTAAATAAACCATGTTCCTACCTGTGTGAAAGTGCTTCAGACAGGCCTTTCAGGCAGCGGTTTGCCGTCGAGACCAACCGACGGCAGGGGGAGGGAGGGAGAAGGCTGCAGGAAGCCACATTACTTGAGGCAGCCGTTTGCTGTCAGGCCCGACGGACGGCAGGGGGAGAAAGCTGCAAGAAGCCTCAGTGCTGATCATGGAAGGACAATGTGGTTTTATTAAAAAATTTTAAAAATTGAACAGCTACAAAGAATTTGAATAGTCTCAAACAAGTGCATGTGTCCCGTTTATCACAGTCTATCTTTAATTACAGAATGCACTCCCTCACCCTCACACACAGAAATATCAAGAAAATTAAAATACAAGCCTTTGCAAGGGTTCAATAAACAAATTTTCACTTTTTCTGCAGCACTTTTAAAAATGGTCGAGTGCCAATGTTTCCTTCACATTGCGCGTGCGCGAACGCTCCAACGCGCACGCGCAGGGTTGCCGGCACGAAAAAAACTCATTTAAATTGTACCCGCCCCCTCCTACTTACAAAATCGGCGCGAGTGGTAGGCTCCGCCCCCTGTGCGCCACGCCAAGCAGACATCGAGCTGCAAAGCGCTCGAGAATAGCGCGTTTTTTTTCAGGCGCCGTTTTTGGCGCGGAAAACAGGCGCCCAGCTCGGAGGGGCGCCCGTTTTGCCGCGTGTGGAAACTTGGTGCCATAATCTGGGATAACGCTGCAGTGCAGTATTGTGGGAGTGCTGCACGGTCAGAGGCGCCGGCCTTCGGATGAGACATTAAATCAAAGCCCCGTCTGCCTGTTGCAGAGGTGCAAGTGAATGTTAAAGATCCCTTGGGTCTTTGGCCAAATCGCTTCCCTACACCAACTCCACCAAAATCACGCTAACTGGTCATTCATCTCATTGCTATTTGTGGGCTCTTTCTGTGCACAGATTGGCTGCTGTGTTTGCCTGCACTGACCTTTATAAAGCAATTCAATGTACAAGTAGCAGTTTAAGATGTCGCCAAGACACAAGAGGATACTGTTTAAGGACAGGTTTTTCCCTTTCTCACTATGTAGGCATTGCCGGCGTGAGCTTCTGCTGTGCTTTCCGATGGCCCCGCCTCACAATTCATTGAAAAGGAGAAAAGAATAACATACATTGAACACCGATGGCCAATTCTATAATGGCTGGTGTAATGTATGCACCCGTGAGTATGTTCACAGGTTTGTAGAGCTGTTGCATTGTGAGTGGCTTAGCCAGTCACGTGATGTTCACAAGACTCAATAAAACCCCAGTCAGTTGGGTCTCGGTCATCCTCGATGAGGTATGCAGTTGAGCCTAGTGGATGAACTGGTAATGTGTAGTGTGATTGTTAAACCTCGGTTAACAAACCAACTAGTTCTTAATAGCAATGTGTTGCTATGAATTCTTAAGCAAAGAACCCATGAAGCAAATACATTACTTGGGGACATTAACCTAAAAATTGGAGCCAGACCTTTCAGGTACAAAGTTAGAGCTGGCACCCATGAAGGAAGCCAACCCACGTAAACACGATGAGAACCGCTCCCTGATGGACAAACGACTGGCGTTAGCCAAGCCATTCGGATCCACGTGACAACTCTAGGAAGATAAGGGCCAGGAAAGCGATTTTATAACAGGCAGGAATGCAGGAACTGAGAGGAAGGCCACAGAAGGCTACAAATACATTCTCTATCTTTTGTTCTCCCTTCAAAAAACCTTCTTAAAAGGATATCAGGGGGTGGGGTTGGGGGGGGGGGGGGGGAGAAGAGAAATAAAGTGCTGAATTATACAGTGGATATGAATTCACTGAAATGTACCCATGTTTGCTTTTATTAAACAGAGTAACAGAGCTAAATCAGAGAAGACTGAGGGGGAGGGGGGGGGGGGGGGGGTGACCTGATAGGAGGTCGTCAAGATTATGTAAGCGTTTTATAGGGTAGACGTACAGAAAATGTTTCCACTTGTGGAGGAGACCAAAACTAGAGGTCACAAATATAGGATAGTCACTAATAAATCAATTAGGAATTCTTTTTACACAGAGAATGGTGAGAATGTGAAACATGCTACCACAGGGAGTGGTTGAGGCGAATAGTATAGATTTGAGGGAAAGCTAGATAAGCACAAGAGGGAGAAAGGAATAGAAGGATATGTTGATGGGGTGAGATGAAGAGGGTTGGGAGGAGGCTCGTGTGGAGCATAAACACCGGCACGGACCTGCTGGGCCAAATGGTCTGTTCCTGTGCTGTACATCCTATGTAAAACATTCTTAAAAATCTCCACGCCCCCTCCTATTGGCGGGTGAGCAGTAAATCAGAACCTCTTCCAGCACACAGGATCAGCGAATGACAATTTCCAAAATGGAAATCTAGCCAAATCCAGAGAGACTCCCGCCCAAGCAAATACCAACTCTATCCTGATGCTGGCTTATAAATGGTGGTTATCAACTTCTATTGCACTCCTAGGAGGAGCCAGCCAACTTGTATAAGCAAATGTAATTGTTTCGAGTCATTCCCCATTCTTCCATATCATTTATTATAGTATTGTTACTTTTACTTTCATTGGTGGAAGTTTTCAAACCCAATGGGGATCAACAACTACTTGCATTTACCTTCAGCAGCACCTCCCTAACCCATGACCTCTGCCACCTAGAAGGACAAGGGCAGCAGGTGCATGGGAGCACCAGCACCTGAGAGTTCCCCTCCAAGTTACACACCATCCTGACTTGGAAATATATCGCTGTTCCTTCATCGTCCCTGAGTCAAAGTCCTGAAACTCCCTCCCCAACAGCACCATGGAAGTACCTTCACCACACGGACTGGAGCAGTTCAAGGCGGCGGCTTACCACCACCTTCTCAAGGGCAATTAGGGATGGGCAATAAATGCTTGCCTTGCCAGCGACGCCTACACCCCGGAACGAACAAATAAAAACCTTTAATGGAGTAAAACGTCTCAAGACACTTCACAGGAGTGTTATCAGACACAAGAAATCGACAACGAGCCAAAGGAGATGACATTAGGACAGGTAGGTTTTAAGGAAGGTCTTCAAGGAGAGAGAGGCGGAGAGATTTACTTAGGGCCTGGACAGCTGAAGGCACAGCCGCCAATGGTGTGAAGGCGTGGGGCTGGGCGGCTGGTAGGGGAGGTGGTTGGACAAGAAGCTAGAGTTGGAGGAACACGGAGATCTCATAGGGTTGGAGGACTGGAGGAAATTACAGCGATCGGAGGGGTGAGGCCATGGCGGAGGCCAGGGTTTTGCCGCTGGATGAAAATTCCTTGGTGCATGGACACCAGATGAGGGCAGGTGAAATCTCAGCTGCGATTTTCCCCCACAAACAGGTGGTCGTATAGTCTGTTCAGTTTTCAAATTCTCATCCTTGTTTCCAAACACCTCCATGGCTTCGCACCTCCCCATCTGTGTAACCTCCTTCAGGCCTACCAACCCTCCGAGATCTTTGTGCTCCTCTAATTCTGGCTTCTTGTGCATCCCCGATTTCAATCACACCAGCATTGGCGGCCGTGTTTTCAGCTGCCTAGGTCCCAAGCTCTGGAATTCCCTCCCTAAACTTCGCTGCCTCAAAACATTCCTCTCCTCCTTTAAAACCTACCCCCATCTGTCCTAATATCTCCTTATGTGGCTCAATGTCAAATTTTCTTTAATAACGCTCCTTTGAAGCACCTGGAGACTTATTTTTACATTAAAGCCGCTATATAAATACAAGTTGTTGTTGTTGCTCAGCACTTAATGCATTGGCGCACACATGAGGAATGGTGACTTGTGAGAGGCCCAGGATACTGTACTTTCAGGAAAGGAATGGAGACAAGAAGACAAAAGCCATGGTGGGGCCAAAATATAGTTTGAGCAAGTGACATAAACAGAATATACAATTAAGAGTTATCAGATACAACTAAATCCCACAGATGGAGCTGACCAAGCTCATTTCCAACACTGGCATTCATCGAGTTATCTGTCCAGATAAGTGTCAGCTTGCCTCAGTTAGTAGCACTCTCGACTCAGAGTCAGAAGGTTGTGGGTTTAAGCCTCACTCCCCAGGCTTGAGCACATAATCTTGCCTGACACTTGAGCACAGTACTGAGGGAGTGCTGCACTGTCGGAGGGGCTGCCTTAAACCGAGGCTCTGTCTGTACAAAGATCCTATGACACTATTCCAAGGGCAGGGGAGTTCTCCAGGTGTCCTGACCAACATTCAGCCCGCAACCAACACCACCAAAACCGAACTAGCCTTTCATTTGCTGCGTGTGGGATCTTGCTGTCCGCAAATCAGCTGGCACAAGGGTAGCTGCACTTCGATGTATGGGAGTGCAGTATTTAGGTGAAACATTTAGGAAGGATAGACAGAAAGGAAAAGGAGGCAGGGTGGCATTGTTGGTTAAAGAGGAAATGAATGCAATAGTAAGAAAGGACATTAGCTTGGATGTCCTAGACTGGATGATGTGTAATAAGAAAGGACTAGTTAGCAATCTTGTTGTGCGAGACCCCTTGGGGAAGAGTGACCATAACATGGTAGAATTCTTTATTAGGATGGAGAGTGACACAGTTAATTCAGAAACTAGGGTCCTGAACTTAAGGAAAGGTAACTTCGATGGTTTGAGGCGAGAATTGGCTAGAATAGACTGGCAAATGATACTTAAAGGGTTGACGGTGGATAGGCAATGGCAAACATTTAAAGATCACATGGATGAACTTCAGCAATTGTACATCCCTGTCTGGAGTAAAAATAAAACAGGGAAGGTGGCTCAACCGTGGCTAACAAGGGAAATTAAGGATAGTGTTAAATCCAAGGAAGAGGCATATAAATTGGCCAGAAAAAGCAGCAAACCTGAGGACTGGGAGAAATTTAGAATTCAGCAGAGGAGGACAAAGGGTTTAATTAAGAGGGGAAAATAGAGTACAAGAAGAACATAAAAACTGACTGCAAAAGCTTCTATAGATATGTGAAGAGAAAAAGATTAGTGAAGACAAACATAGGTCCCTTGCAGTCGGATTCAGGTGAATTTATAATGGGGAACAAAGAAATGGCAGACCAATTGAACAAATACTTTGGTTCTGTCTTCACGAAGGAAGACACAAATAACCTTCCGGGAGTACTAGGGGACCGAGGGTCTAGTGAGAAGGAGGAACTGAAGGATATCCTTATTAGGCGGGAAATTGAATTAGGGAATTTGATGGGATTTTAGGCCGATAAATCCCCATGGCCTGATAGTCTGCATCCCAGAGTACTTAAGGAAGTGGCCCTAGAAATAATTGATGCATTGGTGATCATTTTCCAACAGTCTATTGACTCTGGATCAGTTCCTATGGACTGGAGGGTAGCGAATGTAACACCAGTTTTCAAAAAGGGAGGGAGAGAGAAAGTGGGTAATTATAGACCGGTTAGCCTGACATCAGTGGTGGGGAAAATGTTGGAATCAATTATTAAGGATGAAATAGCAGCGCATTTAGAAAGCAGTGACAGGATAGGTCCAAGTCAGCATGGATTTATGAAGGGGACGATTATGCTTGACAAATCTTCTGGAATTTTTTGAGGATGTAACTAGTAGAGTGGACAAGGGAGAACCAGTGGATGTGGTGGTGTGTTTGGACTTTCAAAAGGCTTTTGAATAGGTCCCACACAAGAGATTGGTGTGCAAAATCAAAGCACATGGTATTGGGGGTAATATACTGACGTGGATAGAGAACTGGTTGGCAGACAGAAAGCAGAGAGTCGGGATAAACGGGTCCTTTTCAGAATGGCAGGCAGTGACTAGTGGAGTGCCGCAGGACTCAGTGCTGGGACCCCAGCTCTTTACAATATACATCAATGATTCAGATGAAGGAATGGAGTGTAATATCTCCAAGTTTGCAGATGACACTAAACTGGGTGGCGGTGTGAGCTGTGAAGGGGATGCTAAGAGGCTGCAGGGTGACTTGAACAGGTTAGGTGAGTGGGCAAATGCATGGCAGATGCAGTATAATGTGGATAAATATGAGGTTATTCACTTTGGGGGCAAAAACGCAAAGACAGAATATTATCTGAATGGTGGCAGATTAGGAAAAGGGGAGGTGCAACAAGACCTGGTGTCATGGTTCATCAGTCATTGAAAGTTGGCATACAGGTACAGCAGGCGGTGAAGGCAAATGGTATGTTGGCCTTCATAGCGAGGGGATTTGAGTATAGGAGCAGGGAGGTCTTACTGCAGTTGTACAGAGCCTTGATGAGGCCTCACCTGGAAATATGGTGTTCAATTTTGGTCTCCTAATCTGAGGAAGGACGTTCTTGCTATTGAGGGTGTGCAGCAAAGGTTCACCAGACTGATTCCTGGGATGGCTGGACTGACATGAGGAGAGATTGGATCAACTGAGTCTTTATGCACTGGAGTTTAGAAGGAGAGGGGATCTCATAGAAACAGATAAGATTCTGACGGGACGGGACGGGACAGGTTAGATGCGGGTAGAATGTTCCCGATGTTGGGGAAGTCCAGAACCAGGGGACACAGTCTTCGGATAAGGGGTAGGCAATTTAGGACTGAGATGAGGAGAAACTTCTTCACTCAGAGAGTTGTTAACCTGTGCAATTCCCTGCCACAGAGAGTTGTTGATGCCAGTTCATTGGATATATTCAAGAGGGAGTTCGATATGGACCTTGTGGCGAAGGGGATCAAGGGGTATGGAGAGAAAGCAGGAAAGGAGTACTGAGGGAATGATCAGCCATGATCTTATTGAATGGTGGTGCAGGCTTGAAGGACCGAATGGCCTACTCATGCACCTATTTTCTTTGTTTCTATGTAACAGCTGTGAAGTATGATAGCCCCTTCACCACACGGCATGCAGCGCTTCAAGGCAGCAGTCCTTCACTATCTTTAAAGGGCAGCTAGCAATGGGTAATGGCCAGCGATGCCCACATCCCAAAGAATAAGAAAGAAGTGCTTTGGAAATAAACTGTTATCCCAGGGATCGCCATATATCCTCTCTCTGCTTGCTGTGGTCCTACCTTGTGCTGTAATCACTGACCTAAATCAATCAATCAATCAGATTGGCATGCCCTCCAGTAGCTTACTTAGGCAAGCAGCGGGGTAAACAGCAAAGCGGTTGGCTGTTGACAGTGTATCAGCCCACTTCAGTGTAATTTCAGCTTGAAAACAAAAAATAACATTTCCATTTATCTTTCACACACAGTTCAAGGACTCTTGCGGAAACACAAATAGGAACACACACAAACACATGCTTCTTTTGGGATCTTGGCCCTTGCTGAATTCATTCCTTCAACTCAAACGTTTGGTCTTGTGGATCAAGGTACGTAGTGCTGATGTGAGCCACGCACATCAGAAGGTTGCAGTGTTCAATTCACAGCATGCAATTAGTTAACAAATCTAAATCTGGAGCAGCAATCAAATGGACATTTAGCCCTGGCCTCGGGTGAGGGGGCAAAGTCTGGTGACACCTGCAGAACTGCATCCAGCAAGAGGCAATGCCCTCAGCAAGAAAGGTATTTAAGCCGGGGATCATCATCATCATCATCATAGGCAGCTCCTCAAAATCGAGGTAGATTTGCTTCCATTCAAAGTGAGTTCAACATCTTCACCGAAAGTACGAAAGCATGGGCCTTACACTAAACATCCGGAAGACAAAGGTCCTTCACCAACCTGACCTCGCCACACAGCGCTGCTCCCCCGGTTATCAAAATCCACGGCGCGGCCTTGGACAACATGGACCATTTTCCATACCTTGGGAGCCTAATATCAGCAAGGGCAGACAGCAATGACGAGGTCCAACACCGACTCCAATATGCCAGCGCAGCCTTCGGCCGCCTGAGGAAAAGAGTGTTTGAAGACCAGGACCTCAAATCTAGCATCAAGCTTATGGTCTATAGGGCATAGTGACACCCGCCCTCCTATATCGCTCAGAGACGTGGACAATATACAGTAGACACCTCAAAGCACTGGAGAAGTACCACCAGCACTGCCTCTGCAAGATCCTGCAAATCCACTGGGAGCTGGGAAGCACACAAGGCATCCTACATGTTATGGGGCATGTGGTATGCAAGGGTTTCTGAACCTAGCGCAGTGAATGGCACAGTAATAGAGGGGTGTTCATCAGCCGATGGCGAAGGGAAGTTGGAGTTGCAGAGCAGGCACAAGATGCCAACAGTAGTGAAGATGGCATCCAACATGAACACAACAGACCCAGAGAATCGAACAAAGAATACTTCTTAAAATGGCGAGAATCTATTAAATGTTGGTGTTCAAAAAGATTTAGGTGTCCTCATACAGGAAACACAAAGAATTAGCATGCAAGTACGGCAAGCAATTAGAAAGGCAAATGACATGTTGGCCTTTATTGCAAGGACGTTGGTGCACAAGCCTTGGAGGTGGTGCAACGAAGGTTCACTAGATTGATCCCTGGGATGAAAGGGTTGACCGATGAGGCGATATTGAGTAGATTAGGCCTATACTCACTGGAGTTTAGAAGAATGAGAGATCTCATTGAAACATATAGGATTTTGAGGGGGATTTATAGGGTAGATGCTGAGAGGCTGTTTCCCCTGGCTGGAGAATCTAGAACTAGGGGGCACAGTCTCAGGATAAGGGGTCAGCCATTTAAGACTGAGATGAGGAGGAATTTCTTCACTCAGAGGGTGGTGAATCTTTGGAATTCACTGTCCCATAGGGCTGTGGATGCTGAATCACTGAGTATATTCAATGCGGAGATAGATAGATTTTTGGATTCTAGGGGAATCAAGGGATATGGAGATTGGGCGGGAAAGTGGAGTTGAGGTTGATGATCAGCCATGATTTTATTGAGTGGTGGAGTAGGCTCGAGGGGCCGTACGGCCTACCCCTGCTCCTAATTCTTATGTTGTTAGAGCTTGGAGAGTGTTGTGGCTCCATTTAATATTTTGGGATACAGTACATAGGTAATCTGAGACATGATGTGTCATGAGTGTAGCGAGCTAGGCGGGGGGAGGTGGGAAATAGGTGACTTTGGTCAAAACTGCCACCAAGCTCATGGTCTATAGGGTTGTAGTAATACCCACCCTCCTGTATGGCGACTTGGTGTACAGTAGACACCTCAAGTCGCTGGAGAAATATCACCAACGATGTCTCTGCAAGATTCTACAAATCCCCTGGGAGGACAGACGCACCAACATTAGGGTCCTTGACCAGGCCAACATCCCCAGCATTGAAGCATTGACCACACTTGATCAGCTCCGCTGGGCAGGCCACACAGTTCGCATGCTAGACACGAGACTCCCAAAGCAAGTACTCTACTCGGAACTCCTTCATGGCAAACGAGCCAAAGGTGGGCAGCGGAAGCATTACAAGGACACCCTCAAAGCCTCCCTGATAAAGTGCAACATTCCCACTGGCACTTGGGAGTCTCTGGCCAAAGACCGCCCTGAGTGGAGGAAGTGCATCCGGGAGGGCGCTGAGCACCTCGAGTCGCAACGCCGAGAGCAAGCAGAAATCAAGCGCAGGCAGCGGAAAGAGCGTGCGGCAAACCTGTCTCACCCACCCCTTCCCTCAATGACTATCTGTCCCACCTGTGACAGAGTCTGTGGCTCTCGTATTGGACTGTTCAGCCACCTAAGAACTCATTTTAAGAGTGGAAGCAAGTCTTCCTCGATTCCGAGGGACTGCCTATAATGATGGGTTCCCAAAGCTCTCCACTACTGGGGGTTTTCCTCGCCTTATGTCTGGGTCTGTTGTAGACTCACTGATATCTGAGATTGATTACTGTGATTAGTCAACAACTCCATTGTCGTTATATCATATGACTACCAGGATGGTAGAAGGCAAACTAGATGGACCTTGGTCTTTTTTCGTCCAGCAGTTCCGATGATAAATTAAATGCTATGTAAATGATAAGGGAGGGAGAGATGCAGCAAGACAAATGAGTTATCAGGGAATAATTCCAAAGAATCAAGGAGGTATTAATTTAGAGGATCATCCTCTGCCAGTGCAGCAGACCACAGGGTGAGTGTCAGGTTGAGCTGTGGCCTGTGCCAAGTTGGTCATCATATCAGTAAAACTGCAATAGTCACATGACAGAGTCAAATACTATCAACCCTACAAAAAGTAGCACTACTCTCGTGCTCATAATGGCTTATACTTTTAATACGACAGCACAGTTAGCATTAAAATTCCAGTAGCGTGTAAAGAAGGGGCGTAAAATTTTCCTACTAGTAAATTGCCTGTGGCGGTGTCCAGAGTCAGTTGAGATAAAGTTTTTTTATATACACAAGATGACGAGAGTTGGGAGACAGCATTCAGAAATTCGCTCCATGGAGCCACCTAGTGGCTAGAGCCTCACAACTATGTTGTGACAGTTGACATAGCAAAGTTGAATGGGAAATGCTGACACAAAAAAAAGAAGAGCATGTCCTATGCAAGCTTTTAAATAATGCACTAGTCAATCACCAATAACTGAGTGAAGGCCAGGTGAAGGGATAAGAGGGCGAGATTGATTGGCTCAGGATATGCAGACATAATTCAGTCCCTATTTTAAAGCTATACAATCTGTCCTTTAAAAAATATTTATATAATACTTTGCCCAACCAGGGGTTAAATTACAAGGAGAGATTACACAAGGTTATATTCCCTGGAATTTAGATCGGGATGATTTGATCAAAGTTTCAAGATATTAAAGGGAACAGATAAGGTAGATAGAGAGAAACTATTTCCGCTGGTTGAGGAGTCTAAGACTAGTCTAGAAATTTGAGCCAGACATTTCAGAAGTGAAATTCAGAAACACAAAGGGTGGTAGAAGTTTGTAACACACTTCCGTAAATAGCAATTGATGCTAGATCAATTGTTAATTTTAAATCTGAGATTGATAGATTTTTATTAACCAAAGATATGAAGGGATATGGGGCAAAACCGGTATATGGAGTTAGGTCACAGATCAGTCATGCTCCGATTGAATGGCAGAACAGGCTCGAGGGGCTAAATGACCGACTCCTGTTCCTCTGTTCCTACTGCATTGTGGGAAGCAAAGAAGTAGAGCTCATTGGAATTGGTTAGAATTATAGGCATTTCTCTGGAGGAGCTCAGAAACACAGCATCAACAATGGTCGGAGGGCATAATTACAGTGTAACACGTTTACAGAGACAATTTCCATTATAAGTGTGGACCCAGCAATTTATAATGGAAAAGGTTGACACCTGAAAGTGTGCGTAGATGAAATTAAAAAAAAAAATATGCACATTATAGATAGATATCCACTTGACTGTTAAAAACAGCCATCAGTACTACTTTAGCACACAAGAACATAAGAACTAGGAGCAGGAGTAGGCCATTCAGCCCCTTGAGTCTGCTCCACCATTCAATGAGATCATGGCTAATCTACGTCAACACTTTCCTGCACTATCCCCATATCCCTTCATATGCAAAAATCTATCGATCTCTGTCTTGAATATACTCAACGACTGAGCCTCCACAGCCCTCTGAGATAGAGAATTCCAAAGATTCACCACCCTCTGAGTGAAGAAATTTCTCCTCATCTCAGTCCCAAATGGCCGACCCCTGATTCTGAAACTGTGACCCCTGGTTCTAGACTCCCCAGCCAGGGGAAACATCCTCCCTCAAACCCTGCAAGAATGTTATATGTTTCAATGAGATCATCTCTCATTCTTCTAAACTCCAGAGAATATAGGCCTCGTCTACTCAATCTCTCTTCACTGACAATCCCCCCATCCCAGGAATCAGTCTGGTGAATCTTTGTTGCACTCCTCTACGGCAAGTATATCCTTCCTTGGGTAAGGAGGCCAAAACTGTACACAATACTCCAGGTGCAGTCTCACCAGGGCCCTATATAATTGCAGCAAGATATCATTAGTCTTACACTTTAGATTTCTCTGTTTATACAAACCAGGGTTGCGTCGAGAGATGGAAACTTGAGCAGCACGACACTAAGGCGAAGTGTTAGCAGCCACACACCTGTCAGTGGCGGCAACCCGAGATGATGAAGTTGGTCCAAGTCTGTAATTGCACTGCTGGATGCTTCGACTGGCAGTTGATGTAGGCACAGTGAAAAGATTTCCGGCACCTGCCGTCACACTATACTGAAAGACCAGCGTCAACGCTAGAAGCTGCAATGCGAGCTTTTTCACATTACAACAGTGACTACACTTCAAAAGTACTTTATTGGCTGTAAAGCACTTTGAGACGTTCGGTGGTCGTGAAAGGCGCTATATAAATTCAAGTCTTTCTTTCAATGCTTCAGGAGAATGTCACTGCTTGCGTGGTTCGAGAGGTCACATGAATCCTCCACTTGTGTAAAGATAAAACAATCCTTCGCTTGCGTAAAGAAAAAAAAGAGACCCATAGTTCCAAGCCATCGTTTACACAGAAAACATCAAAGGATTGTTTTTAATCTTGAGGGCAATTCAGAGCCTAAATGTAAGTCAGATGTGTCATCCCACAACAAGAGTTATTGCAGCACTGCCTCAACAGTTCATCACAAACAGATTCCCTCAGCGCATCACTCCACACATTGTTGTAAGACTGGAGCCACTCAGCTGCTCCATGACTAACCCTCCCATGGCCTTCGGTCAGCGTGATACTGCTCCTGTAATCAGTTGATAACTTTCAACAAGGCCAGACTAGGAATCACAAAAGGTACAAAGAAAGGTCTTGCATTTGTTCAGTGCCTTTCATGACCTAGCGATGTCCCAACATGTTTTATCGCCAATGAAGTACTATTTCGAAGAAAAGCAGTGGTGTTCTCCTCTGTGTCCCGACCCACTTTTATCCCACAACCAACATCACCAAAAAAGGAGAGATTATCTGCTCATTATCTAATTTCTGTTTGTGGGAGCTTGCTATATGCAAATTGCCTGCCGCGTTCCCTACGTTACAACAGTGACTACACTCCAAAAGTACTTCATTGGCTGTACTTTGAGAGGTTCTGAGGCAGTGAAAGACGCTATATAGATGCAAGTCTTTCTTTCTTTTAGGATCTATCCACCAATGAGCCAGCGTTGATTTTGTGCCCATTTCCAAACTTTCAGGAGGTATAAAATTCCAAAAGGACGAACTAATGATTTTTAAAAATGAGGGGGCAAATACAAGCCATTTGCCTAAACTTTGAGAGATTGGATTGCCATGAATTGGGGCTCATAATTTTTGGTCACCCCTGACTTACTTGAGCTAATGAACCGATCCTTTCCATGGGCCCAACATCGCCCAAGCCGTTTTTTCGGCGCACTAACCTGAAGCGCGCCGACTTTGCGCACTGGAAAGGGCACCAGAAAAAAGGGGCCCCATCCTGGCTACTCTTCAGAGTCCCCGGAATCATGGCTGGCGTACAGTTTATGGCGGGGGGCGGGGGACGGAGCAACAGGCCAGTGCAGAAAGCACTACTGGCACCTGCGCGCATGCTCAGTGAGGGCTGCGTGCATGCTCCTGCCCTCCCAGCACGCCCTATGGGCTGTGAGCAGGATCCAATGCTCGCAGCCCCTATCCCCGGCCGAAGGGATGCCCGATCTCGCCGCACCCTATCCCCAGCCGACTGGCCTCCCGCGGGCGGAGTTCTATTTTTTTTATTTAGTGGCTGTGCTTGAGATTGCGGGGGGGGAGGAGGAGGAGAGTTTTTGAGGGGGGGGGGGGGGGGGGAAGTGGGAGGGGAGGAGAAGAGGAAGAGTGTATGGGGGTGGGGGGAGGAGAAAGAGTGTTTTATATACTACCCTCTCTACCCCACCCTGTGGCATCCCTGCCAGCAGCTCTCATTTCTCCAGTAGGATTTACTTCATTTATTAGTATTTAATTTTGAGCTTTTCCTTGCAATGTTTGCTGCTTGGTTGTTGAGGTCCTCTCCAGTTCCCTTCCCTCCCCTATCCCTGCCCTAATATCTGCCGAATGTGTGCTGCTTTTTCTTCACTGCCCACAAGGTTTTTCAGAGCTGGCCACATACGCTGACCTAAGTCGATTTGGAGTAAGTTATTGCTGGCCAAAGTGGCACAGATGGTCAAAACGGGCGCAAGTGTCTGAGAACACCCCACTTTTGGAAAAAAAACTGACCTAAAAAAAAAATCATACATAACTGGCTTACTCTGGAGCAAATTTTTTGGGGAAAATGGCATTTTTTAAACTTACGCCAGAAAAAACTTACTCCAAAAAAATTGATGCAAGTCATGGCTAAAATTGGGCCCTGGGTCTGGAGTAGAAACAGTGCTGATCATTGCTATTCCAGCACTGGCAACTTCCAGGCCTGCTTATTTTAGAGAGAGGGAGCAGACTGTTTATTTATCACTACATGTATTCAAATAAAATGAAATTACAGGAGAGTCTATTTTTATATATTTTTTTAAAGGGAGGAAACCGCTGGGTAAAGACGTTCCTTACCCTATATGTGACTCCAGTCCCACACCAATCTTAACTGACCTCTGAAGTAGCCTCGCAGGCCACTCCGTTGTATCACACCGCTACAAAGAATGGACTGCAGCAGTTCAGGAAGACGGCGCATCACCACAAACTCAAGGGCAACTAGGGATGGGCAGTAAATGCTGGCCTTGCCGATGACACCCATATTACATAGAATATGCAGCACAGAAACAGGCCATTCACCCCAACTAGTCCATGCCGGTGTTTATGCTCCACACAAGCCTCTGCTCAACACTCTTCATCAAACACTATCAGCATAACCTTCTATTCCTTCCTTCTACAGGTCCTTATCTGGCTTCCCCTTAAATGCATCTGTGCTGATCGCCTCAACCACTCCGTGGCAGCGAGTTCCACATTCTCACCACTCTCTGGGTAAAGACGTTTCTCCTGAATTCCCTATTGGATTTATTAGTGACGATCTTATATTTATGGTCCCCACAAGTGTTGAACTGAGAGATGCAATAAGCAGAACCCAGCTTTGGCTGCAAGATTGTGATGCTGAAAACTGTGAGCTGCGCTACGTTATGTTAAAAGCTGAACCCAGCTAAGGCAGCGAAGCTGTAATAATGAACCGAGTCGCACTGCAATAACCTGAACCCAGCTAATGCTCTGCTGTTGCGTTCCCAAAACCAAGTGACTGTGCAATCTATGATCAACAACAACAACTTGTATGTATATAGATCCTTTAACGAAGTGAAACGCCCAAAGGCGTGTTATAAGACAAAAAAATAAATTTGAGCCAGATAAGAAGAAATTAGGGCAGGTGAAGAGGTCGGTTTTAAGAAGCGTCTTGAAGGAGGAAAGAGAGGTAGAGAGGTGGAGAGGTATAGGGAGGGAGTTCCAGAGCTTAGAGACAGCTGAAGGCACAGCCACCAATGGTTGAACGATTATAAATCAAGGATGCTCAAGGAGGGCAAAATTTGAGGTGTGCAGGCATCTCGGGTGTCGGGGGGTGGTTTGTGGGGCTGAAGGAGATTATAGAGATCGGGAGGGGGCGATGCCATGGAGAGATTTGAAAATAAGGATGAGAATTTAGAAATCGAGGCTTTGCTTAACCGGAAGCTGATGTAGGTCAGCGAGCACAGGGGTGATGGGTAAGCAGGACTTAGTGCGAGTTAGGACAGGGACTGCCAAGTTTTGGATAACCATTTTATCTTCACGTGCATAGAGTTAGGAAAGTCAAATTGTGGTAGTGATATGACGTTCCAAGAATTAATAAAAGAAGAGAGTTAGTTTGGGTACCCACTGTCCACTGCGACACTTAATACAAACAGAAAGGAAAATGTCACTGAAACGTAATTCGGCATGCATACAAACAGTTTAGAAGAATGCGAGGTGATCTCATTGAAATGTACAAGATTCTTAGAGGGGAATTGACAGGGTAAGATGTTGAGAGGTTGATTTCCCTGATTGGAGAGTAGAGAACTAGCGGAGTGGGCACAGTCCCAGGATAAGGGGGTGGCCATTTAGGACTGAAATGAGGAAAAATTTCTTCAGTCAGAGGGTTGTGAATCTTTGGAATTCTCTGCTCTAAAAGGGCTGTGGATGCTCAGTCGTTGAGTATATTTAAGGCTAAGAGAGATTTTAGAGGAATCGAGGGATATGGGGATAGTGTGGGAAAATGGATTGAGGTCAAAGATCAGCCATGATCTTATTGAATGGCAAAGCAGGCTCGAGGGGCCGTATGGCCGACTCCTGCGTCTAATTCTTATGTTCTTATCCTGTTGACGGTCTTCCTCTGGCGTAGGCACTGATTCTTGCTGAGGTATATTTCTAAGGGTACCAGAACAACTCCCAATACCTCACTCAAGTGAGCATTTATCATACGCGAGTATCACCAGCCTATTCAACCATGGAGAACATCACTGCAGTGCCCCATTCTGCCTGCACCCAGTGTCTGCACGTGTTTTCCAGCAAGAGTCATTACATTGTGATCAGCAGAGGGTACTCTTTCTGATACACTGAAACTTCATAGAATCATACAGCACAGAAGCAGGCCATTCGGCCCATCGTGCCTTTGCCGGGTTTTTGAAAGAACTGTCCAATTAGCAACTTGGCTCACATGGCTATACCGTGCTGCTTAACAAAGCCTCCCCGGCTAGCTAGGCCTTTCACCACGTGCTACGCCTGAACTTGGTGGCGGTGAGGCCATTATCACCATATTACCTGATCTCTCCCCAAGTATTTTCTCCTCTTATACCATGATGAACCCCTCTTGCCTCTCCTTTAATATCCTCATTGCCTGGTGTTCCCCAAGCTTCACCCAGAGTTGCTTCCCAAGGCATCCTCCCTCAGCCTCTGCATTGAGCGACAGGCCATCCTAGTGATTTCAATTTCCAGCTCAGCTCCCCTTGCCCTCTCCTATGAATCCACTGCCCTCCTCTCTGAATCCACTGCCCTCCTGTCTTCCCTGAACTCATCCCTAGCCATATTCACTGCCATCCCCTTGACCTTGCCATCTCCCCTGGCCTCTCTACTCGCTTGGCCTCAATTGTTGACAAGGCCATCTCAGAGCACTCCCTTGTAACTCTCGCTACTCACATACCCCACGTCCTTCCAACTCCACTCCATTCTGGGTCCATTCCTGTGGAAAAAAAAAACTCTCCCCCAAATCACTTACAACTGTACTTTCAGACTCCAAATGGCCTATCCTTTGGCCCTCCATTCGCTACGATACATCTGCAGCTCAACCACTCCCTCACCTTCATCTATTGTTCCCAGAAAAACCTTTACTCTCTCCACCGCGCCAACCCTTCCTGCCCTATCTTTACTCCCTCAAGTCCAAGGATCACAGACTTTTGAATATCTGGTACACAACTGACTTAGCCATCCATCGACAGGATCTGATTGGATCACACAAGGGACAATTGGACTTCTGTCCAGTGCCAAAACTGCCCAATATTTTAAGATCATCCTGGAGTCGTGCCATTGCGTCCACCGTGGGAAGCACTCTCACCTCTGAGACTTGAGCACAAAAATCTAGGCTGACGCTCCCAGTGCAGTGCTGAGGGAGCACTGTACTGTTGGAGGTGCCGTCTTTCGGATGAGACTTTAAACCTAGGCTCTATCTGCTCTCTCAGGAGCACTATTTCAAAGAAGCCAATATTTATTTCTCAATCAACAACATCAAAAGGGGTCGCCCATTTAAATCAGAGATGAGGAGGAATTTCTTCTCTCAGAGGGGTGTGAATCTTTGGAATTCTCTACCCCAGAAAGCTGTGGAGGCTGGGTCATTGAATATATTTAAAGGTGGAGAAAAACAGATTTTTGAACACTAGGGGAGTCAAGGGTTATGGGGAGTGGGCAGGGAAGTGGCATTAAGGCCAAGATCAGATCAGAAAAGATCTTATTGAATGGCGGAGCAGGCTCAAGGGGCCAAATGGCCTAATCCTGCTTCTATTTCTTATGCAACATCACAAAAACAGATTATCTGGTCATTACCACATTGTGGGAGCTTGCTGTGCGTGAACTGACTGCTGCGTTTCCTACATTACAACAGTGACTACACTTCAAAAAGACATTTCATTGACTGTTAAACGTTTTGGGACATCCGGAGGTTGTGAAAGGTGCTACAGAAATGAAAGCATTACTTTTTTTCTAGAGAGCAAAGATAACCCCTCATGTTATGCTCCACAACTAACCACTTCCTTAAAACCTTCTCCTCTGTATTCTCTACCCTAAGCAACAAGTGCAAGGAGCTCATGGACTACTTTGTCATTAGGATTGAGACCATCCGGTCAGCTGCCTCTGCTGCTTCTTCCTTTCCCGGCAAGCCAAACCTCCCTCCAGGTTCACCATGCCCAAGCCCTGAATCCTAATTTCTCTCCCATCTCCACTCCTGCCCTCTCCAAGATCAGCATGACCATGAGACCCACCTCTGCTCCCTGGACCTTATTCCTGCTGGCCACCCAACTTCCCTTCCAGGCACTCAAGACCAGATTAGATTGCTCCCTATTTTCAGGCACTGTCCCCCTCCATTTCAAAACCATCATCACCCCACCCCACCCTCCTCAAATATGCTATCCTCTGTCCTTGCAAACTACCGCCCCATCTCCAACCTCCCTTTCCTCTCCAAAGTCCTTCAATAAGTTGACACCTCTCAAATCCACACCAATCTTTCCTGCAACATATTTGAATCTCTCCAATAAGATTTACATCACTGAAACAGCCTTGCCAAAGTCACAAATAACATAGTTTGTGAATGTGGTATATTATCTCTACCCGACAGCCTTTGATGTGACTGGCCACACCACCCCTCATCAACGCCTCTCTTCCATTGGTCAGCTTAGTGAGACATAGAAACATAGAAAATAGGTGCAGGAGTAGACCATTCGGCCCTTCGAGCCTGCACCGCCATTCAATAAGATCATGGCTGATCATTCCCTCAGTACCTCTTTCCTGCTCTCTCTCCATATCCCTTGATCCCTTTAGCCGTAAGGCCCATATCTAACTCTCTCTTGAATATATCCAATGAACTGGCATCAACAACGCTCTGCGGCAGGGAATTCCATAGGTTAACAACTCTCAGTGAAGAAGTTCCTCCTCATCTCAGTCCTAAATGGCCTACCCCTTATCCTAAGACTGTGTCCCCTGGTTCTGGACTTCCCCAACATCGGGAACAATCTTCCCGCATCTAACCTGTCCAGTCCCATCAGAATCTTATACGTTTCTACAAGATCCCCCTCATCCTTCTAAACTCCAGTGAATAAAGGCCCAGTTAATCCAGTCTTTCCTCATACGACAGTCCAGCCATCCCTGGAATCAGTCTGGTGAACCTTCGCAGCATTCCCTCAATAGCAAGAACGTCCTTCCTCAGATTAGGAGACCAAAACGATACACAATATTCCAGGTGAGGCCTCACTAAGGCCCTGTACAACTGCAGTAAGACCTCCCTGCTCCTATACTCAAATCCCCTAGCTATGAAGGCCAACATACCATTTGCCTTCTTCACCACCTGCTGTACCTGCATGCCCACTTTCAGTGACTGATGAACCATGACACCAGGTCTTGTTGCACCTCCCTTTTTTCCTAATCTGCCGCCATTCAGATAATATTCTGCTTTCGTGATTTTGCCCCCAAAATGGATAACCTCACATTTATCCACATTATACTGCATCTGCCATGCATTTGCCCACTCACCTAACCTGTCCAAGTCACCCTGCAAACTCTTAGCGTCCTCCTCACAGCTCACACCACCACCCAGTTTAGTGTCATCCGCAAACTTGGAGATATTACACTCAATTCCTTCTTCTAAATCGTTAATGTATATTGTAAAGAGCTAGTCCCAGCACTGAGCCCTGCAGCACCCCACTAGTCACTGCCTGCCATTCTGAAAAAGGACCCGTTTATCCCGACTCTCTGCTTCCTGTCTGCCAACCAGTTCTCTATCCACGTCAGTACATTATTCCCAATACCATGCGCTTTGATTTTGCACACCAATCTCTTGTGCGGGACCTTGTCAAAACCTTTTGAAAGTCCAAATACACCACATCCACTGGTTCTCCCTTGTTCACTCTGCTAGTTATATCCTCAAAAAATTCCAGAAGATTCGTCAAGCATTATTTCCCCTTCATAAATCTATGCTGACTTGGTCCGATCCGGTCACTGCTTTCCAAATGCGCTGCTATTTCATCCTTAATGATTGATTCCAACATTTTCCCCACTACTGATGTCAGGCTAACTGGTCTATAGTTACCCGTTTTCTCTCTCACTCCTTTTTTAAAAAGTGGTGTTACATTAGCTACCCTCCAGTCCATAGGCCCAGAGTTGATAGACTGTTGGAAAATGATCACCAATGCATCCACTATTTCTAGGGCCACTTCCTTAAGTACTCTGGGATGCAGACTATCAGGCCCTGGGGATTTATCGGCCTAAAATCCCATCAATTTCCCGCCTAATAAGGATATCCTTTAGTTCTTCCTTCTCACTAGACCCACTGTCCCAGAGTACATTCGGAAGGTTATTTGTGTCTTCCTTCGTGAAGGCAGAACCGAAGTATTTGTTCAATTGGTCTGCCATTTCTTTGTTCCCCATTATAAATTCACCTGAATCTGACTGAAAGGGACCTACGTTTGTCTTCACTAATCTTTTTCTCTTCACATATTTATAGAAGCTGTTGCAGTCAGTTTTTATGTTCCCTGCAAGTTTCCTCTCATACTCTATTTTCCCCCTTTTAATTAAACCCCTAGTCCTCCTCTGTTGAATTCTAAATTTCTCCCAGTCCTCAGGTTTGTTGCTTTTTCTAGCCAATTTATATGCTTCTTCCTTGGCTTTAACACTATCCTTAATTTCCCTTGTTAGCCATGGTTGATCCACCTTCCCCGTTTTATTTTTACTCCAGACAGGGATGTACAATTGCTGAAGTTCATCCATGCGATCTTTAAATGTTTGCCATTGCTTATCCACCATCAACCCTTTAAGTATCCTTTGCCAGTCTATTCTAGCCAATTCACACCTCATACCGTCGAAGTTACCTTTCCTTAAGTTCAGGACCCTAGTTTCCGAATTAACTGTGTCACTCTCCATCTTAAGAAAGAATTCTACCATATTATGGTCACTCTTCCCCAAGGGGCCTCGCACAACAAGATTGCTAATTACTCCCTTCTCATTACACATCACCCAGTCTAGGATGGCCAGCTCTCTAGTTGGTTCCTCGACATATTGGTCTCGAAAACCATCCCTAATGCACTCCAGGAAATCTTCCTCCACTGCATTGCTACTAGTTTGGTTAGCCCAATCAATATGTAGACTAAAGTCGCCCATAACTGCTGTACCTTTATTACACACATCCCTTATTTCTTGTTTGATGCTGTCCCCAACCTCACTACTACTGTTTGGTGGTCTGTACACAACTCCCACTAACTATTGTATTAATTTCCTCTTTAACCAGCAATGCCACCCCGCCTCCTTTTCCTTTCTGTCTATCCTTCCTAAATGTTGAAAAACCTTGGATGTTGAGGTCCCAGCCTTGGTCACCCTGGAGCCATGTCTCCATGATGTCAATTACATCTTAACCGTTAACTGCTATCTGCGCAGTTAATTCGTCCACCTTATTCCGAATACTCCTCGCATTGAGGCACAGAGCCTTCAGGCTTGTCTTTTTAACACACTTTGCCCCTTTAGAATTTTTCTGTAATGTGGCCCTTTTTGTTTTTTGCCTTGGGTTTCTCTGCCCTACACTTTTACTATTCTCCTTTCTATCTTTTGTTTCTGCCTCCATTTTATTTCCCTCTGTCTCCCTGCATGGGTTCCCATCCCCCTGCCATGTTAGTTTAACTCCTCCCCAACAGACAGACTTGCTCGCTTCTACTCTTGCCTATTGGTCAATAACCAGACCATAGCCAGCAATGGATTTTCTTCCTGCCCCCACGCTGTTACCCTGGGAGTCCCCCTTCATCTACAAAATGCCCCATTCAGACACGGGGTCAGCTTCCATCTGTACACTGTGACATGCAGAATTAGCTCTCCACCATCACGGTCAACCCTTCCACTGTCTCTGTGCTGTCAGACCGCTTGCTTGACATCCAGTCTTGGGATGAGCAACAATTTCTTCCAATCAAACACTGGGAAGATCGAAGCCAACATCTTCTGCTCCTCGCAACCATCGCCATACCCTTACCACCAATTCCAGAAGCTTCAGGTTGAACCAAACATTGTAATCATGATGTCTTCATCAACCCGTAGCCTGGAGCTGAGCTTCGAACCCCATGTCCTCTCCCCCACCAAGACTGCCCGTTTCAACTTCCAAAACATTGTCCACCTCCGGCCTAATCTTAGTCCATGTGCCTTTGTTACCTCAACCACGGATCAGGCCATCTCCACACTTGACTATTCCAACACTCCCCTGTGGTGGCCTCCCATCCTCCACAAATTTCAGCTCATTCAAAACCCTGATGCCTGTAACCTATCCGACACCAATTCTCACGGATCCCTCTTCTCGCTGATCTACGTTGGGGCTCTGGGAGCCAATGCCTCAAATCTGAAATTCTCAATACCTTCTCCCCCACAACTCACCTCCCTATCTCCAGCCCTACAGGTCTCTCCAAATTCTCCACTCCTCCAACTCTGGCCTCTTGTGTATCACCCCTCACCCCCACCCACCGTTAGTGGCCTTACCGAGGTCCCACATTCTGGAATTCCCTCCCTAAACCCTCCATCACCCTCTGCTACTTAAAGACCCACCTTGTTGACCAGGTATTTGGTCACCCCTACTAATTTCTCCTTTTAGCTCAGTGTTCAATTTTTCCCTCTGTTAAGTACCTTAGGACATTGTTCTATGTTAAATGCTGAGAGGCTGTTTCCACTGGCTGGAGAGTCTAGAACTAGGGGTCATAGTCTCAGGATAAGGGGTCGGCCATTTAAGACTTAGATCAGCAGGAATTTCTTCACTCCGAAGGTCATGAATCTTTGGAATTCTCTGCCTCAAGGGCTGTGGATTTTCAGCCGTTGAGTATATTCAAGACTGCGATAGATTTTTGGACTCTAGGGGAATCAAGGGATCTGGGATAGAGCAGGAAAGTGGAATTGAGGTCAAAGATCAGCCATGATCTTATTGAATGGCAGAGAAGGCTCAAGGGGGCATATCGCCTACTCCTGCTTCTAAATCTTATGTTCTTAAAGGTGCTATATAAATGCAAACTGTGGTGTGTGTGTGTGTATAAATATGTATGTTGACAGATATAAAGACATATGCAGATAGACAGACAGGAAATAGGGATATACAGGTATTATATATTAACACACATACATACACCCCCACACATCCATTTTACAACCTCCCTCCAAGCTGATAAACTTACATACATAAAGCACAAATCTGAGTTCTCTAAACAGCAAGTTAAAACACTGGATTCTGAGCGTAGCTGAACCTCATTGTCTTGTAACACAGTCTAACCCTGCGCGTTTTCCTGTACATATCACCCTTTAATGATCACATAAACGTATCAGTAACATTGGGTTGCACAATCCCCCCCCCCCCCCCCGGTTGATCCAATAGCAACACCGCCTATTCGAACTCCTTAAATAAAATCCACCTTCATTCTAACGCAGAGACTAAATACATAAATGGCCTTATTAAAAAGATGTGCACCCCTCCCCTTTGTATTATCTGACATTAAGCTTGCTTCGAGAGCCATTGATTTTGGGTTTTGTTTTCCTTTCAATTTCGTGTCTAGGCCAAAATTCCCTTGTTCAACCTAAAGGTCGATACTTCCTAAAAAAAATAACTTAGCTCCCAGTGCTGAAAAGGAGACGAATGCAATAAAAAAAAAACTATTCGGGTCAAAATAATTTGATGCGAGTTCTATGTGAAAGGGGATCCCAGTCAGAATGGATACAAAATGTAACAGGCACAGTGTAACAATTGGACAATGTGTCAATTTTCTGTCAGTTTCAATGTGACACAGTCCGCACAAAACTGATCGCTACTTACCGATTGCAGCGCTATCCAAGCAATTAAAATGGGATAAGCAGCTTGCTCCCACACCTCAGGCAGAACATGTCTATCTATCTATCTGTCTCTCTCCTGGGCTGCTTTATGCGACTTGTACAGGCTCAGCTAATCACCTGACTGCAGCCTCCTTCCACATAAACTCTGCACAGGAACAGTTTCCTGCTGAACGGCCACTTCCTCCCCACCGTCCAAAGCTTTGGCACTGTCTCCAAAGTGCACAGCTATATCGCCGCCGAAATGGACAAGGGACAGTTTTTGTTGTTGGCTGTGCCTGTGCCGGCTGTTTGAAAGAGCAATTCAAATAGCTGTGGCTCAGTCGGTAGCATCCTCGTCTTTGAGACAGAAGGTTGTGGGTTCAAGTCCCACACCAGAAACTTGTGCACAAAAATGCAGGCTGACACTCCAGTGTGGTTGCACTGTTAGAGGCGCTGCCTTTTGGTTGAGACGTTAAACCGAGACCCGTCTGCTCTCTCAGGTGGACGTTAAAGATCCCATGACACTATTTCAATCAGCATCACTACAAAAAAACAGATTATCTGCTCAATATCACATTGCTGTTTTTGGGAACATGATCTGTGCAAATTGACTCCTGTGTTTCCAACATTACAAAATTGACTACATTTTAAAAGTACTTCATTGGCTGTAAAGTGCTTTGGGATATCTGGTGATCGTGAAAGGTGCTATATAAAATGCAAGTCTTTCTTTGGCACCCTGTGCGGAGGGGAGCGGGTAGGTCCGAGGGCCTCCTCGTAGGACTGCTCCTGGCACGGCCAAGGGTGCCATCTGCCGGTCCAGGCAGCGGGCGGTCGAGGGGGTCGTTCAGCCTGACTGCCTGTCTCTCTTCCGCGCCTACATCCGGGCCAGGGTGTCCCTGAAGATGGAGCACGCGGTGTCCACCGGTACGCTCGCGGCCTTCTGCGAGATGTGGGCACCGGAGGGACTGGAGGCATCGTCACCCCAGCAATCAAATTTTAATTTGATTTTATATGTTTTAAAGTTTAACTTGTTTTAATTGCCGGATTTTAGTGTCCCCCTCCCCTTTTATAGGGGGCACTTGTAAAATTTATGATTTTAAAGCCCAAAAAAACACAAAAAAAAACCAAAAAACAAAAAAAAGGAAAAAAGGGTCTTGAAAAATGTTTGGAGTGTCCCCCAGATTGGAGGGTACTTGACTTAACTGTTTTATTGGTATCCAACCAAAAGAGTTGTGATAATGACCAGATAAGTGATGTTTTAGTGCTGTTGGTTGAGGGATAAATATTGACCAGGACATCGGATAGAACTCCCATGCTCTTATTCAAAATGGAATCTTTTACCTCCACCTGTGAGGGCAGATGGGGCCTGGGTTTAATATCTCAGCTAAAAGACAACATCTCTGCAGCACCCACTCTACTACACTGGGAGCATCAGCCTAGATTTTGTGCTCAAGTCTCTGGACTGGGACTTGAACCTACAACCTTCTGCCTGAAAGTGAGAGTGCTGGCCACTGAGCCACAGCTGACACCTATAGCCAATTCCCTTGCTGACAATCCACCTTGTCACCCCCACACCATAAAAAGGTGTGCCTCTTTTAGTTAACCCATAAGGCAAAACTGTGTTGCCCAGTGTCATCAACTCAAAAAATCTAACAAATGTGCCCCTTTTTTAGAGGGGCACAACTAACAAAACAAAATTCATACCATAAAAAAAAACAAATTAAATAATACTATTTTCCATATCTACTACATAAAACGGTGTTTGATTATGGGCCGTTGCTAACATTTGCCAGAACGAAAGCAGATTGGAGCCAAATTCCCAGCACTCTCACCTCTGGTGTAAAAGATCCCATGGCACTATTTCGAAGAGCAGAGGTGTCCTAGCCAATATTTATCCCTCATTCAACATCACTAAAACATCACTTATCTGGTCATTATCACATTGTTGTTTGTGGGAGCTTGCTGTACGCAAATCAGCTGCCACGTTTCCTACATTACAACAGTGACTACACTCCAAAAAGTAGTCTGACCAGAACTGGACACAGTGCTCAAGGTGGGTCTGACCAGAAATGGAAACCGTGCTCAAGGTGCGGTCTGACCAGAACTGAACATAGTGCTCAAGGTGGGTCTGACCAGAACTGGACACCATACCCAAGGTGGGTCTGACCAGAACTGGACACCGTGCTCAAGTTGCATTCTGACCAGAACTGAACATAGTGCTCAAGGTGGGTCTGACCAGAACTGGACACCATACCCAAGGTGGGTCTGACCAGAACTGGACACCATGCTCAAGGTGCGGTCTGACCAGAACTGAACATAGTGCTCAAGGTGGGTCTGACCAGAACTGGACACAGTGCTCAAGGTGGGTCTGACCAGAACTGGAAACCGTGCTCAAGGTGCGGTCTGACCAGAACTGAACATAGTGCTCAAGGTGGGTCTGACCAGAACTGGTCACCATACCCAAGGTGGGTCTGACCAGAACTGGACACAGTGCTCAAGGTGGGTCTGACCAGAACTGGACACAGTGCTCAAGGTGGGTCTGACCAGAACTGGACACAGTGCTCAAGATATGAACATAAGAATTAGGAGCAGGTGTAGAACATACAGCCCTTTGAGCCTGCTCTGCCATTCAATAAGATCATGGCTGATCTTCCACTCGAGTCCACTTTCCTGCATTATCGTCTTTCCCTTGATTACCTTAATATCCAAAAAATCTACCAATCTCTGTCTTGAATATACTGAAAGACTGATCATCCACAGCCCTCTGGGGTAGAGAATCCCACAGATTCACAAATCTTTGAAGACATTTCTCCAAATCTCAGTCCTAAATAGCTGACTCCTTATTCTGAGACTGTGTCCCCTGGTTCTAGACTCTCCAGCCAGGGGAAACATCCTCCCTGCATCTACCCTGTAAGAATTGTATATGTTTCAACGAGATCACCTCTCATTCTTCTAAATTCTAGGGAATATAGGCCTCGTCTCCTCAATCTCTCCTCATAGGACAATTACCCCCATCCCAGGAATCAGTCTAGTGAACCTCTGGTACATTCCCTCTAAGGCAAGTATATCCTTCCTTAGGGAAGGAGACCAAAACTGTACGAGTTAATTTTTATGTAGTTTGTTCTTGGGTGCCTGAGGAGGTTTATGACAGTAATATTTGTGTTTGTCTCAGCACCACATTACAGCTGAAAATGAACAAAACTCATCAGAAATTTCCTTCAACATTATCTCAAACTTGTCATCGTGTGAAACAATCTTCCAGAAAATGAAGTTAATTCAGGGTCGGTGACACCTTTTAGTAGGAGCTGGGTCAATATCTATTGAGAAGCTGGATTGGAGGTTCAGAGATATTTAACAACACCGCTTTGAGTTTCTTTTTAATGGGAGGTCAGGGAAGGAAATTAGTGCTCTCTGGATTAATAGACGGTGAGGGAGGGAAGTCAGTGATAGAATAATCAGACATGGTGGAGCGGGATTGATGGGATAAATGTTTTCACCCCACGGTGGTTAAGTGTCAGCCGTGACTCTGTGGGTCGCACTCTTGATTGAGTCAGAAAGTCATGGATCTATGTCCCACCCCAGAAACTTGAGCACAAAATCTGAGTCGACATTTCAGTGCAGTACTGAGGGAGTGCTGCATTGTCAGAGGTGCCATCTTTTGGATGAAACATTAAACCAAGGCCCAGTCTGCTCTCGCAGGTGGATGTTAAAGATCCCACGGCGCTATTTCGAAGAGTTGGGGAATTTTTCTGGTGTCCGAGACAACATTTATCCCGCAATCAAAAAGAAAAACTTCCATTTATATAGCGCCTTTCATGACCATCGGCCGTCTCAAAGCGCTTTACAGCCAATGAAGTACTTTTGTGGAGTGTAGTCACTGTTGTAATGTGGGAAACGCGGCAGACAATTTGCGCACAGCAACGTCCCAAAAACAGCAATGTGATAATGACCAGATAATCTATTTTTGTTATGTTGATTGAGAGATAAGTATAGGCCAGGGCACTGGGGATAACTCTCCTGCTCTTCTTCGAAATGGTGCCATGGGATCTTTCACATCCGCTTGAGAGAGCAGACAGGACCTCGGTTTAATGTCTCGTCCGAAAGATGAATCACATCACTAAAACTGCTTAGCTGGTCATTGATCCGATTGCTGTTTGTGGGAGCTTGTCGCGCACAAATTGGCTGCTGTGTTTCCTTAATTACAACAGTGACTACACTTCAAAAGTACTTAACTGGCTGTGGGCCCCCGATGTCCTCTCCTTCCCCGATCAGCCCCTGGTCCCCAATGTTCACTCCCTCACCCCCCACCGAGGTTCTCTCCGTCCTGCCTCCCCCGATCACCCACCACTTAAACTCTCCCTCCTTCCTTTCTGTGGTCCAGTGCCACAGGTCTATCCAACCATAGCCAGCCAACCTCTCCATCGCGCTGGCTGCAGGTGGCAAACAGAGGTTTCAGATGCAAATCAGGCCCGGTTGGTAAATTCAGCATGGCCTGCGGGAAACCCGTTCTCCCAGGTTTCCCGACTGCTTCTGAGCCCCTCCGCTCCCAACCAGCCTCCCAATTAAAATTCCGACCAAGTAACTAAGTCAGCAGTCTAAGGGTTAATCATTAATACTCTGATAAACAGCATACATTAGGAGTTTATAGCTGAGTTTGCCTAAATTTCTGTGACTCATGGGCACAGTAAATAGAAATATGTTTTAAAGGGGAAGTGAAGCTGATATCGCTGTGCAGTCTATTTACAATCTGTATTAATGACTTGGATGAAGGGATCGAGTGTAATGTAGCCAAGTTTACTGATGATGCAAAGATGGGTGGGAAAGCAAATTGTGAGGACACAAAAAAATCTGCAAAGGGATATAGACAGGTTAAGTGAGTGGGCAAAAATGTGGCAGATGAAGTATAATGTAGGAAAATGTGAGGTTATCCACTTTGGCAGAAAAAAGAGAAAAGCAAATTATTATTTAAATGGAGAAATATTGCAAAGTGCTGCAGTACAGAGGGACCTGGGGATCCTTGTGCATGAAACACAAAACGTTAGTATGCAGGTACAGCAAGTAATCAGGAAGACAAATGGAATGTTGGCCTTTATTGCAAGGGGGATAGAGTATAAAAACAGAGAAGTCCTGCTACAAATATATAGGATATTGGTGAGGCCACACCTGGAGTACTGCGTACAGTTTTGGTCTCCGTATTTAAGGAAGGATATACTTGCATTGGAGGCTGTTCAGAGAAGGTTCACTAGGTTGATTCCGGAGATGAGGGGGTTGACTTATGAAGATAGGTTGAGTAGGTTGGGACTGTACTCATTGGAGTTCAGAAGAATGACAGGTGATCTTATCGAAACATATAATATAATGAGAGGGTTCGACAAGCTGGATGCAGAGAGGATATTTCCACTCATAAGGGAAACTAAAACTAGGGGGCATAGTCTCAGAATAAGGGGCCGCCCATTTAAAACTGAGATGAGGAGGAATTTCTTCCCTCAGAGGGTTGTAAATCTGTGGAATTCTCTTCTCCAGAGAGCTGTGGAGGCTGGGTCATTGAATATATTTAAGGCGGAGATAGACAGATTTTTGAGCGATAAGGGAATAAAGAGTTATGGGAAGCGGGCAGGGAGTTGGAACTGAGTCCGTGATCAGATCAGCCAATTATCATATTAAATGGCGGAGCAGCTCGAGGGGCCAAATGGCCTACTCCTGCTCCTATTTCTTGTGTTCTTGTGTCACAGGCTGGCACTAGAAAGCATTGTTATAATATTCAGGACTGCAAATGACTGAGATTAATGTTGATTTTCCTGTTGCCTTGTCTCTATCTATCTTCCTTATGCCTGACGTTTCTTCTGGGATAAAATGCCATCTAATGTGTTACTGTGAAGAGGATAATAATCCCCACCTGCTGTGGTATTTAGATGTAGAAATCCTCGCATCTGAATTTGGGGTATTAAAACTTTTTTTTTTTAAATGTAGTTGTTATCTTTCTTCTCCTTTTTGTGTTCTGCATTGTGCCTAATGTGCAAAATTACAATTGTGTATATAGTAATTAAAAGGGAAAATACTATGTTCCCTAAATTCAATTAAAAAAAATAAATCAGAGGATATGGGTGCCACTGGCAAGTCCAACATTTATTGCCCATCCCTAATCGCCCTTGAAAAGGTGGTGCTGAGCTGCCATTTCAGAGGACAGTTAAGAGTCAACCACAGTGCTGTGGGTCTGGAAGAACAGCAGATTTTCCATGAGTGAACGAGATGGGTTTTTATGACAATATAGTGGTTCCATGGTACTGATACTAACTTTTTATTCCAGCTTTATTTAGTTAACTTAAATTTAAATTCCCCAGCTGTTGTGGTGGGATTTGAACTCATGACTCCTAATCATTAGTCTAGGCCTCTGGATTATTAGTCCAGTAACATAACCACTATACTACCGTACCTCACAAATGTTAACAAAGGATCATTAGTTGTTAACTTGCTAGTGTCTTTCAGACTGGCGGTATACTACATTTTGTGCCTCATGCCTTCGATGCATTAAGAACATAAGAAACAGGAGCAAGAGTAGGCCATACAGCCCCTCTAGCCTGTTCCGTCATTCAATCAGATCATGGTTCATCTTCCACCTCAACTTCACTTTCCCGCCCGAGCTCCAAATCCCTTAGAGTCCAAAGATCTATCGATCTCAGTCTTGAATATACTCAACAACTGAGCATCCACAGCCCGCTGGGTTGGAGAATTCCAAAGATTCACAACATCTGCTTATGTCTCTCAGTTTCCCCTTATTAATCTGTTATCCATCACCCATCATCCCTGTGCTCACTGACCTACATTGGCTCTAGTTTCGCAACGCCTTGATTTCAAAATTCTCATCCTTGTTTATAAATCCCTCCATGGCCTCGTCCCTCCCTATTTCAATAATCTCCTTCAACTTCACAACTCCGCACCCCCAGAGATGTCTGCACTCCTCAAATTCTGCCTCTTGAGCATCCCTGATTATAATCGCTCAACCATTGATGGCTGTGCCTTCAGCTGCCTGGGCCCTAAGCTCTGGAACTCACTCCCCAAACCTCTCCACCTCTCTTTCCTCCTTCAAGACGCTCCTTAAAATCTGCCTCTTTGACCAAGCTTTTGGTCATGTGCCGTAAATTCTTCTCATCTAGCTCAGTCAAATTTATTTGTTTTGTCTTATAACACTGCTGTGAAGCGCCTTGGGACATTTTACTACGTTAAATGCGCTATATAAATACAAGTTGTTGTTAAATCAATCTGCCTTGGGAAAGTCTTTAAGAGTAGAAAATTCTCCGTGATTGAAGGCGAGCTCCGTCCAGCGGCAATTATACAGGGTTATTTTTCAATTGCTTCAATTTAAATTATAGGGTGATATGCTTGTTATAACGAGTGTTATCATGCTGGTTGTCTCACCCTGTTGGTTACAAAATGGAGTAACGGGGCTGGAGGTTCTGTAAGGCACAAGCCATGTGCTCTGATCGATAAGTCAGATGCTGAGAACTGGTCTCAGAGCTCATCCTCATCAAACGATCAGTTGGGTATGTGAGGTCTGTTAAACCTTCATTGTGTCTATTAACACCATGATGGCGGCCAATGAGTTGGAGGCAGGGCAGGATTTGTGGCAGGACTCACAACAAACATGGGGTATGGTAGCTTAGTGGTAATGTTACTGGACTAATAATCCAGAGGCCTGGACTAATAATCTAGAAATGTAAGTTCAAATCCTGAAACAGCAGCTAAGGAATTTAAATTCAGTTAATTAAATAAATGTAGAATTAAATGCTAGTATCAGTCTTCTTAGGCAATCCATTGGATTTGAGGATGACTAGCTTCCACACTGTCATGAGTTCGAAGGCAGCTGATGAGTCCACAGGTGGGGCAGACAGTGGTTGAAGGGACAGGTGGGTAGGGTGCTTGGGTTATCATGTGCTCCTTCTGGGTGCTCCTGATGAAGAGATTCAAAATGTTCACTGCCTTCCTGAATGCTTCTTCTTGATTTTGAGTGGTCCTGGGCCAGGGATTCCCAAGAGTCAGTGGGGATGTTACATTTTATCAAGGAGGCTTTAAGGGTATCCTTGAAATGTTTTCTCTGCCCTCCTGGGGCCCGTTTGTCGTGTAGGAGTTCCGAGTAGAGCATTTGCTTTGGGAGTCTCGTGTCGGGCATGCAGACGATGTGGCCCGTCCAATAGAGCTGGTCGAGTGTGGTCAGTGCTTCAATACTGGGGATGTTGGCCTGAGCGAGAACACTAATGTTGGTGCGTCTGTCCTCAGGGGATTTGCAGGATCTTGCGGAGGCAACGCTGGTGGTACTTCTCTAGCACTTTGAAGTGTCTACTGTATATGGTCCACGTCTCTGAGCCATAGAGGGGGGTGGGTATCACTCCTGCCCTGTAGACTATAAGCTTGGTGCCAGATTTGAGGTCTTGGTCCTGCTCGACACGTCATCGTCCGAGCGAGGGACCACAATGACGTGCGCATCACCCATGCCATGACAGGAGCTGATGACTGCTGGACGGACCACCGCCTAATCCGCTCCGTCATCATATCAATATAGCCCCAAAGCAGCGACGGCAACAGAAACAAGGCCGCAGAAAAATCAACATCAGGGCATTCAAAGCATCCCACCCACCCATCCCTTCAACCACCGTCTGCCCCACCTGTGACAGAGACTGTAGGTCCCGCATTGGATTCATCAGTCAACTGAGAACTCATTTTTAGTGTGGAAGCAAGTCATCCTCGGTTCCGAGGGACTACCTAAGAAGTAGATAGATGTCCGGTGGTCGTGAAAGACGCGATCGACATCCAAGTCTTTCTTTCTTTTTTATAAAACCTTCTCTAAGACCATCACATCCTTCGAAGGATGGAGTGGTCGACCGAGTCCAAAGGCTGCAGAGCAAGGTGGAGGGTGACTATCAGTGCAAGTTTTTTCTTTTGTTAACCTCCTCTGCAATTTGGAGATCATCCCTGACAGAAAAGTTAATTGACAAGGCAACTGGCCAATGGGATAACGACATGGCTTCAGAGCAACGCTGTCAACAGCCAATAGCTAGCCTCTGAGGGCGGGACCCGAGCTATCATCGCGCTATCATCCTTCCATTCATGGACTTATCGTCTCTTTTTTTGTTATAAAATTAATTCTACTCTGTTAAAGATAATAACAGGAATCGGCTCGTCGCATATTCGAGGCGACAAACCGGACTTTTAATTGGAATACGTACGCCCCATCCTTCTGACGCTCCGAGCGTAACGCTTCGTGCTCGCGCGGCGCCGATGACGTCGTGCTAATTGAATATGCGCAAGGCTGTTGTGACGCCATGCGTTGTGCTGATTAATATTCAGAAGGAAGACGCCGCGGATCACGGAGCCATGGCCTTGCCGATTAATATGCATGAGGGCTCATGCATATTAATCGGCAAGGGATTTATTTGGCGGGATCTGTAGGTCAGGTGGGAGTTTTGGCGCGAAAAATTTTCGTCTGTTGCCGAGAGAGACAAACAATGGCGGTGAGTGAGAGCGAGGGAAGGGGCGCCGGGGGAGATGGTCGCGGCGGGCGGCGGACTAAGATCTGACAGAAAATAAGTTTGTTTTGCGGTGCTGCTGCAGACCCCGACCTCCTCTTCCTCCCCCCCCCCCCCCCCCCCCCCACTCGCGGCTGCCGGTGTCCGGAGCCGACCGGTGAAAGCCGAGCAGTGGCAGGCCTCCCGCAATACCGAGCCAGGCCTGAGCCCCGCCAGCAATTGATGGCTATATTTTTAATTGGACGGGAGAGGGAAACACTTGTTAATTTGTGCCCCCGCGGCCGAAGTGACCATCAGCCTTGTAGCTTCAAGATGAGACAATGTCTTGAATGTTTCACAAACAATTTTTAAAAATACATAATTTGCTTTAGTGTCAAACGCGGCTCAGTTGGGACTTCTCTGAGTCAGAAGGTTGTGGGTTTAAGTCCCACTCCAGAGACTTTAACACACAAAATCTAGGCTGACTTCCAGTGCAGTGCTGAGGGAGCGCTGTACTGTCGGAGGTGCCGTCTTTCAGGTGAGACGTTAAACCGAGGCCCAGTCTGCGCGCTCAGGTGGACGTAAAAGATCCCATACATTTCGAAGAAGAGCAGGGCAGTTATCCCCGTTGTACTGGCCAATATTTATCCCACATTCAACAAAACAAAAACAGATTATCTGATCATTATCACATCACTGTTTGTGGGAGCTTGCTGTGTGCAAATTGGCTGATGCCTTTCCCACATTACAACAGTGACTACACTCCAAAAGTACTTCACTGGCTGTAAAGCGCTCTCAGGTGAATGTAAAAGATCCCACAGCACTATTTTTAACAGTAGTACCTTTCACAACTGCCAGACGTCTCCAACCTTTTGTGCCCACCTGAGAGGGAAGTTGTGGCCTCGGTTTAACACCTCTTCTGAAAGATGACACCTCTGACAGTGCAGCACTCCCTCAGCACTGTACTGGAGTTTCAGCCTAGATTTATGTGCACAAGTCTCTGGATTAGGACTTCAACCTTCTGACTCGGCAAGAGTGCTACTAGTTGTAGTGTAGTTGTACAGTCATTGGCACTTGTAAAGGGTTCGCCCTGTGCAATTCCAACTTTCAGTGAGTCTGGTGAGCTGCTGCTGGGTTGGTTTGCTGCCTGCTGCACTGTCAAAAGTGCGATCTGATGCTTACGCCGAAAATTTGGTGACAATTGCATCAGCTGTCTTTCGGCTTAATACTAACTAGCAAACACGTAGACCCACTTGCAACGAATGTTTGATGATTTTAATACAACTCGCATAGGGAAGTCTTCCCCCATTGTAGCTTGAGAACTTGACAGGATTATTCCACTTCTGTACTGTCATCATCATAGGCAGTCCCTTGGAATCGAGGAAGACTTGCTTCCACTCCTGAAGTGAGTTCTTTGGTGGCTGAACAGTCCAATATGAGAGCCACAGACTATCACAGGTGGGACAGATAGTCGTTGAAGTAAGGGGGTGAATGGGACTGGTTTGCCGCATGCTTTTTTCGCTGTCTGCGCTTGATTTCTGCATGCTCTCGTCGTTGAGAGGTGCTCAGCTCCCTCTTAGATGCACTTCCTCCACTTAGGGCGGTCTTGGGCCAGGGACTCCCAAGTGTCAGTGGGGATGTTGCACTTTATCAGGGCAGCTTTGAGGGTGTCCTTGCAGCGTTTTCACTGGCCACCTTTGGCTCGTTTGTACTGTACTGGTGGCATGAAAGATCTTGCACAGCCGAGTGGACGAATCAGTTATAACTTGAAGCACTTTATTTTTATATTTTGCTTATCTCCCCCTGTTTAGGATTCTTCCGAGTCATTCACCATGGCGACTAGCCCCAACCAGACCCCTCGGCGTGGGGACGCGTTGACTTCCAGCCCGGGAAGAGATCTCCCTCCATTTGAAGATGAATCGGAAGGATTGCTGGGAACTGACGTACTGGTGGAGGAGGAAGAGGACGGAGAGGATCTGATGGGAGATGAGCTGGAACGGTCAGTAATGATTGCAACATACTGCGATTCTGCCTGGTGTTTGCTCTCTTTGTGGAAGGGGGATTGTCTGTGTAAATACAAGTGTTTCTATCTGAAAGGGTTTAATTTGAGAGTTGATATTCAAGTGGTGTGCATTATTTTAAAAGCAATTAGGTTCTATTCAGTCAATATGTTTGAATAATGTTCCACTATATTTATGAATATCTCGAATAACTTTCAAAATGAAACATCAATTTTTTTAACTCGCTGACAGTTATTTTAAGTCTGCTTTACTGTACTGACTAGTATAACGAACTTGGCAGCGATTATATATTTAGAATTTTTTAAAAATCAATTCTATTTTTCTCTTTGCCTGAAGGCATTGACTCCCTACAAAGATATGTTCCAGGTGACCATGCTTCATGTAGTGAATCTTGATGATCAGTGCCTTGCGCTATTCTACCATGAGGAACATCACATTGAACCCAGTACACACCTGAAGTCCATGTATGGGCATTTTCTAGTGCTGGATTGCTGGAAAGCAATCTGTAATGGTAACCCATGTTCCCTCTAATTTATTTCTGTGCGTGGCCCCTTTTAATTTTGTTGCACGGCATCTCTTCCAACTTGTAACTAAGACTGCTTATTTCCACCTCCGTAACGTCGCCAGTCTCTGCCCTTGCCTCAGCCCATCCGCTGCTGAAGCCCTTATCCACATCTTTGTTGCCTCTAGACTTGACTATTCCAATGCACTCCTGGCTGGCCTCCCACATTCTACCCTACGTAAACTAGAGGATCCAAAACTCGGCTGCCCATGTCCCAATGTGCACCAAGTCCCGCTCATCCATCACTCATGTGCTCGCCAACCTACGTCGATTTCAAAATTCTCATCCTTATTTTCAAATCTCCATGGCTTCGCCCCTCCCTAGCTCTCTAATCTCCTACAGCCCCACAACCCACCAAGATGTCTGCGCTTCTATAATTCTGCCTTCCTGAGCATCCCTGATTGTAATCGCTCATCCATTGGTGGCCGTGCCTTCTGTTGTCTATCCCCAAGCTCTGGAATTCCCTGCTTAAACCTCTCCGCCTCTATCTCTCTCTCCTCCTTCAAGACGCTCCTTAAAACCTACTTGGTCACCTGTACTAATTTCTACTTTTATGTGTCGGTGTCAAATTTTTATCGCATAATATTCCTGTGAAGCGCCTTGGGCAGTTTCACTACATTAAAGGCGCTATATAAATACAAGTTATTGTTGAAAGCTGCCTGCACGGGATGTCCCAATTGCTGCACGACCATGTGCACCTCCAGGGGGAACGTTGATGGTAACCACGGCTGATTGATTCTCTCCCAATCCAGATCTCCGCTGTAGTACCCCTCCTCCTCCATCATCATCATCATCATCATCATCATCATCATAGGCAGTCCCTCGAAATCAAGGAAGACTTGCTTCCACTCTAAAACTGAGTTCTTAGGTGACTGAACAGTCCAATACGGTAATTACAGTCTCTGTCATAGGTGTGACAGTCGTTGAAGGAAAGGGTGGGTGGGACTGGTTTGCCACATGCTCCTTCCGCTGCCTGCGCTTGGTTTCTACATGCTCTCTTTGATGAGAGTCGAGGTGCTCGGTGCCCTCCCGGATGCACTTCCTCCACTTAGGGCAGTCTTTGGCCAGGGACTCCTAGGTGTCGGTGGGGATGTTGCATTTTATCAAGGAGGCTTTGAGGGTATCTTTGAAACGTTTCCTCTGCCCACCTTGGGTTCGCTTGCTGTGTAGGAGTTCCGAGTAGAGCACTTGCTTTGGGAGTCTTGTCAAGCATACGAACAGTGTGGCCTGTCCAGCAGAGCTGGTCGAGTGTGGTCAGTGCTTCGATGCTGGGGATGTTGGCCTGCTCGAGGATGCTAACTCCACAACGACAGGCAGGCTGTGATCCTGACCAACAGATCCACTACAGACCCAATACTTGTGCAGACCGGGATCAAGCAAGGCTGCGTCATCGCGCCAACCCTCTTGTCGATCTTCCTCGCTGCAATGCTCCACATCACACTCAACAAGCTCTCCGCTGGAGTGGAACTAAACAACAGAACTAGTGGGAACCTGTTCAACCTCTGTCGTCGAGCTACAGTATGCGGACGGGACGGCGCATGCGTCTGCGCACATTCAGACGGAACTCCAAGTCATAGTCAACATCTTCACTGAGGTGTACGAAAGCATGGGCCTTACACTAAACATCCGTAAGACTAAGGTCCTCCACCAGCCTGACCCCACAACACAGCACTACCCCCCCCCCAGTCATCAAGATCCACGGCGCGGCCCTGGACAACGTGGACCGCTTTCCATACCTCGGGAGTCTATTATCAACAAGGGCAGACATCGACGATGAGATTTAGCACCGTCTCCAGTGCGCCAGCCCAGTCTTCAGTTGCCTGAGGAAAAGAGTGTTCGAAGATCAGGTCTTCAAATCTGCCACCAAACTCAGGGTCTACAGGGCTGTAGTGATACCTACCCTCCTGTATGGCTCAGAGACATGGACCATATACAGTAGACACCTCAAATCGCTGGAGAAATACCACCAACGATGTCGCCACAAGATCCTGCAAATCCCCTGGGAGGACAGACGCACCAACGTGTAGTACCTCTAACACTGCCTCAGCCAAGGTTAGCAAGCACGCACAGACTGAGATAAAACTTGGGACTTCTGGCAGCTCGTTGCGTTAGTAAGGAAACCATCAATTATGATTTATGTATTTAATTAAAAATTGCCATTTAAAAAACATGGCCTCGGGGCGTCCCAAAATGTTTCATTGCCAATAGTTGCGATTTCTGCAAAGCGAGGTTCCACAAACAGCAATGGGATAATCTGCTTGTGGCAGTGTTGGTTTCGTGTGAATATTTACCAGCACTCCAGGAGAATGCATGCTCTTTTCAAAAAATGCTGCGGAATCTTTAATATCCACCAGATGGGGCCTCTGGAGTGTCAACCTGGATTATATGTTCAAGTCGCTGGAGTGCGACTTTAAACCCTTCTGACTCTGAGGCGAGAAGCCGTGATGAGAATTTGACGGCTATATCTGTTCCCCTTCACTTTCTCGGTTTGTTTAAAAGAGATGCAGTATCACCAGCTCTCGCTGCCTCAATACTGGTGACCCCCGCAAGGTGAGGTTCCATCTGACCTCACTATTTCCCTGTCCCTCAACCTCGGTATCTATGATGCCCCAGATTATCGCAAAGTAAGAAGTTTTTGTAACTACATCATTTACATTGATTTTAAAGATGTGAATTTACTCATGGAAAATACTAAGTTGACCCTCTCCCTCCCCCTTTCATTTTTTTCTCGTTTGAAGGCACTGATGTTTCCTGTAAATGGGATTTTTCTTTTGGATCTTGTGATCTTTTGTTTTTATATTTACTGGATTTCTAATGGGTTCCATGCAACACCTGCACACTCATGACTTGCTTCAAAGCTGACAGTTGTACAGGATCTGTCCTAATTCATGTGTACAAGTATACCCAGAGGCATTGTGTTGCTGTGGGAAACACGAAGTAGCACAGTGCATTTGGAAAACACTGTCATAAAACATTGGAGTGCTTGGCAAATCTGCCTGGCCTGACACCAGTCACTGGCGATAAAGCTCACACCCTCTTCATGAATTTATACCGAAGCTACCTTTGTCCCTAGATATCTAATTAATAGAATCATATTTTTTTTTTAAAAAGAGTTCCGTGTAAAGAGAGACAGACTATCGCGACCTCAGGGCGTCCCAAATGCTTTACGCCCAATGAAGTTCTTTAAATATCATCATCATCATAGGCAGTCCCTCGAACCGAGGATGACTTGCTTCCACGTCAAAAAGTTCACAGGTGTTTCAATGATGGACCTAAAGTTCCAGGCCCAAACTAAATCTTGAAGGGTGGAAGATGCCTGTGCTTGGATTTTTTAACATGTGGTGACTGTTGCACACCAGCCACCAAAAGGGCTAGGTCTTGCTCCAGTAGCAAGGATTAACCAAGACGACTGGAGACCAGCTCTGCTGCACGGACCTAGTGCACGCACACATCGCAGTGTGGGTTGGCCCGTGCTGCCCCAGGGCCCTCGCCTCTTCTGGGTCCCGAACCCGCGCCTCTCTTGGGCCCCGATCACTTCACTCTACAGTCTCTTGCCACTCCTTCGCCCCGATCTCGCTGCTCCTGCTGTTCCTGCCCATGCTCCAATCATCGACTTGGACCTTGGTGACATCCCTTTTCACTGCCGTTGCTCTCCTGCTCCAGCACGTGATGCTCCCTGGCGTGGTATGCTGCTTTGCTGCTCCTTCCGCTCCCCGGCCTGCTCCGATGGCGCTCGCAGGGCAGGGGCCATGCAACTGTGGTGGGGGTAATGTAATCACTGTTGAACAATAGGAAACTTGTCGGCCAATCCCACAAACAGGAATAAGCGAATAACCAGATAATGTGTTTGTGATGGCTGAGGGATAAATGTTGGCTAGGACTTCCCTCCTCTTCGAGTTAGTGCCATGGGGTCTTTTACTTCCACCTGAAATGGCAGGCGGGCCTTGGTTTAACATCCCATCCAAAAGCTGGCACCTCTGACAATGCAGCCCCCTCTCGGTATTGGGAGTGTCAGCCTGGATTATGTGCTCAAGTCTCTGGAGTGGAACTTGAACCGTAGTTCTTGGCTTCAAGTTGGCGTCGCCTCTTGCAGCCTTGTCTGATAATTTTGAAACATGAAGCTTCTTTGTTTAGATGTAGCTGCCAGCTGCTCTGCAGAGTGGGGGGGGGGAAAAGAGGACAAATTAATCTTTGTTTCAGTGGCTCAACCTAATTGTAAAAATTGTCACTTATTGTTGTCTCGTGCATCTACAGCAGTAATTAAGAGCTCCATATGTTGGTAGCAGCTATGGACGTTTTACCTCTCCATCACACAGCATACTCTTGTATTTTTTTTTAATTTTTAAAGGACATTGGATGTATTTAACCAAATAAGAATAAGGTGAATTTTGTGTGATTCAGAATGATGGGTGTTACAGGATTGGGATTCTGCCCAAAGTGGGGTTATGGCAAAATACAAGGTGGCAAATCTGGGAGATCACCCATTGCTGTACCAGTATGGATTTTTCCATTTCCCACATCTCTCCGTCAGCTGTGGCTGTGGGTAGCACTCTCACCTCCGAGTCAGGAGGTTGTGGGTTCAAGTCCCATTCCAGGATCTTGAGCACAAAAAAAATCTAGGCTGACACTCAGTGCTGAGGAAGTGCTGCACTGTCGGAGGCGCTGTCTTTCGGATGAGACGTTAAACCAAGGCCCCGTCTGCGCTCTCAAGTGGACGTAAAAGATCCTATGGCACTATTTCGAAGAAGAACAGGGGAGTTATCCCTAGTGTCCTTGCCAATATTTCTCTCTCAGCATAACGAAAAAACAGATTATCTGGTCATTCATACATTGCTGTTTGTGGGAGCTTATTGTGAGCAAATTGGTTGCCACTTTTCCCACATTCCAACAGTGACTGCACTCAAAGTACTTCATTGGCTGTAAAACGCTTTGAGCTGTCCGATGGTCGTGAAAGGCACTACATAAATGCAAGTCTTTATATTTTTCTCCTGGTATTATCCAATAGTGTCAGCTTTGCACAGCTGTCTTGCATCCAATCTTGCTAAGATTGCCCAATCTCATTTCATGTGCAGCCAGCCCTCTTGGCTGGATTTGAATCCAGGTTTCAGTGGTGAATGGCCAGTGTCTAACTAGTTCTTTTTTTCACCCCCGCCACAATCCCTTCTGAGCGAATTCATCATCACTCAATTATAGCTTACCGCAGTGTTTCTGCTAAGGTGCGCACTAAGTTAATCTGAAAGTTTCCGCGCAGGCCGCTCGCCTTGTTTTGCATGCGCAGAAATTTAAAGGGATAGTACATTAAAAGAAACAGTCCACACACAATAAAGCACAGCTTACAAAAAACATTGTTTACCCCAATACTTGCCTTCGCCTTTCCGCACTTGTTTTGTTCCTCATATTGATTATGAAACAATGTCTTGCATATTCCCATCTCCAGCGACTACCGTGCCATTCCGGAACTGGATGTCTACGAGCGGGAAGGTCTGGATGACGAGGAGGATCTGGAGGAGATGACTGCTAGCCAGAGAGCGGAAGCTGAACGAGAAATGCGAAGGAGAGACCATGCAGAGGGTATGCGCCAAGGCCGGATGAGGATAGATCTCCTGTACGGTAAGTGCCAACTCTCCTGTGTAGGGAGATTGGCAGTGAAGAGTTAATTTTTCCAAGTTCATCTATTTATTTTTTCATTCTCTTGATCTTGTGCGTTGAAAGATGGGCTGGGAATGTGTTGCGAGTTCTTAACAGTGCTAATCTTATCCGGCCACAAGACATGGCGTAGAAGCTACCTTGCTGTTTGATTTAGATCATCAGCCTTGTGCGCAAGCCTTGTGGTAGGAAATAGCAGCCCTTTAGTATGGACGAGACCGTGGAAGAATGGAATGTTCACCATGCAGACTCCAGCAGAAATCCCATTTCCTGGTGATTGTATTTTAGCGGTTCGGTCACTGCAGCCCAGTGGCCCTGCTCCTGTTCAAGCAAGCTCCGCTGTGTGGGTGAGGGGTTGGCTGGTGCCAGACTGTGTCCGCTGTTCTACTTTGCAACAGTGGCTACTCTTCAAAAGTACTTAATTGGCTGTAAAGCGTTTCGGATGCCCTGAAAGGCACTATAGAAATGCAAGTCTTTTTTTCTTTCTCTACTACGGTGTCCTTGTCGGCTACCTGATGACAGCCAGTTGCTGGCTTTCCATTCTTTCCAAATACTGTGCCTATCAGCAGTGAAGAATACCGTGAGTTATGTGTGCTGTCATGTTTCTTGTAACTACTCATAGCCAATGAAGTATTTTTGAAGTGTAGCCACTGTTGTAATGTAGGAAACGCGGCAGCCAGTTTGAGCACAGCAAGCTCCCACGTGATAATTGACCAGATAATCTGTTTGTGTTGGTTGAGTGCTAAATCTTGGAAGAACTCTCCCTGCTCTTCTTCGAATAGTGTCGTGGGATCTTTTGCGTCCAGACAGGTCCTCAGTTTAACATCTCATCCGAAAGACGTCACCTCTGACAGTGCAGCACTCCCTCAGCACTGCACTGGAGTGTCAGCCTGGATTATGTGCTCAAGTCTTTGGTCTGAGGTTTAAATCACGACCTTCTGATTAGCGAGAGGGCAACCCACTGAGCCAGGGCTGAAAGTTCCCAAAGAGGAGAGCTACATCAAGTTTGATTCCTGTCTTCCACAGACGAGCAGTTTTAATGAATAAAATGGGGAACCAAGGGTGATTGCCAAGTACGGGTGTATCTATTTAGCATCGTGAAGGAGTTCAGTAGAGTTTGCTTCCCATATTCATTTACTGGTCTTTCTTGAGTTAGCTGAAGCTAACTGGGGCAATGGTAGGGTTACTGCAACTCTCCTTTGTGCCATTGGGCTTGGGAAGGGCAACATTTATCGACTGGTTCCTGATGTCCACTGCCATGTATTGGATCGTGAGCATGTGTGGACACTGGATGGTGCCAGATTGGGCTAGGCTGTGTATTTTGATCTTCACAGTTTAATACCTATTGACGGTCACTATTTAGGTTCACGTGAGAAAAATGATGACTTGGGTATGGTACTTGAAAGCCTGTATGTCTGGAATTGTATACCAGTGCGTGTTGCAGCCGTTCAGGCAAAGTGAGGTGGAGATGCATATTCGAGAATAAAATGACTCTCTCGTACTGGTTTATCGTCGGAATCACAAATTGCAGCTTTTTACAATCCAGCACTGCAGCCAGTCTTCTGTATAGTCAACAGCTATTCTGCTGAGAGTCCTTTGCCACTTTGATACCCGGGCTATTATAGTTCAAATTGCAGGATACTGATGATGCCCATGGTCTGGCTCCCGGCATTTATACCACGAAATCCGGCTCCCCGCAGCCAGTGGTCATGGAAAGACTGGATTTACAAGCCTGTCACCCAGATAAGGGAGCTTGGAGTCAGATCGTGGACACCACAGTTGCCCTGTAATCCAAACTGTGACATCAAAAGCAGCTTGGGATTAAAAAGAAATTCAGTGTTTCACCTTGGAAGCAAGGCAGTGTCATGCTCCAGTCAGGAGGCAGATGTAGAATTGTAACTTTTTTCCCTTCATACACACTAGTGGATATAGCAGGCTCTTTGCTCTGAGGTGCTATTATGGAGATTTTTTTTTATAGTATTCCATCAAATATGCAGGAAACAATTTTTTTTTTTTTTAAGTACAGAAACCTGACACAAAGCTTGAATGTGTGTGTGGAGGCATAGGGATATCAGGGAAACACATTCAACAGAAATGTCTCCTCTTGCTTCAGAGAGCGACGATGAGGATGAAGAGCGGCCCGCAAGAAAGCGCCGCCTGGCCGAGCGAGCAGCGGACGGGGCAGCCGAGGATGACGAGGAGGTGAGTGCAACCCTGATCTAACAGAGGAAAATGACGGACAGGAAAAGACCTACTGGTCCGTCCAGCCTATCCCACACAGTTGTGATGTCTTGTGCATCACGATACATATACTCCCCACCCATCATGTAATCTCCGGGAAGAGGCGGGAATCAGATTGAGTAAAGAAACAGGCCAACTCAGAATTTGGGTTCATTATATTGATCCTATAAACTTGCTAAAATGGGTAGGACGGATTGACTACAAAATGCACTGTGCAATAATCCAATGCTGTGTACCTGGTCACTGACGCATTTAGAGATGCACAAGACAGAGCCCAAATTGACTTGCTGTAGCAGGATGCAGGCAAATCTAGAAATCTTGTGCTAGGTTTATTGCTGTCTCAGCTAGTTCAGAACGATTGATTTTGCCCAAACTCTGAGCCATCCTGGGGCCCAATTAGATAATATAATCAGAATATGGTGCAAAGCCAGGAAGGAAAATTATCCTTTTGGACTTAACGGTAAAACTGTTGAACATAATTGGGAGCAGAAGTAGGCTGTACGGCCCATTGAGCCTGTTCCGCCCTTCAATAAGATCATGGCTGATCTACCTCAACTCCAACTTCCCGCCATATCCCTTGATTCCCTTAGTATCCAAAAATCTTATTGATCTCAGTCTTGAATATACTCATCGACTGAGCATCCACAGTCCTCCGGGGTAGAGAATTCCAAAGATTAACAACCCTCAAGTGAAAATATTTTTCCTCATCTCTGTCCTAAATGGCCGACCCCTTATCCTGAGACTGTGCCCCCCTAGATCTAGACTCTCCAGCCAGAGGAAACAGCCTCTCCGCATCTACTCTGTCAATCCCTTTAAGAGTTTATAAAGTAGGACATATGGAAGCTTCTAACTCAGCAGTGCGAGGTTTATTTTTTTTTTTCCTTATCTCGTGCAGATGATTGAAAGTATTGAGAACCTGGAGGACATGAAAGGCCACTCGGTCAGGGAGTGGGTCTCCATGGCAGCACCTAGACTGGAGATCTACCACCGTTTCAAGAATTTCCTGAGGACCCATGTCGATGAGCATGGGCACAATGTTTTCAAGGGGAAGATTAGTGACATGTGCAAAGGTTAGTCCGATAAAGGCATCGGTGTGAAGGTGAGCACAGAACATCAGCCCTTGCACAAATCCTGGTGACCAGGTCAGATCAGGAGTGACAAGAGACAGCTTGCCAGTGCTCATGAAAACCAAGTTGGCCAAAAAACATCATTTATAGATCGGGGAGGGGGGTGTATTGATTTTGTGCACAATTTGCATTATATAGCTATCCTCCACTCATTGCATTTTGCAGGAAAATAAGCCTGCATTTATCGGGAGATGTTGCTGTAGTTTCGGTCATTGAGTTCTGTTTGCTGTAGTTCGTAGAGACTCTGTTTAGACTTTGCAGTAAAATTGACTGCTGTACGTCCTGCCCTGTCCCCAAATTATTGGCTGACACGGTGGTGTCAGTATTTAGGGTTAGGGTTAGAATGCATAGTGAGACTTTTGATGACATTCTCCTAAGTGATCCTAATAAATGACACCAGCCTTTCAGCTAGTATTGCCTGTGGTCATGGAGTGGCTGTTGTACTTACAGAAAACAGAGAGAGTCTGGTGGTTAATTATGAGGACCTGGCTGCCAGGGAGCACGTGCTGGCCTACTTTCTGCCTGAGGCCCCAGCAGAAATGCTGAAGATCTTCGACGAAGCGGCCAAAGAGGTGGTCCTCTCCATGTACCCGAAGTATGACCGGATCGCCAAAGAGATCCATGTCAGGATTTCTAGCCTGCCACTGGTCGAGGAGCTCCGATCACTGAGGTACAGTATCCCGGTGCTTTCCAGTAGAAGTGTACCATTGTGTTTGACTGACTTGTTTGCCCTGTTTTGAATTTGTGTGTTGTAGTTATATGCTGTTCATAAAAAAACATATATGAATGTGATACTAACTACCTAATTGTTATGGTACGGTAGCATAGTGGTTATGTTACTGCACTAGTAATCCAGAGGCCTGGGCTAATAATTGGGACATGGGTTAATTAAATCTGGAATTAAATGCTAGTATCTGTAATGGTTACCATGTAACTACTGGTAAAACCCATCTGGTTCACTAGTGTCCTTTAGTGAAGGAAATCTGCCGTCCTTACCCGGTGACTCCTGACCCACAGCAATGTAGTTCACTCTTAACTGCCCTCTGAAATGGCCCAGCAAGCCACTCGGTTTTACCAAACTGCGACAGAGAAGTATCTGGGAGTACTTTCACAACATGGACTGTAGCAGTTCAAGAAGACGGCTCACTACCACCTTCTCGAGGGTAATCAGGATGGACGATAAGTGCTGACCTTGCCAGCAATGCCCATCTCCTGTGCACGAATTTAAAAAGATAGCTGTTTCATAGAGCAGGCACGATGGGCCAAATGGACTCCTGTGCTGTATGTTGCCAAAAAAAAAGGATACGTGTGAACAGCTAGTGTCAACATCAAGCTCCACTAGGTCAAATACTGCATTGGCATGTGTACTGTATACTTTGCTTCAACAAAAAGGCTAAACCTCACCTCAGCCGAGCAAGCCACTATGCACCACAATCTTGTTTCTTTTTGTTGTTGGACCTCTAGTTTTAATCTGCAGTTTTTTGTACCCAATTTTTCATTTGTTTTGCTTCGGTTTGTGTTCTTTTACAAGGTTTCTGGATTAGTTACCATCACTTGAGTCCGGAGTGTTTATTTTGGTCTTGTCTCTTTTGATCGCTAGTTTCAGTTGTAGTGTCAGCTGTGGCTCAATGGATAGCACTCTCGCCTCTGAGTCAAAAGGTTGTGGGTTCAAGTCCCACTCTGAGGCTGATACTCCAGTGCAGTGCTGAGGTTTCGTCTTTCGGATGAGGCGTTAAACCGAGGCCCCGTCTGCTCTCAGGTGGACAGAAAAGATCCCCTGGCACCACTACGAAGAAGAGCAGGGGAGTTATCCCTGGTGTTCTGCCCAATATTTATCCCTCAATCAACATAACAAAAAAACAGATTGTATGGTCATTATCATGTTGCTGTTTGTGGGAGCTTGCTTGTGGCAAATTTGGCTGCCGCGTTTCTCTCATTTCAACAGACTACACTCCAAAAGCACTTCATTGGCTGTAAAGCGCTTTGAGACGTCTAGAGGTCATGAAATGCGCTATATAAATCCAAATCTTTCTTTAGACTTCATAAGAACATGAGTTCTAATTTTAATTTGCCAAACCATGTCAATTTTAGTTGGACTACTTTTCGTCTCATTTTTAGTTAATTAAGACATCATTCTGCACCAGTTGCTTTTTTCCCGCACCAGTTGCTTTTTTCCCACACCAGTCAATTTTTCTCGCTCTCTGAGCTTCAGCTCACGCTGAGCTTGAAGAGTTTGTTTTTTCCAGCCCGCGCCCACAAATTACTGGGTTAACAAGTTTGCACAGACCTCTTACAGCTGACAGAGGAAGGCCCTTGGTCCCATCAGTCTGGGCTGGATTCACATCCAGGTTCTCAAGTTGCAAGGATGCTGTGCTAATTCACTGTGCCACCCACTTTTCTTAATGATGCTTGCAGGCTGTGAGATGGTCTTGCCGACAGTGATTGTACACTCGTAGGACCCAAGTTTCCACATGATTTGTGCCTGATTTTTAGGAGCAACTGGTGGAGAACGGACTATCTTAGAAATCGCAATTCTTCACATTTTTTTTCTGCAGTTCTAGTCAGGTAGAACAGTTCTACTTTGGAACAGAATTTTTTCTTCAAAAGGGGGCGTGTCTGGCCACTGACGCCTGATTTCAAAGTTTCCACAGTGAAAACGTACTCCAAACTAACTTAGAATGGAGCAAGTGAAGATTTTTGTAGAACTGAAAAAACCTGTTCTACACATTAAAAAATCAGGCGCAGGTTACAAATTAGGCGTCCAGAACGAGGTGGGGGGGGAGGGGGCGGGGGCGGGGAAGGGAAGTCATTAAATTCTACAATCTATCCTTATTTATACTTCTACAAATATTATTATACAAATAAATCCAACCTGAATAAACATTTATAAGCAAAGAAAAGATTAAATAAACCATCTTCCTACCTGTGTGAAAGTGCTTCAGTCAGCTCAGCGATGTGGCGTTGTTGCCGCAAACGGGAAGGAGGGAGGGAGGGGCAGGCAGGCAGTAACCAGGCAGCAAGCAGCCTTCCACTTGAGGTGGAAGCCTTACAGTCAGCTCAGTGTCGTTCCCGCGAACGGGAGGGAGGAAGGGGCAGTAAGCAGGAAGCCTCTGTGCTGATGGCAATGTGCTTTTATTAAAAAAATGTTCAAAAATTAAACAGCTACAAAGAACTACAAAAATGGCCGAGTGCCAATGTTTCCTTCACACTGCGCGAACGCTTCAACGCACAGCGTTGCCGGCAGGAAAAAAACTAATTTAAATAGTACCCGCCCCCTCCCACTTAAAAAATCGGCGCGAGTGTAGGCTCAGCCCCCCTGGGTGCCGCGCCAAACAGACAAGGAGCTGCAGAACGCTCCAGAATCGCGCGTTTTTTTTTTTCCGGCGCTGTTTTAGGCACGAAAAAGGGGCGCCCAGCTCGGATGGGCGCCCGTTTTTTATTGTGTGGAAACTTGGGCCCGTAGTGTTAGTTTGAATTTATATTCACCTTTCCCACTGGATCGCTTTATTTCTCCAGCTTAGTCCAACTAAAATTGGTGTCACTCTGAGAGCAGTGCTCCCTCTCCACACTCGTGCGGTTATTCTGAGTTTACCCAGTGGGTTCAACATGCTATTCAGTTGCAGGAGGCATCACAGTTAAGCCTCAGCGTGCACCTCCATAGAGTCTGGTGCTTGGAATCATCCCTGTTCTTTTTTTCCTTAATTAAACCAATGTGTTCTATGGCCAATTATAGCTCCTGCTGCCTCACTAAGATCAGCTCACTTGGTACAGACTTGAATATTGAATCTTGGTTTCACAGTGCATCTATATCCAGGTTGTCAAGTTTAAATAATTTTGAACTCCAGGCCTCCTGAGTTCTTGCACATGACTAAAAATGCTTTGTCAAAATGTAACCATCATGATTGGATAAACCCAGAATCATCAGCAGTCATAAAATGATACAGCAGAAAGGAAACCATTTGGTCCATCGTGCCTGTGCCGGCTCTTTGAAAGAGCTATCCAATTAGTCCCACTACACTGCTCTTTCCCCATAGCCCTGCAATTTTTTTCTTTTTCAAGTGTTTATCCAATTACCTTTTGAAAGTTACTATTGAATCTGCTTCCACCAGCCTTTCAGGCAGTGCTTTCCAGATCATCATAACTCGCTGCACATCTTCGCATCTACCCTCTGGTTCTTTTGCCAATTATCTTACATCTGTGACCAGTGTTTCCTCTAATTTGTTTTCCATGCGCTGTCCCTTTAAATTTGCATGGTACCTTCCAGCAACAACAGCTTGTAACTGACCAGCGTGGGACCTCCCGATTGACTTGCGGGGGTGGGGGGGGGGCGGGGGAGCATTCTGTGATCCTCCAGCCAGTGGAAACAATTTCTCCCTATCTACTCTATTAAAAGCCTTCACAATTTTGGACACCTCCTATTAGATCTCTCCATAACCATCTCTGCTTGAAAGAGAAGAATCCCAGTTTATGCAATCTCAAAAAGTCTGGTGCCCAGAATTGGACACAGTACTCCAGCTGAGACCGAACCAATGATTTATAAACATCCAGCATAATTTCCTTGTTTTGGTACTCTGCCTCCATTCATAAAGCCCAGGATCCTGTAGTGTTTTTTAACCACCAACGCAACTTGTCCTGCCACCTTCAAAGTGCCTCTTTGTTTTCATTACAGACAACTTCATTTGAATCAGCTGATCCGGACGAGTGGCGTGGTCACCAGTTGTACGGGGGTCCTACCGCAGCTCAGCATGGTCAAGTACAACTGCAACAAGTGTAACTTCATCCTGGGACCATTCTTCCAGTCCCAAAGCCAGGAAGTGAAGCCAGGCTCCTGTCCCGAGTGTCAATCTATGGGGCCATTTGAAATCAACATGGAGGAGGTAAATTTACGTGGTCCATTAGGAGACTAGATCTGGTATCATCTACAAAGTCTCTTATTTGGTTGAATTACTCTCCTGGGCAGCTACGCAAGAGGTGGAATGACACGCTGGTCATACCACTACTTACTTTTAAAAGTAACTAGAATTTACAGCACAGAAACTGGCCATTTGACCCAGCTGCTCTACATTAGTGTTTATGATCCACACGAACCTCCTCCCAGCCTAATTCATCGAACATGATCAGCATAACCTTCAATTCCTTTCTCCCTCGTTTGTTATTCTAGCTTCCCCTTAAATGCATCTCTACTATTCATAATTACTACATGTGGTAGCAATTTCCACATTCTAACCACCAAACAAGTCTTTTAAACACACTGTATTTACTCACAGCAAGGCCAGCATTTATTGCCCATCTTTAATTGCCCTTGAGAAGCTGAGCCATCTTCTTGAACTGCTGCAGTCTGTGTGGTGAAGGTACTCCTACAGTGCTGTTGGGTATGGAGTTCCTGGATTTAGACCCAGAGGCGATGAAGGAACGTAGATATATCAGGATGGTGTGGAACTTGGAGGTGGTGGTGTTCCCATGCGCCTGCTGCCCTTGTCCTTCTAGGTGATAGAGGTCGTGGGTTTGGGAGGTGCTGTAGAAGAAGCCTTGGTGAGTGCTACAGTGAATCTTGTAGATGGTACACACTGCAGCCACGGTGTGCCAGTGGTGGAGGGAGTGAATGTTTAAGGTGGTGGATGGGAGGCCAATTAAATGGGCTGCTTTGTCCTAGACTACCATAGATACATTTAAGGGGAAGCTAGATAAGCACAAGAGAGAAAGGAATAGGAAGATATGTTGATGGGGTTAGATGAAGGGTCAGAGGAAGCTCGTGTGCATGGACCTGTGAGGCTGAATAACCTGTTTCTGTGATGTAAATACTATGTAAAGAAATTTCTGCTGTACTCATAATTGGATTTATTAGTGACTATCTTGTATTTATGACTCTTAGTTTTGGTCTCCCCCACAAATGGCAGCATCTCTACATCTACATTATCAAATCCCTTCATAATTTTTAAGCCTTCTATTGGGTCAGCCATCTGCCTTTTTTCTTGACATAGCCATACAACCCAGAAGGTTTTTTAACACCTTCAGGAGTGGAAGGGTGAATGTTAGTGGAGGGGGAATAAGTCTGTTGCTTTTATGGACCGTGAAGTTTGCCTTGTCTCTGTAAATTTTCATTTCTGTAAGAAAAATTCTGCACAGTTTGCAGAGGACATGAGTGAAATTTCAGGATATTACCAAAGGTTACAATTTACATAACATAAGAAATAGGAACAGGAGTAGGTCATACGGCTCCTCGAGCCTGCTCTACCATTCAATAAGGTCATGGACTCAACTCCACTTCCCTGCCCGCTCCCCATAACCCCTTATCGTTTAAGAAACCGTCTATTTCTGTCAAATTTATTCAATGTCCCAGCTTCCACAGCTCTCTGAGGCAGCGAATTCCACAGATTTACAACCCTCTGAAAGAAGACATTTCTCCTCATCTCTATTTTAAATGGGCGGCCCCTTATTCTAAGATTATGCCATCTAGTTCTAGTCTCCCCCATCTGTGGAAACATCCTCTCTGCATGCACCTTGTCAAGCCTCCTCATAATCTTATACGTTTCAATAAGATCACACCTCATTCTTCTGAATTCCAGTGAGTAAAGGCCCAACCTACTCAACCTTTCCTCATAAGTCAACCCTCTCATCCCTGGAATCAATCTAGTGAACCTTCTCTGAACTGCCTCCAAAGCAAGTATATCCTTTCTTAAATATGGAAACCAAAACTGCACGCAGTATTCTAGGTGTGGCTTCACCAGTATCTTGTATAGCTGTAGTAAGACTGCCCTGCTTTTATACTCCATGCCTTTTGCAATAAAGGCCAAGATACCATTGGCCTTCCTGATCCCTTGTACCTGTATACTATCCTGATTCACCTTTGGCCAGCTGTTTTCCTGAGCATGGTATTTCCAGGGTTCTGGTAGCCAAGGAACTGTCGCATTGCAAAGATCTACGGTATCCTCCAAAACTGATAACTCCGTACTATTCTCACGGTTCTCATTTGCCATTATGCTCTGACGTTTGTGAGCCTGAAAGTTTTGACCTTGTATCCCGAGTTTTGACTACTCCAATGCACTCCTGGCTGGCCTCCCACATTCTACCCTAAGTAAACTTGAGGTAATCCAAAACACGGCTGCTCGTGTCCTAACTCGCACCAATTCCCGATCGCCCATCACCCCTGTGCTCACTGACCTGTATTGGTTCCCGGTTAAGCAAAGCTTTGATTTCAAAATTCTCATCCTTGTTTACAAATCCCTCCATGGTCTCTCCCCTCCTTATCTCCATAATCTCCTTCGGCCTCACAACCCCATGAGATGTCTGCGCTCCTCAAATTCTGCCCTCTTGTGCATCCCTGATTCTAACTGCTCAATCATCGTTGGCTGTGCCTTAAGCTGCCTGGGCCCTAAGTTCTGGAACTACCTGCCTAAATCTCTCCGCTTCTCTACCTCTTTCCTCCTTTTTAAAACTCCTTAAAACCTACCTCTTGGACCAAGCTTTTGGTCATCGGCCGTAATTTCTTCTTATGTGGCTCAGTGTCAAATTTATTTGTTTAGTCCTATAACACTGCTGTGAAGCGCCTTGGGATGTTTTACTACATTAAAGGTGTTTATATAAATAAAAGTTGTTGTTCCTCCTCGCTCCTGTGTGTGGGGTTTGTGTGTGTCTCTGTCCAGTAGTTTTTATTTAAAGGAGTCACTTAGCCCACTTTTGAAAACATGGTCACCAACAAGAAAAACAAAAAAAACAAAATGAAGCACTTGACACACAGGTGTCGATTTTGACTTGGGCCACCATGCATTACTAAGGCAACATGAAGGGGGCTTACCTCCCTGTTTACGCTGGTACTCTGGCTGCTGCCATCCTTAAAGGGGCCTTTTATTGGGCATCTGGAAAGCCTACCTGTTTCAGGTGATTAGCCCTTTTTAAATTGTTAGAAGATCAAAAAAATCCTGTTTGCTTCTGACATAGGACAGTGTTTAAGCGCCTTATCTTTCAACATTAAAGATGCTATTAAAATGCCAGTTGTTGATTGATTCGCTTGAATGAATCATTACCTATACATGCTCTTCCAGTTAAATGTGAATGTTCATCTTGAGAAGGGTTTTGTGTCGATGTCCTGTTTACAGATCAGTGTCTCTTTCCCTTCAGACCGTGTACCAGAATTACCAACGGATCACCATTCAAGAAAGTCCAGGCAAGGTTGCAGCCGGGAGGCTGCCACGCTCGAAAGATGCCATTCTTCTCTCCGATCTGGTGGACAGCTGTAAACCGGGTGATGAAATTGTAAGTCATCAAACCTTTTAACGTGGGGAAACGTACAAAAAAAATGGGCCACTGTTATCCAGGAAAGTGCTTTTTCTTTTTCAATCAACTTTTTAAAAGGATGGCCACTTTATGTGCTAGTCATTTTGTGACTGCATGAAGCACTTTCAGCTCTACGCCAACTTGAGAGAATACAAATCTGTGGAAAGTTGCCCGACTCCAATTTGGGCAAACTGAGAGCACCGTATAGCTGCAATCTGTGCCAGACAAACTTTATCCCGACTGTCAGACTTGAAGTATAACTGGTCTTGGTTCCATGATGGTCTTAAACTACTGGTCTCAAACTTATACACACAAAACAAAAAAAAACTATGGAATAATGGGCTGCAGTCTATTGAAAGTAAAGCGTCAGAAGGTTGAATTAGCACATCAACCTTGAAATGTGTTGCTGAAGAATTGTTTTGCCAGTGTGTTATGGCAGAGTGAAGTCCTAATACTTGCTGAGGGAGGGGGCAGGAAAGGAAGATTGTAAAGATTGAGCCAAATAAGAACATAAATGGGAGTTGGCCATTCGGTCCCTCGAGCCTGCTTCGCCATTCAATAAAATCATGGCTGATCTTCCACCTCAACTTTATTTTCCCACCCTATCCCCAAGTGAGCTGAATGAATCGCCCTCATTTATATTTTATGGTTTGATGAGTACGAACGTGTAAGAATTCATTTTAACAGTTGCACGGTAATATAATTTGCAGCCCTTCTGACGGGTGAACCATTTGTAAGCTTGTCCTGTCTGCTCCTGCAGGAGCTCACCGGCATCTATCACAACAACTATGATGGTTCCCTCAATACTGCCAACGGGTTCCCCGTCTTCGCTACAGTGATTATGGCGAATCACATCACCAAGAAGGACAATAAAGTGGCGGTTGGTGAGTTAACAGATGAAGATGTTAAAGCCATTGTTGGTCTCTCCAAAGACGAGCGAATTGGAGAGAGGGTGAGTATGTTTTGTGATGGTGAGGCTTCTGAAGCAAAACTCCTAGTCAACTCTCAAACTTGATTAATGTGTGCTGTTTTATTTTCTGCGTAAAAATAAAATGAAATTCGTATTTATTTACATATACACGCGTTGTTGCCTGGCTGTAGGCTTGAAACAAGCATTATTCCCTGGTTAGCATGTTCAAGGAGCCAAGTGTCTGTTTCAAACGAGTGTCCTGGACACTTGGATATTGCCGGCAGCTGGCATACTTCCAGGGGACATTAGGTTCAGAACACTGCCGCTTAAAATGTAATTACCCTGACACCACCGCGCTTATTTTTTTTCACCTGATAATTGAGCCCGGCCTAATATCTCGCCCTCTCAATCAATGCTTAGAAAATCATTTAATTTCGTGAGTTTCCGCACTAAGCCAAACCAAGCCAGTCACCCCCAGATACAGTTTGGCTCTGTGTCCAGAGGGTATTGGGAATCTGGTGTGCAAAATGGAGTGATCACCTGTTGCATCCAGAGGTTGTGGTTTTTGCACAGTAATCTACACGATTGGGCTTTACTGAGCATACACCCAACAGTAGTGGGTGGGGGGGGGGGAATCAGGGGGGGATGCTCTATGTCCCACGTGGGTAGTTTAAAGTGATGTCCACCATGTTGTCTGACGTGATGGACAGCTGCTCCTGCTCCAGACCTGTTGCTCCTTGATGCTCATGCTAGATACCAGAAGTGTGAAAATATTTTGGACCCCCTCTCCTTCCCAGCACCAGCATCCGTTCACCGAAAGAGCACACAAATTTTGAGCTGTATATAAATTTGAACAGCTTTTGGGCAATTAAACTTGAGATGCTTTTTTTTGAGAAAATTGGACAATTGTATATTTTATGTGTAAAAGATTGATTGACTCAGATCAGCATAGTCTTGCAATTGTTCTGTGCCTTTGTACCAGCAGTGGTATTCATGGAGTCTACATTTTTGAAATTCGCTCTTGTGCGAGGTCAAGCATTTGTGTTTGTCTGCGTGTGATGTATATAAACCGTATTCCTGTTGTACACAGTGGGTCACGGTAGACGGGACATTTTACACCACTGGATATTAACCAGATAGGCTCTGGCGATACTGCACAAGGATTAAACTGGCTAAGCATTCTGTTGCAATTGATTTTGTAGTTGGGCCTGCCGATTATAACATCTGTTTTTCCTCTCATCTAGATCTTTGCTAGTATCGCACCTTCTATATACGGTCACGAGGGCATAAAAAGGGGCCTTGCATTGGCACTGTTTGGAGGTGAAGCTAAAAACCCAGGTAGGCCCATTGATTGAGAAAGTAACTTTTCTTAGTGATGTTGGCAGCCGTGTCAGGTCCCACATTCTGGAATTCTCTTCCCTAATTCCCTCTGCATTGCCACATTCCTCTCTGCCATTCAAGACTCTTAAAACCCACCCCTTCAACCAAGCTTCTCATCACCCCACCGAATATCTCCTCCTTTGGAGTGCTCGTATTTTTTTGATGCCGCCATGGGATGCTTTTGTACATTAAAGGGGCTCTTTATAAATTATTAACTGCTATTTCTTCCCCCCCCCCCAGTGTGTGTATGTATTTTGAGTTCAATTATTTTTCTGTAAAATGGTGTTTTTTCTTTTAAGGCTTCACTTCACTTAACTACGACTGCTTGATCCATCACATCTTCTCCTATTTTTAATCTGTGCACCGTTTCCCCCTTTCCCCGAAAGTTAGCATCGTTAACAATTTGGTGCACAAGGCTGGCTTTTGAGTGTTGATGGTTGTTCTAATGGTGTCTTCCTGACCATTTTGGATGTTTGTAGCTATCTAGATTTTTAATGATCTGGGTACTATCTTCCATCCTTCTTTGCTTATTTTGTCCTGGAAGTCCTGTGCATTATTTTGGTGTGCTGTTTCTATCTTTCAATTAGCAGCTGACCTTGATATATTGTACAAAAATTTGCAGCACAGAAACAGATCATTCGGCTCCACACGAGCCTCCTTTTTCCCCCCCCCCCCCCTATTTCATCTCCCCCTATCCACATGTCCTCCTATTCCTTTCACCTTCATGTACTTGTCCAGCTTCCCCTTAAACGCATCAATGCTGCTTGCCTCAACTTTGTGGTAGAAAGTTCCACATAGTAACCACCAATGTCGGTAATTAAGGGATATAGGGACAGTGCAGGAAAGTGGAGTTGAGGTAGAAGATCAGCCATGATCTTATTGAATGGCGGAGCAGGCTCGAGGGGCCGACTGGCCTGCTCCTGCTCAAATTCTTAATGTTTCCATAATGTTTCCATGAGCATAGCGCTCTTGGGGTCCTGCGCAGCCGCAGCCGTTTTTTTTAATTGAAAAACTCGCCTATGCGTGGAATTTAGAATGAGCTGCCGGCCAAAAGTAAATTACACGGAACATTGCGAACCACTCTCTGGTAAAGAAGTTTCTCCTAAATTCCTTATTGGATTTATTAGTGACTATCTTATATTTGTAACCCCGAGCCTTGGATTTCCCACAAGTGGCGATTAATGAATTAACTTGACGAAGACCTCAGATTTTCCCGACACTATTTTTGAGGATTTTAAACCAATATCTCTCGTTTTCTGGTTGCTTGGGTTTCAGGTGGGAAGCACAAGGTGCGCGGGGACATCAACGTCCTGCTGTGTGGTGACCCAGGCACGGCCAAATCTCAGTTCCTGAAGTATGTCGAGAAGGTCTCCAGTCGAGCGGTCTTCACCACCGGCCAAGGTGCTTCTGCTGTGGGTCTGACCGCCTACGTTCAGAGGAACCCAGTGAGCAGGGAATGGACCTTGGAAGCTGGTGCTCTGGTGATAGCAGATAGAGGAGTCTGTCTCATAGATGAATTCGACAAGGTAAGAAAGACCACACTTTTTTGTTTCTACTTTCTCTTCCCCGCCTTCTAAAGACAGTCATGCGCGGGGTTGGTTCCTGGGTGCAGCTGTGGTCTTGTACTTTTCCACTACCACTCTTTTTAGGGGATTTATTTTTTATTCGAGAAGGAATCACTGCTGAGCCTAGTCCGATCCTTGCCTGTTACTCGCACTCTAGTAATGGTAGCGTAGTGGCGATGTTACTGGGCTGCTAATTCAGACGGCGCAAGTTCAAATCCCACCATAGCTGTCTGAGAACTTAAACCTGATTTTTAAAAAGAAATCTGGAATGAAAAAGCTGATGCCAGTAAAGTTGTTGGATTGTCGTTTTTTTTATTTAAAAAAAACAACTGGTTCACAAATGTCCTTTTGGGAAGGAAACCTGTCGTCCTTACCCAGTCTGTGCCTATATGACTCCTGAAGTGGTCTCGCAAACCACCTGCTTGCATCAAAAGCTGCTCATGAAGGTGGAACATGGCCACTTTCTTGAGGGCAACTGGGGATGGGTAGTAAATGCCCATCTTCAGAATGGAGAAAAAAAGACACATGCACTCTCCCCTAGGAATCACTCAAGAAATATAGGGCCGGATTTTCGAGAAGTTTGCGACAGGGTTTTTGCCACAATTTGACCCTCTGCGGCGAAAACCCAGTCTCAAAGCCCGGGCGTGGCGGCGCTTCCAAGTACAGCCGGGGAGAGGCGCAACGACGCGGATTGCGTTTGGAACAGACTTTCATCTCTCTGACACAAACGCCACGCCCAGAATAGCAACAGGTCAAACGCAGCTGTGCCAGCAATGGTAAGTTAATTTTTTTTTTTGCAGCTATTAGATACTTAAGGGTATGTCTTGTAAATGTTTTTTTTGAAAATCCCCTGCCAGGTGTGCCTCGCAGCGCTCCCGGCCCAGGACTAAATTTGGCGAAACTCACATTTTTGCGCTGTGAATGCTTGTGCAATGCCCCCCTTACCGAGGTAATGGTAAGTTTCACATATCGCTACCGTTTTCGCCAAAACACCCCGAAAGCCAAAAATCCGGCCCCTGGACTTGGAACTCTGGCTCCTCCTCCCCTCCCTACCTTCCCCAGAGAGCATCAGCGGATTATTGGGCCAGTTGTAACACTCTGCCTGCTGCCGAACTCCACACCACCGGTTGGGAATTGAGCCTGGGACTGTTCTGGTTCCTGTCAAAAGTTTCAAACGTATACCGAAGAACGTGTGTATGATGCTGCTCTCTTTTTCAGATGAACGAACAGGACAGGACTAGTATTCACGAGGCGATGGAACAGCAGAGCATCTCCATCTCGAAGGCTGGTATCGTGACCTCTCTACAGGCCAGATGCACGATAATTGCTGCTGCCAATCCCATAGGTGGGAATAAATCAGATCATTTGTCTCTGCAATAAATTCAGGGTGCAGAATCCAAAACCCAAACTGCCTTGAATTTGGAATGTGCCCCAAGAGAGCACAAACCAGAATTAATTGTTTGTTATGAGTAACTTGGAGAAAATCTAGGTAGATATACAGTCTTTGAGCGGTTACACATGTATGTGTGGACCTATGGTTCCCAAAGCTCTCCACCACTGGGGTTTTCCTCGTGTCGTGTCTAGATCTGTGTGGACTAATTGATTGCTCCAATCAGTCATTATCATTGTAATAAGTGGCTATCAGAATGGTAGAAGGCGAACTAGACGGATCTTTTTTGATCTCTCAAGCATTTCCTATGTTCCTACTTTTGGAAGCAAAGATTGGATTTCTCTGAATATAAAGTGCATTCACAGTATAAACAAATCCCACTGTTTCAATTCATTGTAACAGTCTTAAACAGATTCAAAATCTATCAGATTTACCTGTGCTTGTGGTCTTTGTATTTTTTGGGCTGATGTGTACCCTTCAAGCCAGTTCCCCAAAGGAGCTGAATCAATTTATGTGGTTGAAATAGTAGATAATACACCAGTGTTAATTATTTCAATTCTACAGATACTCCATTCACTTCCTCTGTACTATCGGTGTATTATACAATTTGAACCAATTCTTTAGTTTTTTCAGCGCTGGTTGTATGAACAGGAAAAATAGGTCATTGAAACAAAGATAGCAAATGTACACAACAGTCGAGCCTTTTAAAAGAGATGCAAATATCTTGCTTTCAACATTTTTCATCCCGCTTAAGTAAGTGGGTAGTTTGACTCCGTGGGTAGCACTCTTGATCAAAAGATTGTTGGTTCGAGTCCCACTCCAGAGACTCGAGCATATAACCTAGACTGACACTCCCAGTGCAGTGCTGAGGCAGTGCTTTGAACCACGGCCCCATCTGCCTTTTCAGGTGAATGTAAAAGATCCCATGACTGTACTTCGATGAAGAGCAGGGGAATTCTACTTGGTGTCCTGATCACTATCTATCCCTCAACCAACATCACTAAAACAGATTATCTGGCCATTTATTTCATTGCTGTTTGTGAAAACTTGCTGTGCGCAAATTGACTGCTGCGTTTCATATATAACAGCAGTGTCTGTTCTGCAAAAGTACTTAATGGACTGTAAAGTGCTTGGGGACATCCTGAAGCCGTGAAAGGTACCATAGAAATGCAAGTTTTTTCCTTTTGTGTTGGAAGGTTGTGTGCTCAAGCTCCACGCAAAACACTCCAGGGCAGTACTGAGGGATGAAGAGGTATTGTCCTTTGTCTTAAACCAAGACCTTGTTTAGGTGGATTTAAAGATTCCTTGGTACTGTTCAAAGTAAAGCGGAAAATTTAGCTGGTGTCCTGGCCAACATTTCTCCCCTCAATTGAATACTGCCAAAAACTAGTCATTTTTCGCATTGCTGTTTGTGGGGTCTTTCTGAGCATAAATTGGTACTTGCATCTAGTCTGTGCAAGTCTTGCGTTTTAGTTAAAGGGAGCGCTCACTCCTGGAAAATGTTTTTTAGCTACTGGCACTGGGAATCAGAAAATGGCATGCTTGGCAAAAGTTAGAGATCGGATTTGAAAAACTATAGATTTGTTTAGCTTATAATTACTGTGTCCAAAGAGAAAAAAACTTGCAAATTCTGGAAGTTTGAATTTTAAAACCGAACTGCTGGAAATACACAGCAGGTCCATCCACATCTGTAAAGAGAAACCGCATGTTTAAATGTTGATTTTTGAATAATCGTAGGCAGTCCCTCGAAACGAGGATGACTTGCTTCCACGCCAATAAGGGATGAGTTCACAGGTGTTTCAATGTTCCAGATCCCGAACTAATATTCCAGATCCTGAACTACATCTTGAAGAGTGGAAGATGCCTGTGCGTGGATTTTTTTTAACGTGTGGTGGCCATTGCACACCAGCCACCACACGGGCTTGACAGAGCTAGGTCTTGGTCCAGTGGCAAGGATTAACCAAGACAACTGGAGACCAGCTCTGCTGCAGATTCAGCACGCGCACATATCGCAGTGTGGGTTGGCCCATGCTACCCACGGGGCCCTCGCCTCCGCTGAGTCCCAAACTCACGCCTTTCCTGGGCCCCGGTCACCTCCATCGACAAACTCTTGCTGCTCCTTTACCCCTCCTGCTGTGCCTACCCGCACTGCAATCAGCGACCTGGCTTCACAGCCGTCGCCCTCCTGCAGCAGCACGCGCTGCTCCCTGCAGTGGTATGCCGCCGTACACTGCTCCCTCCAATGGCCCCGGCCCGCTGATGGTCTTGCAGGCCGGGACCATGCCGATTTCCGGGCCGACGCACGTTGCTCCCTCCAATGGCCCCGGCCTGCTGATGGTCTTGCAGGCCGGGACCAAGCCAATATTTGAATCATCCATATCATGGTTCTACAGTGTGTGTCTAACTGCATACAATTTAAGAGATTTGAGTTGTTTTCGATACTCCAAATAACTTCGCACTGCTAACGGTAAAGTTTTACTCTTATTAGCTCTCATATGAAAAAGATTTGGAATTTATATAGTACCTGATCAAATCTCAAACTTGTGTATAGTCACTGCTGTTGTAAACTTTATGCAGCAGTCATATTATGCAAAGCAAAATGCTACACATACACAGCAATGAGATTAATGACTGGCTTTTGATATTTTTGATTGGGTGGGGAGTAATCCTAACCAGTACATTGGGTGGGAGGGGGAAACTTTTTTTTTAAATACTGCCGCGAGATCTTTAATGACCACTTGAATCAGTGAAATAGGCCCAGTTCCAATATCTCTTCTTCAGACAGTGCTCTGACAATGCAGCACCCGTCAGTCTTGCATTGGTGCTTTAGCCTATTCTCCCAGCTGATCCAAGCTGACACTCAGCATGTAACATCATTGATACGTCGGATGACAAATGATGAAAGAACTTTCCAGGAATGATCTGTGAGGCCATGTTTAATTTTTTTTGTATACTTGTGTTCTGTTCAGGTGGTCGCTATGACCCCTCTTTGACCTTTGCGGAGAATGTGGATCTGTCCGAGCCCATTGTGTCCAGATTTGACGTTCTTTGTGTTGTTCGAGACACCATTGACCCTGTTCAGGTATGAATTAAATTCTGTCCTTGTTTTCGGCATGGTATTACTGGTGTAAATCTCCACCTATCCCTCCTCCCGCTTAAAATAGAAGGGTTCTACCTATCACTGACTTCAGCTGTGATTTCAATTTGTCCTAGGTTGCTGCAGTGATATAAATGGTACGATTTGTCCTTGTGTGTGTGTTTTTCTGTGCCAGGGTACTGTTCTCCAGGTACCCTTTTGATCCTCCGCTTTCTCCATTCATGCACTCCTTCCAACAGGAATTATTGAGAGTTTTGGGGGATTTTGGAAAAAATTGATACGGTAGATGGAGAGAATTTTTTTCTGTTGGTAGGAGACTCTAGGACAAGGGGATATTTGCTTCAAATCAGAGGCAGGCCATTCAGGAGAGAAATTAAGAAACACTTCACGCAAAGGGTGGTGGAAGTGTGGAACTCTCAAATCTGAAGGAGATATTGGGACATGTGACCAAAAGCTTTGTCAAAGATGTAGGTGTTGAGCATCTTAAAGGAAGAGAGCTAGTGGGCTACCGGAATACAGTGCCATCCCTTATCCACTACTAACTTGAGAGTTTTTGATGCTGTATGTCATTTATTAACGATTCTATGTTGACTGCCTTTCTCGCACAGGATGAATTGCTGGCTCGTTTTGTTGTGTCCAGTCACATTAAAAACCACCCAAGCAACAAAGATCATGTGAACGGAGAACCAGACGAAGTTTATTTACCAAACACGTACGGGGTGGATCCCATTCCACAGGAGCTGCTGAAGAAATACATAATCTACGGTAAAGAGAAAGTCCATCCCAAGCTGAACCAGATGGACCAGGACAAAGTGGCCAAGATGTACAGTGACCTCCGAAAGGAGTCGATGGTAGGAAAAGACTTTGGTTATTGCATTTCTGCTCTTTCTGACCCATTTGTTGTTTTACTTCCTGCTAACTCTTATCAATAACTATCCGATCAATATCCCCATACAGCTTTCTTTCTTTGCTATGCCTCCTATTTTAGTGTCGTCTGCAAATTTGGGTGCCACTCTTTTAATTTTTGGGGGGCTATGTTGCCCCTTTAACGGGCAGGAACCCTGAAGCGCTATATAGCCACACAGCTCAAAGGGAGCGTTGACCACTCTCTCTTGCCCTATGTCCAAATTATTGACTTCTCCAGATCTTTGAGATGTCAAAATCTAGCATTCTAAGCCACCACACCATCACTTTCTTTTAGTTCTGAGGATGAATTACAAGTTGGGACAGACCTCGTTCTCTTAAATTAAAATTCTGAATGCAATTTTCTTTTCGCGCAAGTGATTTTTCTTTTATATACATAAACAATGAAACTAAGTGTTACCTTACAGTTACCCTGTTTATAAACAACATTTAATACTTTTTAGCACATTTCTCCCCACCCCCACCCCAATCTGTAGCAGTTTTATTTGCTGTCTTGCCAGCTTCTAATTTAATGGAAAATTAGACTCTCCCCATATCACACTGAATCAAGGCACAGTCATTTCAAATTTTAAGAGTTATCAAAACAGTTCCACGATCGACTGCAGGAAATACATTTTACAGTTTGGCTGAGATGGGCAGCGCCACCTCAGATCTTTTTCTTTCACCCTGTTCCCGTGACACTTTTGCAAGCGTGTCATCTAGTGGTAAAACCCAAGCTGCCGCTCAGCTTGGTTAGAAAGTAGTTGAGGCAAATCACAGAGATGCTTTTAAGGGGAAGCTGGATAAATCATGTGGGAGAAAGGAATAGAAGGATATGTTGATAGCGGGAGATGAAATGAAGAGTGGGAGGAGGCTCGCGTGGAGCATGAACACAGGCCTGTTTCTGTGCTGTAAATACTCTGTAAATCATTGATGCGCACATTGAACCAAAGTGGTCCCAGAACCCTGTGGGAGACTGCTACTCACTACTCAATCCCTGTGAAACTGCCCTTAATTCCAACTCTTTAGTTTTAAATCCAATTTAATACCCTCTCACTCCAATTCCATACCCCTCAATCTTCTGTGTGACAACTGCTGGAATCTTATGCAAGTCCATATATACCACATCCACTGCATTACTGCCACCTGCTATATCTGTCGACTGAAAAAAAAGAGTTCTAATCAGCTTTGTCAAGTGCAATCATTCTTTCTGAAATCCATGTTTACTGCTTGTAATTGTTTTTTTTCTTCTTGGTTTGTAATCATTTAATCTTTAAAACTCCCCAAGTTTTCCTCCTCATAGATGGTAAACTAACTGTCCTATAATTATCTGGGTTAGCGCTCTCTTTGTGAAAATGGATATTACATTGGGCACACTCCAGTTATCCAGCACACATCCACTCTCAATAGAACTCAACTGTAATTTCATAGAATCATAGAAATTTACGGCACAGAAGGCGGCCATTTGACCCATCGTGTTTGTGCTGGTCAAAAAAGAGCTATCCAGCCTAAACCCACTTTCCAGCTCTTGGTCGTAGCCCTGTAGGTTAAGGCACTTCAAGTGCACATCCAAGTATTTTTTTAAATGTGATGAGATTTTCTGCCTCTACCACCCTTTCAGGCAGTGAGTTCACCCTCTGGATGTTTCAGGCCGGTGACACACACCTGAAACGTTAACTCTGTTTATCTCTCCACTGATGCTGCCTGACCGGCTGAGTATTTCCAGCAATTTCTGTTTTTATTTCAGGCTTACAGCATCTGCAGTATTTTGCATTTGTACTGACTGACTTAATTGGTTATTGAGTAACTTAGTTACTGACCGACGGGCTTAAATAATTGGTAGGGTGGGACGGACAGACTTACAAACACAGCAAAATGAATTAAATGTGCATCATGTAGGGGGCTTAACCCTGTCTTGCAAAAAATCATCTGTGCCAATTGTTAGGCATTTTCGAATGTCACCCTTTTTAGTATAGGTTTATCGGTAATGACGTTTTGTTTCTCTAAAGGCCACGGGCAGTATTCCCATCACGGTGCGACATATCGAATCCATGATTCGCATGGCCGAAGCACATGCTCGCATTCACCTGAGAGACTATGTGATGGAGGATGATGTCAACATGGCCATTCGGGTCATGCTGGAGAGCTTCATCGACACTCAGAAGTTTAGCGTCATGAGGAGCATGAGGAAGGTGAGCCCTTGTTACACTTGCTGCCATTATGTCTATTCGAACAGGAAGTTGTGTACTTGCTCATGGGGTGAGGCAGAAGATGGCTTGAATTTTGAGTGACTGACTAAATATGAATTGTTTTCATCCTTTTCTACTCGGTATAAATAGATTGCCGTACAAGTAAAATACATGGGTATCAGAACATAAGAAATGGGAGCAGGAGTAGGCCATTTGGCCCCTCGAGCTTGCTCCGCCATTCAATAAGATCATGGCTGATCTCAACTCCACTTCCCTGCCCATTCCCCATAATCCTTGACTCCCCTATCGTTCAAAAATCTGTCTATCTCCACTTTAAATATATTCAATGACCCAGCCTCCACAGTTTTCTGTCTCCTTTCTTGAATAGGGCGTTACATTTGCGGTTTTCCAATCCGCTGTGATCTCTGCTTTTTTCCCCTCGATATTCTTGGCCTTACCGAGTCATGTCAAACTGACCCGGTGTTCGTCCAGCTCCTGGGCACGCGTGGTCGTGGACTGGCAGAGAGCATTCTACAAGGCTGGCTCGGAATTTGTCGGGTTTAACCCAGTGGTTTTCCGTGAGCAGGAGCCTCTGAATGACGTGCACCCGGGGAACCCTGTGAACTATTGTCAGCTAGCCAAAAGAACATGGTGACAAAAAATGTTTTCGTATACAGCACAAAAAGATAATGTGCTCGCAGGCCAACAATGACGAGGAAAAAATAATTGTTTGAAATGCAGAATTCTTGCTGTCTGATTTCAGGTGGTTATAACTCTCACCTTGCGGATCGTCTGGAATCTCATCACGGACCTGCTTTCAAACACCTATGGTTTAATCTGTGGCAGTGTGCCATCTGTTGTACGATTATGTCACCTGACAACATTGAATTAAGTGCAGGAGTGGTAGTTCAGTTTGTTTTAAAGATGTGACCGCAACGACAGAAATTGCAGGTGCAAGAGACTGGTCGGGTCCACAAATTGTAGAAATGTTGGTGCCCTGGGGAAATAAAATTTTCATTTGGTAATGCTTGAAATCATTTTTAAAAATTAAAAAATAAATTTTAATGTACAAACTGGAGTTCTGCTTGGTACAGCTGCCTGAGGGAATCTATTAAAGGCGTTTGGTGCCTTGGTGCTGCTGAGATTCACTATGACCCCTTCAGTAATGGTATCTCACCGGGGACATTTATGATTGTGTTGTGGGTCCATGTTCACTAAAAGCTAGATTAGAACTGTTCAAATCTATTACACATGGGGAACGAGGAGGAGAGAATTGGATCGTTCAGAATTAAAATGGATGCTGCAAGTAAAAGGCTTGTTTCTTAGCCAACCGTGCTACCTGGCTCCCTGCTTGTTAAGTTTCATTTTGGTTTTTTTAAACTGAACTTGTGGGAGATGTGTTAATCAAAAAAAGGTTTATTTATAACCATCGCAAGTATGTTTTCTCACTCTCTCTCTCTCTCTCTCTCTCTCTCTCCCCCACACAGACATTTTCACGATACTTGACATTCAAACGAGACAATAATGAGCTGCTGCTCTTCATCCTGAAGCAATTAGTGGCGGAACAGGCCACTTACCAACGCAATAGATATGGAGCACAGCAGGACTCCATTGAAATCCCAGAAAAGGATTTGGTGGAAAAGGTAAATGAGAATATGGTTGTCTTTTTTTTTTGTTCATTTGATGCAGTCATGTAGTGAAATTTATGTAGTCTGCTACCAGCATTGTTTTAACCCCCTTTTTATTTAAAAAGTTACTTCTGCTAAGACTAGCCATTTCAATCTTAAGATCCATTATTAATAACTGAAAATGAAACCTAAGCAGCACAACTCCGGATGATCCAATTGGTAAGTACATTGCCCTGTATGTTGTGGACTAGGAAACTCTCAGATGGGTTTGGTTGAGCGAAGGCAGCAATAGGGATTTGTGGCCCATGAGCGAAGAAGGAGGGGGGGAAATTCAACTTGGGTTCCCTGCAATGTTCCCTCTAATTTTTTAGATTTGGGGTGGGGGGTCGGTAGAAGGAGAACGTTGGTTCCCAGTGTTAATCACTATCTAGTGATCCGTAGTAGAAAGTGGATGCACCCCAAGGATACGATTGGGTATATATATCCCCGCCACCCACACCCCCATGTTCCAACAATTTACCAACACTGTTTAGGCACACACACTTGCGAATAGATAACGGGTAACATAACACAAGGCAGTCTGTGCCTGTGCAACCATGCCCCAGCATTAGTTAGCATGTCACCTGAAGGGATGGGAGTCAGAGATTTACAGCACAGAAGGAGGCCATTCGGCCCAACATGTCCGTGCCAGCCAACAAAGAGCTATCCAGCCTAATCCCACTTTCCAGCTCTTAGTCTGTAGCCTTGTAGGTTATGGTACTTCAAATGTACATTCAAGAACTTTTTTTTAATGTGAGGGTTTCTGCCTCTACCGCCCTTTCAGGCAGTTAGTTCAAGAGCTCCTCCACCCTCTAGCAGAAATATTTCCCCACAAATCCCCTCTGAACCGCCTACTAATTACTTGAAATCTATGCCCCGCTAGTTATTGACCCCTCTGCTAAGGGAAATAGGTCTTTCCTATCCACTCTCTATCTAGGCCCTTCATAATTTTATACACTTCAATAAGGTCTCCCCTCAGCCCTGTGTTCCAGAGAAAACAACCCCAACCTATCGAATCTTTTCAGCTAAAATTCTCCAGTCCAGGCAGCATCCTTGTAAATATCCTCTGGACCCTCTCTAGTGCAATCACATCTTTCCTGTAATGTGATGTCCAGAACTGCACGCAGTGTTCTAGCTGTGGCCTATCTATTGTTTTATACAGTTTAAGCATGACCTCCCTGCTCTTATAATCTATGCCTCGGCTAATAAATATTCCGTATGCCTTCTTAACCATCATATCTACCTGGCCTGCTACCTTCAGGGATCTGTGGATGTGCACTCCAAGGTGCTTCTGTACCTCTACACTTCTCAGCGTCCTACCATTTATTGTGTGTTCCCTTACCTTGTTAGCCTTCCCCAAATCCATTACCTCTCACTTCTCCAGATTGAATTACATTTGCCACTGTTCTGCCCACCTGACCAGTTCATTGATATATTCCTGCAGGCTACAGCTTTATTTTTCATTATCAACCACAGGGCCGATTTTTGTATCATCTGCAAACTATTTAAGTCTACCCTCTATATTCAAGTCTAAATCATTGGCATACAGGTTGAACTTCCCTTATCCAGAAGCACCCCTCATCCAGAACCATTCCCGACCATCTGGTGGCACATGCGTAGAACTCCGACATGAACAAATTGAAGTCCTTCCTCGCTGCTGACTCCTGCAATTGCTGGCCTGACCCCATATCCACCCCCCCCCCCCCCCCCCCAAATGATCTCTCTGTCGCACTCCCAGCCCCAAGTCAGACAGCGCCGATATCCCTTGCTCAGTACCTATACCATCCAATTTAATGTGACCACCCCTCGTCTGGAAAAATCCCTTACCCAGAACATGCCAGGTCCCGAGGGTTCCGGATAAGGGAGGTTCAATCTGTATACCACAAAAAGCAAGGGACCTAGTACCGAGCCCTGTGGAACCCCACTGGAACAGCTTTCCAGTCATCCATCGACCATTACCCTTTGCTTCCTGCCTCTGAGACAATTTTGGATCCAACTTGCCACTTTGCCTTGGATCCCATGGGCACTTACTTTCGTGACCAGTCTGCCATGTGGGACCTTATCGAAAGCCTTGCTAAAATTCATATACACTACATTAAACTCACTATCCTCATCGACCCTCCTTGTTACCACCTCAAAAAATTAAATCAAGTTAGTTCGACAAGACCTTCCCTTAAATCCATGCTGTCTGTCCTTGATTAATCCGTGTCTTTCTAAATGAAGATTTATCCTGCTCCTTGGAATTTTTTCCAATAGTTTACCCACCACCGAGTTTACTGGCCTGTAAAGGTGGGTGGTTTAATTTGCAGCTATTTCTACATCCTCCATCAGTGTGTGTCCATATTATGACTGGGCTCTGAACTATGTACAGCGGGGTCAGTTCTAGGACTTGGGGACCTGTGCTGTGGTGTGGAACAGAATGCTGTTCTACTTTAGCCAATTGAATGCTCTGTTCCATTGCCTCACCTTCACAAGAACCAATTTTAAATTGCCTCTGCCTCTTTATACAAACAATGAAGGACAGGGAAAGACCCTCTGGTCCATCTAGCCTGCCCTGCACAATTGTGATACCTCGTGTATCGCGATATATACACGCTCTCTCCACCTCGCCCAAAAACCATGGGATCTCCTGGGGTAGGCACAAAACCAGGTTTAAAAACCCAGGCCAATTTGGGGGCTTGGGGGGAGGGAGAGAAATCTGGGAAATTCCTCTGCAACTTCCCCATGATGATGGGAACTGATCCGCTTGGGATCTTGTGCTGTTAAATGCATTGAGTAACTGCCATGCCCAGTCAGCATCCAAGATATCTCAGCAATTGCAAAATAATGTCATGTCGCTGTAAAAACAGAACTGTCAACAAAACACTGCTGTGCGCAGAGTTTGTTTTAAGGAAGTGCTCTAAATTTAGGAATTTCTGGATCATAACCAGCCATGTTGATTTAGTGACTGAATAAATTAATTCTGTTTCAGTTGCATGGAATTCCAAGGTTTTCACCTGGTGTTTAGGGAATTACATTAACTCTTCTGTCCATTTTCCTGTGAAAACGAACAAGCTGGAGGATCGAATTACAGTGTGACAAGTTTGCCATTGTAAATGTGGTCATAGCAACTTATAATGGCAATGGGGGACTGAATTATATTTGTGCTACCTGGTCCACTTATCCCCCCCACTCTCTCTAACATCGCTTCTGAAGTGTGCATTTGGTCCTTCCTCACTGTGTCCTCATTTACTAGTAATAGTGAAGTTTACAGAATCCAATCGTTTTTTTTGTCTGTATTTAGTTCAAAAGAAGCTGTTGAGAGCAATGTTCCCTTTTAGCTGCATGGCCGCACTGTGCTCCAGGAGTCCCGCGTAGCCGGCTTTTAAATTGAAAAAAAACACGCATGTGTGGACTTTTGAATGAGCCGCGCAGCCTGTTAAAGGAGCCTTTTGTTTTACCGTGATTTGTCTTCAGTTGCTTTAAGGTTGCTGATTTCTGAATTGCTCTTTTTTTTCCCCTCTAGGCTCGTCAGATCAGCATTCACAACATGTCTGCATTCTACGAAAGTGACCTCTTCAGAATTAACAAGTTCACTCACGATGTGCGAAGGAAGTTAATTGTACAGCAGTTCTAATTAAAAATAGAGAGAAGAAATCGGAGAGGAGACTGGCGTAACGCAAAGACTGACCACATGTCCTTGGAACAGACGAGCATTTCTGGATGATAGCAGCGATGAACTGTGTACTTAACGCAGGATAGGTGTGGGATGAGAAAAGGCCATTCGACTCATCAAAAGCTCATTCCTTCTAGTACCTGAACTGTCTCATCCAGTTGCATTGTGAATGTCCCCTTAGCAATTTTGTTTCTGCCATCCAGCCTGCCGAATGATTCCAACTTTACCAACTAATGTCTGCATTTTCAACAGATTTGGGGAAAAAAGAACTTGTGCAAAACTTTCTCCATTTTGTTTCAATGTAATGTTGTCTTTTTGTAATAAGACTGTCACATGCAATTTTTAGCTGAAGTTGTCCTACTTTGCATTGTAACTTCCTTCCATTTCCACCCTCACCCAGTTTGTGCTCTTTTCACTATATAATTAAAATTAGGTGTACATTCTCTAACTTGTTACAGTAAATGTCAATAAAGATGATTTTTCCAAGCTTTTGTGTTTTGGTTTCAAACCATTCCAAACATTGTCAAACTGTTAACTTCAAGCTTATATAATTAATATACAATTCCCACATTTCTCGTCCGCTCGATTCCTCGCTTTCCTTCCTTACTTCTGGGAGTCTTTTTTGTGTTTTAAACTAAATAAATCCAAGTGGAATTTAAAATTCTCATTTTGTTCAAATCTCTCCGTGGCCTTGCCCCACCCCATCTCTGTAATCTCCTCCAGCTCTGCAACCCTCCGAGAACTCTGCGTCCTCTCATTCTGGCCTCCTCCGCATTCCCGACTTCTAATCACTCTACCATTGGTGACCGTGCCTTCGGCTATGTAGGTCCTAAGCACTGGAATTCCCTCCCTAAAGCTCTCCGCCTATCACCTCCTTTAAAACCTACCTCTTTGACCAAGCTTTTGATCACCTGTTCTAATGGCTCCTCTTTGGCTCGGTGTCAATTTTAGTCTGATGGCGCTCCTGTGGAAGCGCCTTGGAACGTTTTACTATGTTAGAAGCTCTATATAAATGCAAGTTGTTTGGTGGTCAATGGCACTTAACTTGCCTGAGAGATTCTGTTGTCTTCAATCATTTTTCAGTGTTTCATGGTGAAAAGAATGGCCATTAAAAATATAGTGAGCACAGCTTCAGGCTATGTTAGTTACTGTTGGCTTTGTGCCTTTTAGATAGCTATTGATTTCCTGCTGTAATTGTGTATGTGGGCCAGATATGTAAAGCTATCCGTGCCCTTTAGCTTTGTGCTTGACCCAGTCTATTCTGGTGCATAATTTCACTTCTAAACTGGAGGTTAACCACCATGCCGCAAAGTTGCCCCTGACACACTGATCAATACTAATTTATGGGTCAGCTTTAGAAAAGGGCATGCACAACAGAGACATAAGGTAACCCGTCATTTGTGAACTTCAGTTTGCTTATGAGTTTCCACTTTTAGTGCACTAAGGTTGACAACGCTGCTCTCCATCCAGTATTGCATGCCGATACCTGCTTTGTGGCATTCTCCAGCATAGCTGTGGGAAAACAACCCAGACTCTGGCTTTGCTCCATTTATAATGGCAAATGTGTCTGATGTATTGCCATCAGGAGTTGCTGATGGTTAATGGCCTTGGGCAGCTTAATTTATTCCCCAGCTGGGAGTAGTCTCTGCTGATGGTGAAGGGCCTCACTGTGTCCAAATCAATGCTGCTGGAAATCTCAGCAGGTTAAGCAGCATCTGTGGTGAGAAATTGAGCTAACGTTTTAGGTCTGACCCTTTGTCAGAACTGTAAAAAGTTCGAGATATAACAAATTCTTGAAGTGCAGGGGCACTGAAAGCTGGTAGGGAGGAAAGACAAAAGGGAAGGTCTGCGATAGGGTGGCAGGCAGGAGCGATTTAAGATACAAAAGGGATGATGGGCAAAAATGAGATGGTAATGGCACAAATTAAGAAACAAAAGATGAGTCTAGATGGGGTGTGAATGGTGGAATCATCACCAGCTGCCCTGGGCAAGAGAATAAAATGGGGGTTGGGGGGGGGCGGTTATAAAAAGAAAGGGAGGAAATGAGAAAAAAATATGGTCGGAGTTTATGGTCTAAAATTGTTGAACTCTATGTTGCATCCAGAAGGCTGAGCAGTGCCTAAAGAAAAAATGAAGTGCTGTTCCTCGAGCTTGCGTTGAGCTTCATTGGAACAGTGTAGGAGGCCAAGGGTGGAGGGGTCAGAGTGGGAGTAGAGAGGAGAATTAAAGTTCAAATTAGTGAGGTTTTTTCCATTCTCTCGGAAGGCCAGCATTTATTTCCCATCCTGAATTTCCCTGGGGAGTTCTTCCCAGGTGTCCTGACTAATATTAACCCCCAATCATCATTACAAAAACAGATTATCTGGTCATTTATCAAATTGTTGTTTGTGGGAGCTTGCTGTGCACAAATTGGCGGCTGCTGCATTTCCGACATTACAATAGTGACTACACTTCAAAAGTACTTTATTGGCTGTAAAGCACTTTGGGATGTCCAGAGGTCCTGAAATGCGCTATATAAATGCCAGTCTTTTGCTGATACAATTGAGTGACTCCAGTCCCACCAATATATAGACCAAATCGAGTAAGGACAGCAGATTTCCTTTTAAGGAACATTACTGAACCTGTTGGATCTAGCTTCATGGTAATTTTACCGATACCAGCTTTTTATTTCCAGATTTTTTTGTTACAACTGAACACTAACATCTCCAACTTCCATGGTGAGATTTGAACTCTTAACTTGCTAGATTACTAGTCCACTGCACTACCGTACCCGCATGATGAGTGTCAGATTTTTTATCCTTTGCGCTTAAAACAGGAACAACTACGGCATCTTCAGTAACACTTGGAATGGGTTCTTGCCCTCAATAAGTCAAGAGTTGCAGTGGATTTTCTGCAGTTGTTATCACCATGATCGTATACTGCACATTTCACAATGCAACTTAGTGCTGCGACGTTTGTTCATCCCTGTATTAAAATCCCTCCATGGCCACACCTTCCTATCTCTCTAACCTCATCCAGCCCTACAATCCTCCGAGATCTCTGCACTCCTCCAATTCTGGTCTCTTGATAATCCCGTTTTAATCATGGCGGCCATGTCTTCAGCTGCCTAGGCACTAAACTCTGGAATTCTCTCCTTGAACCCCTCTGCTTCTCCTTTAAAACGCTCCTTAAAGCCTACCTCTTTGACCAAGCTTTTGAGATGTGGGTGTCGCTGGCAAGGCCAACATTTATTGCCCATCGCCAGTTGCCCCTGAGAAGGTGGTGGTGAGCTGCCGCATTGAATCACTTCAGTCCTTGTGGTGAAGTGCTGTTAGATAGGGAGTTCCAGGATTTTGACCCAGTGCTAATGAAGGAATGGTGTTTTATTTCCAAGTCGGGATGGTGTGTCGTCATCATAGGCAGTCCCTCGGAATCGAGGAAGACTTGCTTCCACTCTTAGCATAGGTTCTTAGGTGGCTGTACAGTCCAATACGTGAACCACAGTCTCTGTCACAAGTGGGACAGACAGTAGTTGAAGGGAAGGGTGGGCGGGGAGCCTGGTTTGCCGCACGCTCCTTCCGCTGCTGTGCTTGATTTCTGCATTCTCTCGGCGCCGATTCTCGAGGAGCTCATCGCCCTCCCGGACGCACTTCCTCCACTAAGGGTGGGCTTTGGCCAGGGACTCCCAGGTGTCAGTGGGGATGTCTCATATTATCAGGGAGGCTTTGAGGGTGTGCTTGTAACGTTTCCGCTGCCCACCTTTGGCTCATTTACCGTGGGCGAGTTCTGAGTAGAGCGCTTGCTTTGGGAGTCTCGTGTCTAGCATGCGAACTATGTGGCCTGCCCAGTGGAGCTGATCAAGTGTGGTCAGTGCTTCAATGCTGAGGATGTTGGCCTGGACGAGGACGCTAATGTTGGTGCGTCTGTCCTCCCAGGGGATTTGTAGGATCTTGCGGAGACATCGTTGGTGGTATTTCTCCAGCAACTTGAGGTGTCTACTGTACATGGTCCACGTCTCTAAGTAACTTGGAGGGGAACTTGGAGGTGATGGTGTTCCAATGCGCTTGCTGCCCTTGTCCTTCTACGTTGTAGAGGTCATGGGTTTCGAAGGTGCTGTCGACGTAGCCTTGGTGAGTTGCTGCAGTGCATCTTGTTTAAGGTGGTGGGTGGAATGCCGATCAAGCAGGCTGCTTTGTCCTGGATGGTGTCGAGCTTCTTCAGTTATGTTGGAGCTGCACTCATCCAGGCAAGTGGAGAGTATTCAATCTCACTCCTGATGTGTACCTTTTAAGTGGTGGAACATCTTTGGGGAGTCACTCGCCGCAGAATACCCAGCCGCTAACCACCTTTTGTAGTCACAGTATTTATGTGGCTGGTCCAGTTAAGTTTTTGGTCAATGGTGACCCCGACGATGTTGATGGTGGGGGACTCAGTAATGGTAATGCTGTTGAATGTCAACTGGAGATGCTTAGACTCTCTTGTTGGAGATGATCATTGCCTGGCACTTGTGTGGCGTGAATGTTACTTACCACTTATCTGCCCAAGCCTGGATGTTGACAAGGTCTTGCTGCATGTGGGCATGGACTGCTTCATTATCTGAGGAATTTGACAATAAAACTGAACACTGCAGCCATCAGCGAACATCCCCACTTCTGACCTTATAATGGAGGGAAGATCACCTTACCTGTCCTAATATCTCCTTATGTGGTTTGGTGTCAAATTTGATAACTCTCCTGTGAAGCACCTTGGGACCTTTTGCTACATTAAAAGTGCTGTACAAGTTGTTGTTGTATGGGTGAAAGTTGACATAGCCAGTGCAACATCTGCAGTTATTGCAGCGGCTGAAGTTCCTGGGCGAGGCAGCAGGAAAAAAACAGCTGCAGTTTCCATCCCCAACTTGCTGGCAGTGTGTGTATATATTTATTTGAACATCACAACAGCTGTGATGCTGTTAGGGCCACCAATCCAGTCAAATGTCGTACCGCGCTGAAATAAAGAATTATTATTTGGGATGAGAGGTTGGTTGTACATCTGCATCCCTGCAATTTTAAGCCCCACTCCAGACACTTGAGCACAAAAATGTAGGCTGACACTCCAGTGCAGTACTGAGGGAGTGCTGCACTGTCGGAGGAGCCGTCTTTCGAATGAGATGTTAAACCGTCTACTTTCACAGGTGGACAAAAAAGATTCCATGGCACTGTTTGAAGAAAAGAACAAGTGTCCTGGCCAACATTTATCCCTCCGCCAATGTTACTGAAATAGATTATCTGGTTATTTATCTCATTGCTGTTTGTGGGAGTTTGTTGTGCACAAATTGGCTGCTATATTTCTCTACATTACAACAGTTACTATACTTCTAAAAGTAACCAAAGAATCATACAGCATAGAAGGAAGACATTTGGCCCATTATGCCTATGCCGGCTTTTTGGAAGAACTATCCAATTAGTCCCACTCCCCTGCTCTTTCCCAAAAACCTGGTAAATGTGTCAGCTGTGGCTCAGTGGGTAACACATTCACCTCTGAGTGGATTCAAGTCCTACTCCGGGGACTTGAGCACATAAATCTAGGCTGACACTCCCAGTGCAGTGCTGAGAGAGTGCTGCACTGTCGGAGGTGCCATCTTTTGGATGAGCTGTTAAACGGAGATTTCGTCAGCTCTCCCAGCTGGACGTCAAAGACCCCATGCCACTATTTCAAAGGAGTTATCCCCAGTATCCTGGCCAATATTTATTTCTCAATCAACATAAGAAAACAGATTATCTGGTAATGATCACATTGCTGTTTGTGAGAGCTTGCTGTGCGCAAATTGGCTGCCGTGATTCCCACATTACAACAGTGACTACACTCCAAAAGTACTTCATTGGCTGTTAAACTCTTTGAGATGTCCGGTGGTCATGAAAGGTGCTATATAAATGTAAGTCTTTCTTTTTAGGATCTAATGGTCCCAGTGCTTGAATACTCTGCCGGTATTGCGGACTTTAGCTCATACACGAAGGAAAAGACATGCATTTTTTAATGCCTTTTACAACCTCAGGACCTCCCAAAGTGCTTTACAGCCAATGAAGTATTCTTGAAGTGTAGTCGCTGTTGTAATGTAGGAAACCCAGCAGCCAAAATGCACACATCAAGCTCCCACAGACAGCAATGTGATAATGACCAGATAATCTGTTTTAGTGACATTGGATGAGAGATAGTGGAAGGGATCTTTTTCAACCACCTGAGAGAGCAGACGGTGCCTCAGTTTAACGTCTCATCTGAAAGACGACACGCGGACAGTGCAGCACTCCCTCAATACTGCACTGGGATTGTCTGCCTAGATTTTGTACTCGAGTCCCTAGAGTGATGTCATGTATGTATGCTTGGATTTACTAGCCACCAGGTGGAGCTACTGTCGGAGATCATTGGGCTGTGCGCACGTGTGTGAGGCCCAGGTATAAAGGGCCAGCCATCTTGTAATGTAATCACTTTTGGGCCCTAATAAAGTAGAGCCAGGTTTGTACCTGTTCGGAGTTTACAGTATTTTGTCTATTGAGTTATTTCATACACAACATTTGGTGACGAGGTAACAAGAACATTTGCATGCAAAAATGAGCACAATTGGAATTCTGGAGCGATTCATGGAGGGAGAAGATTGGGCAGACTTTGTAGCCGGCTTGAACCAGTACTTCGTGGCCAACAAAATGGAGGAAGAGGCAGACGCAGTTCGGCGCTGGGCGGTCCTCCTCACGGTTTGTGGTCCGAAAATCTATGGACTCAAAGAATCTCCTCTCGCCCTTAAGTCCAACGGACAAGGAATATGAAACATTGTGTGCTCTGGTACGTGACCATCTCAAACCAGATGAAGGCAGCATCATCTCAAGATATCGATTCTATACGCATGTTCGTTCTGAGGGCCAGGATGTATCGGAATTCGTTGCCGACCCAAGACGTCTAGCTGGACTGTGTAAATTCGAAACTGTGTTGGCAAACATGCTGCGGCACTTCTTTGTAATCGGCATCAACCACGAGGTTATCCTGTGTAGGCTACTGGCGGCAGAGACGCTGGATTTGAGCAAGGCCATCACAATTGCCCAATCATGTATGACGATGGACAAAAGCTTAAAGCAGATATCATTGAAAAATCGGAACTTGGCAAGTACTGTAAACAAGATAGTATCATCGTTTGGCAGAGCTGAATATGGCAGGGCCTACCCGACTGCATTCACGAAACCTGTGGCTGCTCAAAGTCCGCCAACGGGAATGAATCCGATATCACCGTGTTGGCATTGTGGGGGAAATCATCAGCATCATCAGTGTCAGTTTAAACAGTATATTTGTAAAGGCTGTTCGAGAGTGGGGCATCTTCAGCGCATGTGTCCGCAACTGAGCAAGAGTGCTGCGACACACCACGTGGAGGATGATGACCAGTCTAGCGCGGATCCGGATATGCAATCTGAGATACCAGAGGAGGAAGTGTATGGACTGTATTCGTTCCTAACAAAGAGCCAACCGATAATGATTAATGTAAAACTTAATGGTGTGCCAGTATCGATGGAATTGGACACGGGTGCGAGTCAATCAATAATGAGCCAGAGGACATTTGATAGGCTGTGGGATACTAAGACTGTGAGGCCTAAGCTGAGTCCAGTCAATGCCAGGTTGCGTACGTATACTAAAGAACTCATAACGGTGATTGGCAGTGCTGTAATCAAGGTGTTGTATGATGGTCCGGTTCGCGATTTGCCGTTATGGATTGTTCCAGGCAATGGTCCAACACTGTTTGGCAGAAACTGGTTAGAAAAAATCAAATGGAACTGGAACGAGATCAAAGCGTTGTCATCGTCGGAGGATACTCCATGTGCTCAAGTGATGAGCAAGTTCCCCTCGCTGTTTGAACCAGGCATCGTCAATTTCACGAGAGCCAAGGTGCAGATCCACGTGAACTCGGATGCAAGGCACGTCCATCAGAAAGCTCGGCCAGTTCCGTACATGATGAGGGAGAAGGTCGAAATCGAACTGGACAGGCTCCAGTGTAAAGGGATCATATCACCAGTCGAATTTAACGAATGGGTCAGCCCCATTGTTCCCATGTTAAAAAGTGATGGCACTGTCAGGATTTGTGGAGACTGAGTTTCGAAACAGGATCAATACCCGTTACCGAAGGCTGATGACCTGTTTGCAACGCTAGCCGGGGGCAAGTCATTCACAAAACTGGATCTGACGTCCACCTACATGACACAGTAGCTGGTCGACACGTCAAAAAAATTTACATGCATCAACATTCATAAAGGACTGTTTATCCACAACAGGTGCCCTTTTGAAATTCGCTCAGCTGCAGCCATATTTCAGAGGAACATGGAGAGTCTACTGAAGTCCGTCCCCAGAACCGTCATGTTCCAAGATGACATACTGGTCACAGATCGTGACTCCGCCGAACATCTAAACAACCTGGAAGAGGTTCTACATTGTCTGGACAAAGTGGGACTCAGACTGAAATGCTCGAAGTGCGTCTTCATGGCACCGAAAGTCGAATTCCTGGGGAGGAAAATTGCTATTGACGGTATCAGGCTTACAGACTCGAAAACCAAGGCCATCAAAAATGCACCCAAGTCTCAGAATGTGACGGAGCTGCATTCCTTCCTTGGTCTACTCAACTACTTCGGTAATTTCTTGCCTAGATTGAGCACCTTATTAGAGCTACTGCACATGCTGCTAAGAAAAGGCGGCAACTAGGTTTGGGGTGTGTCTCAAGATAGAGCTTTTGAGAAAGCTACTAATCTGCTTTGCTTTAACAAGCTGCTTGGTACATTATGATCCGTGTAAGCATCTAGCATTGGCCTGTGATGCTTCGTCATATGGAGTTGGTTGCATGCTCCAACAAGCTAATGAGTCGGGCAAATTACAACCTGTTGCATATGCTTCTAAAAGTTTGTCAAAGGCAGAAAGAGCATGGTAGAGAAAGAAGCACTAGCCTGTGTGTATGGGGTTAAAAAGATGCATTAGTACCTGTTTAGTCTTTGGTTTGATCTGGAAACAGATCACAAGCCACTTATTTCATTGTTTTTGGAAAATAAAGGTATCAATACCAATGCATCGCCCCGCATCCAGAGGTGGGTGCTGACATTATCTGCCTATGATTATGTCATTCGCCACAGACCTGGCACTGAGAATTGTGCCGATGCATTGAGCCGTCTGCCGTTGCCCACACCGGAAGTGGAAACTCCACAACCGGCAGACCTACTGTTATGGATGCTTTTGAAAGTGAAGGAACCCCTGTCATGGCCCAACAAGTTAAGACCTGGATCAGCCAGGACCCGATATTATCGGTTGTAAAACATTGTATCCTTAGTGGTGATTGGTCTGCCATATCCAAGCAAATGTGTGAGGAGACTAAACCTTACATCCGTCAAAAAGACGAACTATCCATTCAATCAGATTGTATACTGTGGGGTAATCGTGTTGTTATGCCCAAGAAAGGTAGAGAGAAATTTGTACATGATCTACATAGCATGTCCCGGTATTGTCATGATGAAAGCCTTTGCCAGGTCTCATGTATGGTGGCCTGGAATTGACTCTGATCTGGAATCATGTGTGCATGCAGCTTAGTAAAGCACCAGCGGAATCGCCGCTGAGTCTGTGGACATCTAAACCATGGTCCAGGATCCACATCGACTTTGCAGGTCCCTTCCTGGGAAAGATGTTCTTAGTTGTGGTGGATGCTTATTCCAAGTAGATAGAGTGTATAATCATGTCATCCAGCACATCCACAGCTACCATTGAGAGCCTTCGTGTCATGTTTGCTACGCATGGTCTGCCTGACATCGTTGTAAGCGACAACGGATCTTGCTTCACCAGTATGGAGTTTCAAGAGTTCATGAAACTCAATGGTATTAAACATGTGAGGTCAGCATCATTCAAATATGCATCCAATGGACAAGCAGAGCGTGTGATCCAAACCATCAAGCAGAGTATGAAACGTGTAACTCAAGGTTCACTGCAAACTCGCTTGTCACGCATATTGCTTATGTATAGGTCAAGACCCCATGCGCTTACCGGGGTCTCCCCTGCTGAACTATTGATGAAGAGAGGTCTCAAGACCAGGCTCGCTCTTGTCCATCCTGACTTGAATCATCGTGTCGAATACAGACGTCAAAGTCAGCAAGGGTATCATGATCATGCTACTGTGTCACGTGACATTTCTATCAATGATCCTGTGTATGTACTGAATTATGGTCAAGGTCCCAAATGGATTGCCGGTACTGTTACGGCCAAGGAGGGTAACAGGGTGTTTATCGTTAAGCTCAAGAATGGGCAGACATGCAGAAAACATGTCGATCAGATAAACCTGCAGCACACGGATGAACCGGAACAGTCTGAGGAAGACTCAATTAGTGACCAACCAACCTACCCTCAATCATCAGAGGACTCCGCTGTCATCAATGAATCTGGACTTTCAATCACTGACATGGTCAATGAATCTGGACTTTCAATCACTGACATGGTCAATGAATCTGGATTTTCAATCCCTGACGTGGTCATTGTCACTCCCAATAGATCGGCTACCCAGCCCCCAGTCATAACAGACTCAGAACGCTCGCCCAAGGCTGGAGTTGAACTGAGACATTCAACTCGGGAACGGAAAGTCCCGGACCATCTCAATTTGTAAAAAGACCGTTACTAATATCTTAAAGGGGGATATTGTCATGTATGTGTGCTTGGGTTTACTAGCCACCTGGTGGCGCCACTGTCGGAGGTCATTGGGCTGTGCGCATGTGTGTGTGGCCCAGGTATAAAAGGCCAGCCATCTTGTAATGTAATCACTTTGGGTCCTAATAAAGTAGAGCCAGGTTTATACCTGTTCGGAGTTTACAGTATTCAGTCTACTGAGCTATTGCATACACAACAAGTGGGACCTGAACTCATAACTTTCCGACTCAGAGGTGAGAGTGACCCACAGCTGACAACTGAAGGGTAACCACTTGGCTGAGGTACCAGAGAGTGACTGGAAACCATGGAACTGTACCCGATCGTAAGTCCGGCACTTTCTGGAAAAACTGTTTTCCCCTACCTCCTCCCCTGACTCAAGAAAAAAATTCAGAGGGATAAATCCACCACCCTCCAGTCCTTTGTGTTCGAGATGGGAATCTCATTTTAGACACCAGAAGAGATGCACTACTCCTGTTGATCTCCAGCATAAAGTTTAAAGCAATTAGTGGAAGGATTAGAAGTGAGTTGAGGAGAAATCTTTTCACCCAGAGGGTGGTGGGGGTCTGGAACTCACTGCCTGAAAGGGTGGTAGAGGCAGAAACCCTCACCACATTTAAAAAGTACTTTGATGTACTTTTTAAACCTACAGGGCTACAGACCAAGAGCTGGAAAGTGGGATTAGGCTGGATAGCTCTTTGCCAACCAGCACAGACACGATGGGCTCCTTCAGTACTGTAAATTTCTATGATTCTGTGATTTCTATGATTTATTGCTTGTAACCGTCCAGGCAGTGTGTTAAACATTTGACCTATCTGCACTTTTTAAAGTAGCAAGTGTACATTATTTTGGGGGGTGGGGCGCTAACAGGGGGTGGAATGCAATGTTTATACTGATAGTACATGTAGGAGAGTTGAGCTTTGTGAAGTCATGCTTGAGAACGCAAAGTGCGATCTGCTAGGAGTAAAACTGTTGAGACTCTTAAGAGGTTCCCTGCTTATTTCAAGACGGGCCTGAAACAAGGTTGTCTCTGTGTCTGCTGGTAACTCACTCGAACTGTGTGTACGTGTGCGTCAATGGAGAGAGTTCCTACTTTCTAGGCTGCGAGCCATTGATGGGCTCCATCAATGGGACCTTTTGTTGGAGCTCAAAGCCTCTGCCAAGCCCTTGATCCAGTGAGCTGTGACCAGACTGAGCCTGCCCACTGATGAAAACACTTGCAAGAGCTCCAGCTGCCTACAGAAAGCTGTCAAAGTGCAGGGCTTTGTTGCCGCAGACCTCGCAGGTCAATTGATTTTGCCAAGCCCTAACAATTCATCCCAGGCAATTCAGCCCCATTCCCACTTAGATTTCCTTACACAATGGCTTGTACGTCAGTCGTGGCTCAGTGGGTAGCACTCTTGCCTCCGAGTCAGGAGGCCGTGGGGTTCAAGTCTTGATCCAGAAAATTGTGCACAAAATCTAGGCTGACGCTCTTAGTGGAGTGCTGCACTGTCAGGGGTACTGTCTTTTGGATCAGATGTAAAGATCCCACGGCTCTTTTCCAAAAGAAAAACTTGGATTTATATAGCGCCTTTCATGACCACCGGACGTCTCAAAGCGCTTTACAGCCAATGAGTTTTTCCTCATGTCACCTTTAAAGTACTTTTTGAAGTGTAGTCACTGTTGTAATGTGGGAAATGCAGCTGCCAATTTGCACATAGCAAGCTCCTACAAACAGCAATGTGATAATGACCAGATTATCCAAACATTTCATTAAAATATTTTCTGTTCAGTGAATGTGAACACTTTTCTCTGTATGGGACCTCCTGCAAGTATTTGTACATTCCAGGGTCCCCCTGGTGGTATTGGTCCTCTGAGAGAGCCCCTAGAGAATTGACAAATCTCCCAGGCCCTCCCGGCACAGTTATTGACAGACTCTGGGAAATCCTCCTGTCAGTACTGACACTCTTCCTCAGGATGTCCTGTTTTGACTTTGGAATGAAAGTGTCAGCTACTCAGAAGAACACTGCGTTAGTACAGGTAACACAAATACTGTGCTAATAAAGTCAACAAAGACAGGCACCCGATGACTTAGGGGATGTGCACAGTCCCATCACGGATCCCACAGGGTCTAGGGACCCTAGAGTGTTCAACACCATTTTAAAGGTTGAAGAGTTGCTTGACTGGTATGCCTTAATCAGCCAAGGGTATTAAGGGTTATGGGACCAAGGTGGGTAGATGGAGTTGAGATACAGATCAGCCGTGATCTAATTCAAATGGCGGAACAGGCTCGAGGGGCTGAATGGCCTCCTCCTGATCCTATTCGAATGATTTTTTTTTGTTGCAATCTTTATATTCAAACAGCGATTGCTGATTTACTGAATGAAGCAAGGACGGTAACGTGAAAAATTGAGACCATTCGGTCGGAGGTCGTATCAGTCAGCTGACGACAGCCTTGGATTTTAGAAAAGCATTAGTGCAGGAGACATTGGCTAAGGGACAAATATTGGCCAGGACACCGGGGAGAACTCCCCTGTTCTTCTTCAGATTAGTGCCATGGGATGTTTTACATCCACCTGAGAGAGCAGAAGGGGCCTCGGTTTAACACCTCATCCGAAAGATGGCACCTCCGACAGTGCGGCATTCCCTCAGCACTGCACTGGGAGTGTCAGCCTCTGGGTAAAGCATCACAATGTTGAGACCATTCAGTGGAATATTCAGGTCATGGTGGTTAGCTGGCACCAAGCTTGGCTTTTATGAAAGGGGAGACTGAGGTAGTTAGGGAATGTTTTTCTGGGTTCTGGGAAAGAGTGGGTTAGAGCAGGGAGGCGGTGCAATGAGTCAGTGCAGTAGCTCGAGAGGAGGGAAGTGTGTGTAGGATGTGGTATTTGCAGCTTGGGAGGAACACTGAGCATGGTGGCATCCAAAAGATAGAGAGAGATGAGAAAAGTTGCGAGAGAGAAAGAGGCTGGAGCCAATAGTAACTTGGCACTGATACAGTATCTTCAAACCAAAGAAAGAGAGAGCTTGCATTTCAGGACCGTAGAATGTCCCAAAGTGCTTCACAGCTGTTGTAATGTGGGAAACGTAGCATCCAATTTGTGCACAGCAAGATCCCCAAAATAGCAAATGAGATAATGACCAGATCATCTGTTTTAGTTGAGGGCAATGTTCCCGCTAATTTTTTTTTAGCCCCTATAACAAGCTGCGCGGGCCATTCAAAATTGCGTGCATGCGCAGTTTTTCCCTATCAAAGCTGGTGCAGGTCTTCCAGAGACCTGCACAACCATGCAGCTTAAAAGGCATATTGGTTGAGGGATAAATATTGGCCAGGAAACTGGGGAGAACTCCCCTGATCTTCGAAATAGTGGCCCTAGGATCTTTTACGTCCACCTGAGAGCAGATGGAGCCCCGGTTAATGTCTCATCCAAAAGACAGCACCTCCAACAGTTCAGCACTCCCTCGATACTGCACTGGAATGTCAGCCTAGATTTTTGTGCTCAAAACTCTGGAGTGGGACTTGCACCCACAACCTCTCTAATTCAGAGGCAAGGGTGCTACCCAGAGAGCTACAGAAGTGAAAAGTAGGAAAGCAATGAAGAACAAGGGATCCCAGCCCTCACTTCCCTTATATCTATAAGCTAGTATAAGGAAGATTTTTTTTAAACAGGTACCTTAACAGTTGATTAAAACTATCACAGCATCTTAGAAATTTACAGCATGGAAGAAGGCCTTTCGGCCCATCTTGACTGTGCTGACTGAAAAAGAGCTATCCAGCCTAATCCCACTTTCTAGCTCTTGCAGGTTATTTCAGGTGCAAATCCAAGCACATTTGAAGTGTGTTGAAGATTTCTGCCTCTACCGCCCTGTTATGTATTAATGCTTGGGGGTCACTAGACACGAGAGGGCGCTGTGGTCGGAGGTCAACGGGTTGCACGCATGTGGCATGTGTGCTTGGTCACCTGTATATAAGCTGGGTGTCTTGTCACGCAGGCACTCTTGGGCTGGAATAAAGATGGATCAGGTTGCACCTGAGTGAGTTTACAATAACCAGACTCTTGAGTCATTACAATTGGTAACAAGGTAATTTAAGAACCTTTGCATGCACAATGGGCACGATTGGAATCCTGAAGAGATTCGTGGAGGGCGAGGATTGGGCGGATTTTGTCGACCGCCTGGATCAATATTTTGTGGCCAACAGCATGGAGGCAGAGGCCTACGCAGTTAAGCACAGGGCAGTTCTCACCGTTTGTGGTCCGAATATTTACGGCCTCATGAAGAATCTTCTCTCGCCTGAACGTCTGGCGGAAAAAGGGTACGAGGAATTGTGTACGTTGGTGGGTAACCATCTGAAGCTACAAGAGGGGATCATCATATCACACTACCGTTTCTACACGCATGTTCGTGCTGAGGGCCAAGTTGTGATGGGATTTGTTGCCGACTTGCGATGTCTTGCTGCGCCGTGTAAGTTCGGGAACATGCTGGAAGATATGCTGCGTGATGTCTTCGTGATAGGCATCAGCCATGATGCGATCCTCAGGAAGCTGTTGGCTGCAGAGACGCTGGATTTGAAAAAGGCTATAGCGACTGCCCAGGCATGCATGACAACGGATGAAAAATTGAGGCAGATATCATCAACGAGTCGGAGTTCCACTGCAAGTACTGTAAACAAGGTGGCGTCGTTTTCGGGCAGAGCTGCTTACGCGAAACCTGCCGCTGCTCAGAGCCCTCCAACTGGTTCAAACCAGATTTCACCCTGTTGGCGTTGTGGGGGCAATCATTGGCCTCATCAGTATCGGTTTAGACAATACCCATGCAATGGATGTTCGAAAGTGGGGCATCTTCACAGGATGTTCCACAATGGAGCAAGCGTGGTGCGGCTCACCACGTGGTTGATGAGGACCAGTTCAGTGATGGCCCGGATATGAGAAGGCAGTGTATTCATTCCTGAGCAAGAGCCAGCCGATAGTCTATAATGTGAAGCTGAATGGCGTGCCTGTATCAATGGAGCTGGACACAAGTGCGAGCCAGTCAATAATGAGCCAAAGGACATTCGACAAGCTGTGGGACACTAAGGCTGTGAAACCGAAGCTGAGTCCAGTCAATGCCAGGTTGCGTACTTATACTAAGGAACTCATACCGGTGCTCGGCAGTGCAGCAATCGAGGTATCATATGACAGTGTGGTTCATGAGCTACCATTATGGATCGTCCCAGGTAATGGTCTAATGCTGTTCGGCAGGAATTGGCTCGAGAAAATCAAGCTGAACTGGAATGATATCAAGATGTTGTTCTTGGTGGACGATACTTCGTGTGCTCAAGTATTGAAAAAATTTCCTTCTTTGTTTGAACTGGGCATTGATAATTTTAAGGGAGCCAAGGTGCAGATTCACCTGGACTCCAATGCAAGGTCTGTCTATCACAAAGCTTGGTCTTTTCCGTACATGATGAGTGAACAATGGTTGGTTGGTCACTGACTGCATCTTCCTCACTCAGTTCCAGTTCATCCGTGTGCCGCAGTTTAACCTGGTCAAGGTGTTTCCTGCATGTTTGCTCATTCTAGACCTCATTCGCTTACTGCGGTTCCTCCTACTGAACTACTGATGAAGAGAAATCTCAAGACCAGGCTTTCTCTTGTTTATCCTGATTTTAATGATCGTGTTGAAAACAGATGTCAAAGTCAGCAATGGTGTCATGATCGTGTTGCCGTGTCACGTGACATCTCAGTCAACGATCCGGTTTATGTACTGAACTATGGTCAAGGTCTAAAGTGGATCACCGGCACTGTTACAGCCAAGGAGGGTAACAGAGTGTTTATTTTTGTGCTCAAGAATGGGCAAACATGCAGGAAACACCTTGACCAGGTTAAACTGTAGCACACGGATGAACTGGAACCGAGTGAGAAAGATGCAGTCAGTGATCAACCAATCATTGTTCACTCATCAGAGGACCCTGCTGACATTACTGTCTCTGAACCTTCAGTCTCTGATGTGGTCATGACCACTCCCATCAGATCGGCTACTCAGCCCTCAGTCTCAACGGACTCAGAACGCTCGCCCAGAGCCAAAGTTGAACTGGGATGATCAACTCATGAGAGAAAAGCCCCAGACCGTCTTAATTTGTAAAAAGACTGTTGTTAAGATTTTAAAGGGGGATGTTGTTATGTATTAATGCTTGAGGGTCACCAGACACCAGAGGGCACCGCGGTCGGAGGTCATCGGGCTCTACGCATGTGGCATGTGTGCTTGTTCACCTGTATATAAGCTGGGTGTCTTTGTCACACAGGCACTCTTGGGCTGGAATAAAGATAGATCAGGTTGCACCTGAGTGAGTTTACAGTAACCAGACTCTTGAGTCATTACACGCCCTTTCAGGTAGTGAGCTACAAACCGCCACCACCCTTTGGGTGAAAACAGTTCTCCTCAATCTCCCTCTAATCTTTCTACCAATGACTTTAAATCTATGTCCCTCTGGTTATTGACCTCTCTGCTAAAGGAAATAGGTCCTTCCTATCTATACTATCTAATCAGAAATAGATTTCAAATGCCCAATGTTGATCTTTCAGAATCCTAACTCAGACAATTCAATCGCCTCAATGACAAAGCAAAACAGTGAGAATGTGATTGGTAGGATTCCTTGATGGGATGGCCATTATAGATACCAGCTTAGTGTCTGCAATCAGATAGCAGGTCGATAACTAGACGACACTGATTTAAAGTCATCGGCCAAAGAACCAGAGAGACGAGATGAGGAAGAATTTATTTTACGCTGCAAATTTTTATGATCTGGAATGGACTGCTTGAAAGAGCGGTGGAAGGAGATTCAATAGTAATTTTCAAAAGAGAATTGGATAAATACTTGAAGGGGCAAAATTTGCTGGGCTGTGGGGAAAGAGCAGGGGGGAGTGGGAATAATTGGATAGCTCTACCAAAGAGCCGGCACAGGAACGATGGGCTGAATGGCCTCCTTCTGTGCATGTCCAAATGGTGTGACCGTTGTCGCCAAGGTTACTGATTTAGGGTGGCTGAATAAGTCAAATGCTGTTATTATTACACAGGGAGGATTTTGACTTTAGGATTTTCTACCACTTTCTAAATGAAAACCAAAAATGTCAGATGAAGTAAAAGTTCCAATATAAGAACATGAGAATTAGGAACAGGAGTAGGCCACATGGCTCCTCAAGTCTGCTCCGCCATTCAATAAGATCATGGCTGATCTTCTACCTCAACTGCACTTTCCCCGCCAGATCTCCATATCCCTTGATTCCCCTAGAGTCCAAAAATTGATCGATCACTAGCTTGAATATACTCAATGGCTGAGCATCCACAGCCCTCTGGGGTATAGAACCTTAGAATGGTTACAGCACAGAAGGAGGCCATTTGGTCCGTCGAGCCCGAGCCGGCTCTCTGCAAGAGCATTTCAGCTAGTCCCACTCCCCCGCCCTTTCCCTGTAGCCCTGCAATTTATTTTGCCTTCAGGTACTTATCCAATTCCTTTTTGAAAGCCGTGATTGAGTCTGCCTTCACCACCCTCTCAAACAGTGCATTCCAGATCCTAACCACTCGCTGTGTAAAAAGGTTTTTCCTCATGTCGTTTTTTGTTCTTTTATCAATCACCTTAAATCTGTGTCCTCTGATGCTTGACCCTTCCGCTAATGGGAACATTTTCTCTCTATCTACTTTGTCTAGATCCCTGATGATTTTGAACACCTCTATCAAATCTCCTCTCAACCTTCTCTGCTCCAAGGAGAACAATCCCAGCTTCTCCAGTCTACCCACGTAACTGAAGTCCCTCATCCCTGCAATCTAAGCTGGGAGGCAGTGTGAGCTGTGAGGAGGATGCTAAGAGGCTGCAGTGTGACTTGGATAGGTATGGTGAGTGGGCAAACGTATGGCAGATGTAGTATAATGTAGATAAATGTGAGGTTATCCACTTTGATGGCAAAAACAGGAAGGCAGAATATTATAAGAATGGTGACAGATTAGGAAAAGGGGAGGTGCAATGAGACCTGGGTGTCATGGTTCATCAGTCATTGAAAGTTGGCATGCAGATACAGCAGGCGGTGAAGAAAGCAAATGGCATGTTGGCCTTCATAGCGAGAGGATTTGAGTATAGGAGCAGGGAGGTCTTACTGCAGTTGTACAGCGGCCTTAGTGAGACCATACCTTGAATATTGTGTACAGTTTTGGTCTCCTAATCTGAGGAAGCACATTCTTGCTATTGAGGGAGTGCAGCGAAGGTTCACCAGACTGATTCCCGGGATGGAAGGACTGACATATAACGAAAGACTGGCCTTTATTCACTGGAATTTAGAAGAATGAGAGGGGATCTCATAGAAACATATAAAATTCTGATGGGATTAGACAGGTTAGATGCAGGAAGAATGTTCCCGATGTTGGGGAAGTCCAGAACCAGGGGCCACAGTCTAAGGATAAGGGGTAAGCCATTTAGGACCGAGGTGAGGAGAAACTTCTTAGCTCAGAGAATTGTGAACCTGTGGAATTCTCTACCACAGAAAGTTGTTGAGGCCAGTTCGTTAGATATATTCAAAAGGGAGTTAGATGTGGCCCTTATGGCTAAAGGGATCAAGGGGTATGGTGAGAAAACAGGAATGGAGTGCTGAAGTTACATGATCAGCCATAATCATATTGCATGGTGGTGCAGGCTTGAAGGGCCGAATGGCCTACTCCTGCACCTATTTTCTATGTTTCTCTGTTTCTAACCAATCTCATAAATCTTTTCTGTACCCTCGCTAAAGCCTTCACATCCTTCCGAAAGCACGGTGCCCAGAATTGGACACACTTCCAGAGATTCACAATCCTTTGAGTGAAGAAATTCCTTCTTATCTCAGTCTTAAATGGATGACCCCTTATCCTGAGACTATGCCCCCTAGTTCTAGCCTCTCCAGCCAGGAGAAACAACCGCTCAGCATCTACCCTGTCAATCCCTCTTCAGAATCTTATATGTTATATGTGCGAACAAAACCTTGGTTTTTTTTTGGGGGGGGCGCGGACGAGGCACGAAGAAAGGATTAATGTGACAGCTATATTGACATTGCAAAGTCATTGCATGTCACTTGGGGCAGTCACATCCCATATTTTGCGCAGCGTATTGGTGACGAGAGGAACTTAGGACCCAGAAGCGGATAAAATCTGACCGGGAGGACAGACACTGCGCAATCATCAGTAGAATTATTCTGCTTGCCAGTCTACAAATCCCAGGGATCAGCATTTCTACAGAAACTCGCCGTGGAGGGGCAGAAGAGGACAACTTATTTGCAATAGTTTTTTTTCCTCCCACCCCCTAACAACAAACAGAGAGGAGACAGGGTGGGGAGCTGGTGTTGGGGAGGGGGAAAGATGCATTTGTGACATTATTTGCATGTAAGTTTCATTCATCCAGTCTGCAATTGCCCTGGAGATATTTGGGAGTCTGCGCGCCTGTGACTGATTGAAATATAAATATATATATATGTACATTTTAAATGATCTTATCTCTATGCAATTGTGGGTTTTTTTGCAAGGACAGAAAGGGCGAGGCACCAAGCGATCAGAGGCAGCTGTTCAAACCGTTGCAGGAAGAGATCTTACGTTCAAGAACCTTCCCAGACAGATTTACTCAGCAACAAGGAAAAGGCAGAAAAAAATCATCCTCTCCCCTCCTCTCTCCATCGCAACCATGAGCCTCACACAGTATCTCCTTTGTGCATTGGGTGAGTCAAATTCTCTTTTTTTCCCTCTCTCCCTTTTTTGGAGGGGAGAGAGATGCTTTTTTTAAACAAGGAAAGTTTACAGATCTGGAGGTGGAAAAAAATTGAGAGGAGTCTGTAAAAATGTTGCTGAGATTTATTTAATTAAAGGTAAGATTTCGTATTTCAAGGCTCAAAACCACAGGAGATGGAGCATGGGATTATTTTGTTGATACATGAATTAAAGAACTTGCATTTCTATAGCGCCTTTTACAACCACAGGATGTCCCAAAGCGCTTTACAGCCAGTGAAGTACTTTTTTGAGGTGTAGTCACTGTTGTAATGTAGGCAACCTGGCGCACAGCAAGCTCCCACAAACAGCATTGATTATAATGAACAGATAATCTGTTTTAGTGATGTCGATTGAGGGATAAATATTGGCCAGGACACCGGGGAGAACACCCCTGCTCTTCAAAATAGTGTCATGGGATCTTTTGCATCCACCTGAGAGAGTAGACGGGGCCTCAGTTTAACATCTCATCCGAAAGGTGACACCTCTGACAGTGCAGCACTCCCTCAGCACTGCACTGGAGTGTCAGCCTAGATTTTTATGTTCAAGTCTCTGAAGTGGGATTTGAACCCACAACCTACTGACTCAGAAGCAACAGTGCTACCCACTGAGCCACAGCTGATACCTAAACGATATTGCATTTTTACAGAGAAATTTGAAATGTAAGCTTAAAGAAAGTTATGATGGAGATAATCAGTAAGATGTTTTAAAGGGTTTTTTCGTGTTGCGAAATTTATTTCGGCAGTGACTAAACTTAAAAAGTACTTAATTGGCTGTAAAGCCTGGGAAGTCTAGTGGTCGTGAAAGGCGCTGTATAAATGTAACTCTTTTTCTTTCAGGTTCAGTATAAACAGTTTTACTTGCTGTTTACTTTTACTTTGCCATGGGGTGCTGGTTGAGGGTTTGTGACTGTGAATTCCCTACACAGTGAAGACCACCTCATTCCAGTTGTGCCACAGGAGCAGGTGGGGTTAAAAAAAACCCACGCAAGTTGTTAAACCCGCAAGTCCTGTAGTCAGTTCGGGACTATTCACTGGCACTAGTGATTGTGTAATAAACCACCTTCCAAGAGCATTCTCTTGCTGTTCCCTCACTGGAGATCAAGAGAAGAGGGGACAGCACTGATTATCCAACTCTCTCAACATACGAACATAAGAAATAGGAGCAGGACTCGGCCACCCAGCCCCTCGAGCCTGCTCCACCATTCAATAAGATCATGGCTGATCTGATCATGGACTCAACTCCACTTCCCTGCCCACGCCCCATAATCCTTTACTCCCTTATCGCTCAAAAATCTGTCTATCCCCACCTTAAATATATTCAGTGACCCAGCCTCCACAGCTCTCTGGGGCAGAGAATTCTACAGATTTACAACCTGGCAATGGTCTACGGAAGGAGTGAGCTCAATGGTCTGGCTCTCTTGTGATGCTCCAAGTTCCTGTGATTCAATCACTTTTAGTGAGGAGCGTGCTAGTGTCACCAGACTTCTTTTGCAAATTCATAGTGTCATAGACGGAAAAAGACCAAGCTCCATCGAGATCGCCAGCTACCATCCTGGTATTGGGGAAGGTTCCAATTACTGCCAGCACTCACTGACAGAATTCATGTTTAGCTACATTAAGTGAAATCCATTTAGTTGATAGAATTTCCTTCAATTATTTTTAATGGCTGGCTGCTTATCATTATGCTGTGTGATATTTTGTTTGCATTATGTATAAATCGTTATAAAGTCCCAGATTCGAAACTCGGTCTGCATTGAGTTAGCGGTTTTCCGGCAAGGCAAGGCTGCTACAAAGCCTTAATCTCTTGGGCTAGGGAACGGGGGAAGAGATGGGGGGGTCACTGTTCTTGATTGCTTGCCAATGACTGCTGCTGAAAATGTGTTGCCTGGCCGCGATACCCTCTACGGTCGAACAGCCTGATGACACTCACTTTGCAGACTCACGCACGAAGAATGGGAACTTGCGAGAGTTTCTGGCATGGCCCACGGACCTGCACCCCAACAGATTACTCATCCAGAAGGCGAAAGAACCTACAACAGGACCTCCGATTGGGGTAAACGAAAACCTTGCTTACAATGAAAAGACTTTCATTTATATAGCGCCTTTCACGGCCACCACACGTCCCAAAACACTTTACAGCCAATGAAGTAGAATCATAGAATGGTTACAGCACAGAAGGAGACCATTTGGCTCGTCGAGCCCGTGCAGGCTATCTGCAAGAGCATTTCAGCTAGTCCCACTCCCCTGCCCTTTCCCCATAGCCCTGCAAATTTTGTTACATCAGGTACTTATCCAATTCCTTTTTGAAAGCCATGATCGAGTCTGCCTTCACCACCTTTTCAGGCAGTGCATTCCAGATCCTAACCATTCGCTGCGTAAAAATGTTTTTTCTCATGTCGCCTTTGGTTCTTCTGCCAATCACCTTAAATCTATGTCCCCTGGTTCTCGACCCTTCTGCCAATGGGAACAGTTTGCCTCTATCTATTCTATCTAGACTCCTCATGATTTTGAATACCTCTATCAAATCTCCTCACAACCTTCTCTGCTTGAAGGAGAACAATCCCAGCTTCTCCAGTCTATCCACGTAACTGAAGTCCCTCATCCCTGGAATCATTCTTGTAAATCTTACTGCAATTATATAGGGCCCAGGTGAGACTGCACCTGGAGTCAACGAAGGTTCACCAGACCGATTCCTGGGATGGGGGGATTGTCCCATGAGCAGAGACTGAGTAGACTAGGTCTATGTTCTCTAGAGTTTAGAAGAGTGAGGTGATCTCATTGAAATGTGCAAAATTCTTACAGGGCTTGACAGCGTAGATGTGGGGAGGATGTTTCCTCTGGCTGGAGAATCTAGAACCAGGGGTCACAGTCTCAGAATAAAGGGGTCGGTCATTTAGGAACGTGATGAGGAGAAATTTTTTCACGCAGACGGTGGTCAACCTTTGGAATTCTCTACCCCAGAGGGCTGTGGAGGATCAGTTGTTGAGTATATTCAAGACAGAGATCGATAGATTTTTGGATATTAAGGGAATCAAGGGATATGGGGATAGTGCAGGAAAGTGGAGTTGAGGTAGAAGATCAGCCATGATCTTATTGAATGGTGGAGCAGGCTCGAGGGGCCGAATGGCCTACTCCTGCTCCTAATTCTTTTGTTCTTAATCTTGTCAATAATTAATATAACAGCAACAAAGGGCATTCAAGTACTCTGAGGGCGCAGTGTGCAGTACATTCCATAGCTCCTCCTGCATGGAAATAATGACCATTCTCAATACTGGCTGGCAGGTCTGAGCTCATTAGCTTGATGGCATGAGGTTGGCAGGATAATCCATAGCTGGAGGGAACTGCGGGCACTGTCTCTGGAACTTACATCAAAACCTGGCAAACAGGGACATTCATGCATCAGTGTAAATGTTTCATTCCTGTTGGTGTTTTTAATTCTAATCTTCCTTCACAAGACATTGGGACTTTGTGCAGACTCTTTAAGCTGGGAGCGACACTGAAAGTAACGAGTAAACCTATGTTGTCACCACATTGCACCATGTACCATAAGCTCTGCATTATAAATCACTGCCATATTACCAGAATGATACCAGGGATGGGGGATATCAGTTATGCAGAGAGACTAGAGAAGCTGGGATTGTTCTTCTTACAACAACAACAACTTGCATTTATATAGAGAGAAAAACTTGAATTTTATAGTGCCTTTCATGACCACCGGACGTCTCAAAGCGCTTTACAGCCAATTAAGTACTTTTGGAGTGTAGTCACTGTTCTAATGTAGGAAATGCAGCAGCCAACTTGTGCACAGAATGTGATAATGACCAGATAATCTGTTTTTTTGTTATGTTGATTGAGGGCTAAATATTGGCCAGGACACCGTGGATAACTCCCCTGCTCGTCTTCGAGATAATGTCATGGGATCTTTTACATCCACCTGAAAGGGAAGACGAGGCCTCGGTTTAATGTCTCATCCAAAAGAAAGTACCTCCGACAGTGCAGCAATCCTTTAGCGATGCACAGTGAGTGTCAGCCTCGAGTTATGTGCTCATGTTTCTGGAGTGGGACTTAAACCCACAACCTTCTGACTCAGAGACAAGTGTGCTACCCACTGAGTCACAGCTGACATTATAGCAGCAGTAAAACATCCCACAGTGCTTCACAGGAGTGATATCAAGCAAAATTTGACACCGAGCCACATTAAGGAGATATTAGGACAGATGACCAAAAGCTTGTTCAAAGAGGTAGGTTTTAAGGAGCGTCTTAAAGGAGCAGAGAGCGGTGAAGAGGCAGGGAGGTTTAGGAAGGGAATTCCAGAGTTTAGGGCCCAGGCAGCTGAAGGCACGGCCGCCAATGATGGAGCGATTAAAATCGGGGTATGCGCAAGAGGCTGGAATTGGCGGAGCGCAAAGGTCTCTGAGGTGGTTACAGAGATGGGAAGGGATGAAGCCACGGAGGGATTTGAAAACAAGGATGAGAATTGCCAATGTAGGTCAGCGAGACAGGGGTGATGGGTGAACTGGATGATGCGAGTTAGGACAAGGACAGCATGGATTTGAATGAGCTCAAGTTTATGGAGGGTGCAAGGTGGTAGGCCAGCCAGAAGTGGTTGGAATAGTTAAGTCTAGAGGTAATAAAGGCATGGATGAGGGTTCCAGCAGCATGAGTTGAGGCAGGGGAGGAGACGGGCGATGTTATGGGCGGTCTTGGTAATGGAGCAGTATAGGTTCAGAAGATCATCTCCAGGTTAAATATGACAACAAGGTTGTGAACAGTCTGGTTCAGCCTCAGACAGGAGTTGTGGAGAGTGATGGAGTCAGTGGCTAGGGAACGGAGTTTGTGGCGTGGACCGAAAACAATGGCTTTGGTCTTCCCAATATTTAGTTAGAGGAAATTTCTGTTGCTCCAGTACTGGATGTCGGACAAGCAGTCTGACAATTTAGAGACAGTGGAAGGGGTTAACAAGAGTGGTGGTGAGGTAGAGCTGGGTGTCATTAGCATACAAGTGGAAACTAATGCTATGTTGTCGGATGATGTCGCCAAGGGGCAACATGTAGATGAGAAATAGAAGGGGGCCAAGGATGGATATAATTGAGAGGGAATAATTTGCAAGGCTATGGGGAAAGAGCAAGGGAGTGAAACTAATTGGATCGCTCTTACAAAGACACAGGCATGATGGGCCGAATGGCCTCCTTCTGTGCTGTAAGAGTCTATGATTTATATTATTGGTAACTTGTATTGGGGTCACTAGGCGGCATTCTGGCCAAGCACAATTGTGTTCTCTCCTGGTGCCCACACAGACGCTCTTTTGAACATATTTTCTGAATAACAGTTGGAAGGTACTGCAAAGTATTACACAGTATTTACAGCACAGAAACAGACCATTCGACCCAACTGGTCGATGTTGGTGTTTATTCTGCACACAAGCCTCCTCCTACCCCTCTTCATCTAACCCCATCACCATATCCTTCTATTCTATTCTCCATCATGTGTTTATCTAGCTTCTCCTTAAATGCATCTACACTATTCACCTCAACCACTCCCTGTGGTAGCGAGTTCCACATTCTAAACACTCTCTGGGTAAAGATGTTTCTCCTGAATTCCCTATTGTCTTATATTTATGGCTCCGAGTTTTAGTCTCGCCCGCAAGTGGAAACATCTTCTCTACCCTATCAAGCCCTTTTAATAATTGTAATGTATGCACTTGTGAGTATGCTCACAGGTTGGTCGAGGTGTTGAGTTGGGAGTGGCTTAGCCAGCCACGTGATGTTCACAAGACTCAATAAAACCCCAGCTAGTTCAGGGGTCCATGATGAGGCAGGTGGTTGTGAGTCTGGTGGATGAACTGGTAATGTGTAGTGTGATTGTTAAACCTTTTGCTAATAAACCAATTAGTTCTTAATAAACCAACTAGTTCAATGTGTTGCTATGCATTTTAAGCAAAGAACCCATGAAGCAAATACATTACAATAATCTTGAAGACCTCTATCAGGTCACTCCTCTTATCCAGGCAAAAAGGCCCAGCGTGTTCAATCTTCCCTGATAGGTGTAACCTCTCCAGATACACACCAGGGGCACTGGAACCACTTGCAGCACCATTACTATCGTCCCAGCTGGGGCCAGCTCAGATCAGCTCAGCATAGCACAGATATGAGAATCGAAGCTAGGTCCTTCTAGCTTAGTTCCCCATATCCCTGCCATTTTTTCTCTTTCAATATTTATCCAATTCTCTTTTGAAGGCTAATATTGAATCTGTATCTACCACCCTATCGGGCACTGTATTCGAAATCCTAACCACTCGTTGTGTAAAAAAAATGTTCCTCATGTCACCTCTGGTTCTTTTACCAATCACCTTAAATCTGTGCCCTCTGGTTATCGATTCTTCAGCCATTGGAAACAGTTTCTCTTTATTTACTCTATCTAAACCCTTCATGATATTAAAGACAAATTTAAACACATACATAGCAGAGTGATGTCTGGGGAAGTACGGCCATGTGGGGTAACTATAGATTCAGCAGCGTATTAGCCAAAGAGGCTGGGTTTTGCGGTGATTGTGTCAGTAAATTCAGTGCCTACCAGGGCTCTGATGGTTGTTAATTTAATTTCTGTAGCTGTCAGAGTCAAGGCTAATTTGGAAAGTCTTGCGATGCAGCCAAATCCTCCAATATTTAGAGCAAGAACTTGTATTTATATAGCACCTTCAACATAGTAAAATGTACGAAGGCGCTTCACAGGAGTGTAATCAGACAAGATTTGACACTGAGCCGCACAAAGATAAATTAGCGCAGATGACCAAATGCTTGTTCAAAGAGGTAGGTTTTAAGGAGCGCCTTAAGGGAGGAGATAGAGATAGAGAGGCGGACAGGTTTAGGCAGGGAGTTCCAAAGCTTAGGGCCCAGGTATCTGAAGGCACGGCCACCAATGGTTGAGCAATTAAAATCACGGGTGCTCAAGAAGGCAGAATTAGAGGAGCGCAGACATCTCGGGGGGGTTGTGGGGCTGGAGGGGATTACAGAGATAGGGAGGGGCGAGGCCATGGAGAATTTTAAAATCGAGGCATTGATGAATGTAAAACTGCATTATCCAGCAAATGGAATTTTTGACAGTGTGATGTTTTATCAACCAATCAAAGATGAATGATGTAGATAGACGTATCAGTAAAAGTGACCATGAAGCTGTCGGATTGTCGTTAAAAACTCAACTATCTCTCTGTGGCTCGGTGATTAGCACACTTGTCTCTGAGTCAGAAAGTTGTGGGTTCAAGTTCTCCTCCCGAGACTAAAGCACATACAATCTAGGTGGACACTCCAATGCGCTGCACTGTCAGATGAGCTGTTGTCTTTTGGATCAGATGTTAAACCGAGGCCCCGTCTGCTCTCTCAGGTGGACGTAAAAGATCCCATGGCACTATTTCGAAGAAGAGCAGGAGAGTTATCCCCAGTGTCCTGGGATCATTATTTATCCCTCAATCAACAAAACAAAAACTGATTATCTGGTCATTACCACATTATTGTTTGTAGGAGCTTGTTGTGTGCAAATTGGCTGCTGTGTTTCCTATATTGCAACAGTGACTACACTCCAAAAGTACTTCATTGGCTGTAAAGTGCTTTGAGATGTCCGGTGGTCGTGAAAGGCACTACTCTGTATATAGATGCAAGTCTTTCTTTCTTTTAACTGGTTCCTAGCCGTCCTTACCTGGCCTGGGTCTATATGTGACTTCAATGCCACAGCAAAGTTGTTGACTCTTAACATTTTCTTTTCATTCTCGGGATGTGGGCGTCGCTGGCAAGGCCAGCATTTATTGCCTGTCCCTAGTTGCCATTGAGAAGGTGGTGGTGAGCCACCTTTTTGAATCGCTTCAGTCCATGTGGTGAAGGTGCTCCCACAGTGTTGTTAGGGAGGGAGTTCCAGGATTTTGACCCAGCGAAGGTGAAGGAACGACGGTATATTTCCAAGTCAGGATGGTTATGACATGGAGGGGAATTTGGAGGTGATGGTGTTCCAATCGCCTACTGCCCTAGGTGGTAGATGCCATGCGTTTTGGAGATGCTGCCGAAGAAGCCTTGGCGAGTTGCTGCAGTGCATCTTGTCAATGGTACACACTGCAGCCACGGTGTGCCGGTGGTGGAGAGAGTGAATATTTAAGGTGGCGGATGGGGTGCCAATCAAGCGGGTTGCTTTGTCCTGGATGTTGTTGAGCTTCTTGAATGTTGTTGGAGCTGCACTCAACCAGGCAAGTTCCCTCAGAAGCCACTCAGTTGTATCAAAACCCTTACAAAGAATAAGAATAAAACTGGACGGCTCACTTGGCTGTGACCTAGGCATCGAATTAGGACACAGCATTATCTGGTCATTATCATATTGCAGCCTGTGGGCATTTGCTGTGCGCAAACTAGATACCACATTTTCCGACATTGTAACAGTGCCTACACTTCAAAAAGTACTTCCTTGGCAGGGGAATTCTCCCCGGTGTCTTGGCCAATATTTATTCCTCAATCAACATCACTAAAACAAATGATCTGGCCGTTATCTCATTGCTGTTTGTGGGATCTTGCTGTGTGCAAATTGGGATATTCGGTAGTTGTGAAAGGCGCTAAATAAATTCAGTCTTTTTCATCAGCATCAAGTGGTGCATTTAACCATCGAGCCATTAGCAAAGCAAATTATTACCTTCCCCCTCCCCCCAAAAATAATTAAAATAGTAGATCATTTGTGTCTTATTTGTCATTTAACGGATGTCCACTTTGCTGTGTAGAGCCTTGCTGCTTTTGGCAGGAAGCTTCCAGACGAGCAGCGGGGAGGGGATGGTGATGAATGCTATGAACCCATTACCCACAGACTGCAGCCTCACATACCGCAGAGCCATTGATGTCTATCATCCACTTGGCCGCCGCTGGTTGTCAAGAAAACGTGTGACGGATGGGGCCGGAGCAGGAGAGCATTGTTGGAAGCTGAAGTGGTTCCGTTGACTGGCCCTTACGGACTGGTTTGCTGACGGGAGCAATATTGTGCCACGGACGGGGAAAGTGGTCGCTCCGATCCAAAGCTCTGAGCACAATAATAGGTGGAAAATCACGTAGCTGCTTTTCTCTCCACCCCCACCCAGAGAGAGCCCCTTTCCTCCTCTTAAGCACCATTTAATTGGCTATACAGCACTTTGGGACGTCCTGAGGTAGTGAAAGGTGCTATATAAATGCAAGTTCTTTCTTTCTATCTCCCTCTTTCTTTCTCCTTCTTTCTTTTCCCCTCTTCTTTTTCTCTTTCTCTCTTCCCTCTTTATTTCTTGTTCTCTCTTTCTCTCTTTCCATCGCGCTCTGTTTCTCTCTTTCTCTTTTCCTCACTCTTTCTCTCATTCTAACTTCCTCTCCTTAAGGCACTGATCCTAGCCAGGGTTCAGGTAAGCAGGAATGCTGGCTGAGGGGCACTGAGGCCCACAGAAGCAGCCCACCGCTGGTCCCGACTGAGTCCCACAAACGAGGCACGGATCGAGGAGGGACTCTGGTCCCGCGCTGGAGAATCCTGCGCCGTTTGTTGCAATTTCTTGCTGAGCAATCTGGGGGAGCCCGGTAGAATTTTTAATTGACTAAGCTCCAACAGAGGCGGTTTCCAGTGAAGCTGATCAAACACTGACTGATCTGCTGTTGAAGACGGTGAATGGGGAATACCTTGTAACTCCAGGGCTCTGGAGATTCTGGGACACTTCCCCCCCCCCCCCCCGCCAACGGGGCAAGAGGGCAGCGAGAAGGAGGCAAAGAGCAAAGTCTACACCGAGAATCTGTCACACAGCAGAGGAATGTGATGGGTGTATGAGGAGATTTCAGCTTCTCCGCCCCGTGTCGGGGAGGCCAGTGGGTGATCTCCAACTCACCCCATCGGGGCATTATCTCAGCGTTACCAAGTAACAAGGAAGAAGCAACGGATTGTGCCTCTCTTTGTTGGGATAAAGAAAGTGGAGGTCCCATTGTGCCAATCAACAATATGCTGTCCGACCACATCACTGGTTTCCATTCAGAGAGGGGATTTGAGGAGATGCTGGGAGATTGCAAAAGTGTTGCTCTCCACTGCTGACATAGATTCTGGGCTGGAATTTAGGCTTTTCTGTTTTCGGGGCGAAACTGGAGGCGGGTCGGGAAAGTTACCGGTGGGAATAGTTTGCACTTTAGTCAGGAAGTTTGGGCACCTGGGCCCTGCGTCAGTGGGCGCAGCGCAAAGGGAGGCGTTGTACACTTTTCGTGGCGCAAGGATGGGAAACTCACGAACTAAAGTGCTGGGCCGTGTGCACTCCAAGAAAGGCCGGGGGGGGAGAGGGGTTGGGGGGGAACCTTAAAAAAACCACAAAAACATTCCGAAAACATTGCTCACGCCACCACAAAAAATCGCTAAAAAAATTAAAAGAACAAACACTCACACTTACCTGCGGAGTACTTTAACTTCCTCTGCACCGCCGGCTATGCTGGACCGTACTGATTTCCCAGGTGGTCATTGTGGGCACACTTCCGGGCGGACGGATCGGGCAAGTCGCCAAACTCCTGTCGGTGTCGCAACCAGAGGCGTTGCACACCCGGCGCAGCTCTTCCCGGCGGTGCTGCTTGGCGTCGCCGCAAAACCCGACCGGAGGATCGCGGCGGGGACCTGAATGCCGCCTTTCACGTCGCTCCGGGGTGAAACACGGAGTGCAAAGGACCGGAAAATCCATCCCCTGATGTTTCCAAAACTGTCTGGAATACGCTCTCATTCCTAACGGCAAGCCAGGGCTGTATTTCCCATGACAGCTCTCTTTCCCCCCCAAACCCCCCCGCAGTTGGCTATCGTTGCACACCAGATGCATCCATTAGATGGCAGCTGTGGCTCAGTGGGTAACACACTCCCCTCTGAGTCAGAAGCTTGTGGGCTCAAAGCCCACTCCACTGTCGGAGATGCCTTCTTTCAGATGACACGTTAAACCGAGGACCTGTCCAGCCCTCTCAGGGTGGACATAAAAGATCCCATGGCACTAATTTGAAGCAGGGGAGTTATCCCCAGTATCCTGATCAATATTTATCTCTCAACCAACATCACTAAAACAGATTATCTGATCGTTACCACATTGCTGTTTGTGGAATCTTGCTGTGTGTAAAATTGACTGCTGGATTTCCCCCCTCCCCCCATTACAACAGTGACTACACTTCAAAAAGTACTTAATTGACGGTAAGCATAAGAACATAGGAGCATAAGAATTAGGAGCAGGAGTAGGCCATACGGCCCCTCGAGCCTGCTCTGTCATTCAATAAGATCATGGCTGATCTTCGCCCTCAACTCCGCTTTCCTGCCTGATCCCCATATCCCTTGATTCCCTTAGTGTCCACAAATCTGATGGGGGTGGGGAAAGGAGATCGCTGCTGCCAAACTGAGCCCAGAGAGAAAGTTAACAATTATGTGCTGCCGAACTGAGCTGAAAAGAAAACTCAAAATTCAAATTTGAATTGGTGTTTCTGTTGGCTTATGTTGAATTTCTACCAGCTTATGTTGTATTGGTGTTTCTATCGGCTTAACGAAAGTTGACATTTATGCGCAGTATGCTTCTGTGCAGCTTCCAGCAGCTTCCTGAAATAAATCATCTTTGTAATTATTAAAAGTAAAGATACTGGCGGCTTCCAGTAATTTCGAAGGCGTTTCTGGTCACCGATGAGGTGATTCATTGGCAGCAGTCACTCCGTGTTTCCTAAAGGGAGAAGCATACAGAGCCTCCTACCCCAGCACAGAGGATGAACACACTTGTGCTGTCTGTGCCTGGGTGAGCGAATGGGGTACAGTCCCATATCTGCAGACACTTACTATCAAGTCTCACACATAAAGATATAAGTATCAGAGACCACCTGACACCCAAGCAAGAACCAGCACTATCAAGAAGGTAGAAAATTCATAGAACCCTGCAGCACAGGAGGCCATTCGTCCCATCGTGCCTGTGCTGGCTCTTTGAAAGAGTTATCCAATCAATCCCACACTGCCCTGTTTTTTCGCCGTAGCCCAGCAATTTTTTGTTTTCCTATTAGCTATTCAATTCCTTTTAGAAAATTACTGTTGAATCTGATTCCACCGTCCCTTCAGACAATGCATTCCAGATCAGATTCTCCTCATCTCCCCTCTGCTTCATTTGCCAATCACCTTAAATCTGTGACCTCTGGATACCAACACTCTTGCCAGTGGAAACAGTTTCTCCTTATTTACTCTATCTAAACCTCTCATTATTTTGAAAACTTCTATTAAATCTTCCCTTAACTTTCTCTGCTCTAAGGAGAACAACCCCAGTCTCTCCATATAACTAAAATTGAGAAAAAAAATAATGCTGGCCTCTTACGTCCGGAATAGAGGATCGAATGTTCCCATTGGCAGAAGGGTGGAGAACCAGAGGACACAGATTTAAGGTGATTGGCAGAAGAACCAAAGGCGACATGAGGCAAAACTTTTTTAGGCAGCGAGTGGTTAGGATCTGGAATGCACTGCCCGAGAGGGTGGCGGAGGCAGATCAATCATGGCTTCCAAAAGGGAATTGGATAAATACCTGAAGGAAAAAAAAATTGCAGGGCTATGGGGAAAGGGATGGGGAAGTGGACTAGCTGAAGTGCTCCAGCAGAGAGCTGGCACGGGCTCGACGGGTCGAATGACCTCCGACTGTGTTGTAATCATTCCATGATTCTATAAATCCTGGGATACAATGAAAATGAAGATCTTGTCTCAAATACACTTAGAAGCGATATGAAATAAACCAAGTGTAGTAAAACGACCCAAGGCGCTTCACAGGAGCAAAATTTGACACCAAGCCACATAAGGAGATATTAGGGCAGGTGACCAAAAGCTTGGTCAAAGAGGGAGAATTTCAGGAGCGTCTTAAAGGAGGAGAGAGAGGTAGAGAGGCAGAGAGGTTTCGGGAGGAAATTCCAGAGCTTGGGGCCCAGGCAACTGAAGGTACGGCCGCCAATGGTGGAGCGATTAAAATCAGGGATGCTCAAGAGGGCAGAATTGGAGGAGCGCAGAGATCTCGGAGGGTTGTAGGGCTTTCCCAATGATTAAAATCTCCAGCACAAAACCACCCTACTTGTCGGCAGGGAAATAAGACAAGCAAACAGCAGGCAGCTCTATTTATTTAATGTAACGCCCAGGGCAGTGTGCAGCCTCCCTGTTCAGTCACATTTGAGATATTAGAGGAGACAGATGACGGGATCTGACGTGGGTCGTCCGTTATATAATGCAATATTCAGACACTTCCCCTTTGTCCCTCTCGGCCCCATAAACATCAAACTATTTTTCCCGTCAGTTTTCCCTTCTGCTGATCCTCAGCCTTGCCCCAGGGAGTTCCAGAGTTTGGGGCCTAGGCAGGAAAAGATATTCAGGGATGCTCAAGAGGGTAGAATTAGAGGAGCGCAGACATCTTGAAAGAAAGACTTGCATTTATATAGCGGCCTTCATGACCACCGGACGTCTCAAAGCGCTTTCCAGCCAATGAAGTACTTTCCTGATAGGTGTGTAATCACTGTTGTAATGCAGGAAATGTGGCAGCCAATTTGCGCACAAGCAAGATCCCACAAACAGCAATATGATAATGACCAGATAATCTTTTTTTGTTATGTTTATTGAGGGATATATATTGGCCGAACACCAGGGAAAACTCCCCTGCTCTTCCTCGAAATGGTGCTGAGAGTGGCCGACGGGGTCTCGGTTAAACGTCTCATCTGAAAGATGGCACCTCTGACAGGGCAGCACTCCTTTAGCATTGTACTGGGAGTGTCAGCCTAGAGTTATGTGCTCAAGTCCCTGGAGTGGGACATTCTGATTCAGAGGCAAGAGAGAGAGAGCTACCCGCTGAGCCACAGCTGACACTCCTGTCTCAGCCCCGCCTGCACATTGCCCCGGCCCCATCATAGGGTGCCAACTCCGGTTGGCTGTGTACCTGGAGGTTGCATCACCTGACCTCCCAATCAAACTGCCTCATCCAGTCAAACAGACCTTATTTTTCTCGCAATCTTCAATGTTTTCATAATAATAAACAAATGTGTTCGAAGAAAATAAAAAAAACACTTTTTTTTAACGCGCTATGATTTTTCTCGCTGAGTTTATCTTTAATGAATCCTTAATTCCCGGAGACTCCCGGGCAATCCTGGAGGGTTTGTGCCTCAACCAATCTTCATTGTGTGAGCTGAGAAAGTTTATGGCAGATGGTTCCACCTTCAGGGGACTTCAGCACTACTCAGTTTTCCCAACCCTCCCACTTTGGGAGGGAGTCTCCCGGAACGGGCGCTTGGTCTCCCGGGCGCTGCTGCTGGCGACTGGGGAGAAACGGTCCCTGTGTGCGCGGTTCGTGTCCACGCAACACACGGCTGTCGTGGCTGCAGCCATCTCCCCTCCACCAAGAGAGGGAAGCACACACTGGGAAGGGAGAGAGAAACACAGACTGAGGGAGGGAGAGAGAGAAACATACAAACTGGGGGAGGGAGAGAGAGAGAGAGAAACACAGACTGAGGGAGGGAGAGAGAGAAACATACAAACTGGGGGAGGGAGAGAGAGAGAGAAACACAGACTGAGGGAGGGAGAGAGAGAAACATACAAACTGGGGGAGGGAGAGAGAGAGAGAAACACAGGCTGAGGGAGGGCGAAACAAACTGTAGGTAGGGAGACTCCATGTCGGCCTGTGCTGTGCACTGTTGTACAATGTGTTTGATTCCGGGATTCGGGCAGCTTTAGTGATTCCCCCTGAAGACTGAGCCCCCTTCCCCAAAGCTAGGTTCCAGCGTTGGGGTGTGGGAATCAGTGAATTGAATTAGGTTTGCTTTTGGTCTTTGTTAATATTTTTGCTGTGTGTTGTAAAAAGTCAGAAAATGGTACAAAACCTTAGTTCAGAGTGACTGATATCGATGTTTTTGTTGGTGTTTTTATTGAATCAGTGGGATTTACTTGGTGTTTCTCAGTGCGGTCGATACTGTAGAAACATCACAGCAGCAGCTTTTATTTGAACATTAGCTATCCTTTAATCTATTTGTAATGTATTTGCTTCATGGGTTCTTTGCTTAAGAATCCATTGCAACATTATTCTATTAAGAACTAGTTGGTTTATTAGCAAAGGTTTAACAATCACACGACACATTACCAGTTCATCCACTAGGCTCACAACCACCTACCTCATGGATCTCCTGAATTCAACTGGCTGGGGTTTTATTGAGTCTTGTGAACATCACGTGACTGGCTAAGCCACTAACAACTCAACAGCTCTACAACTATTTTTGTAAAACAATAAATCAAGTGCCTCCTTATTAAAGGGGCACTAAAACCAACAAATTAAACAAATTAACTTTTTACATTGATGGTCCAAATTAAAATTTGTTTGCCGGGGGTGCTGATGTAGTCCAGTCCCTCGGGTGCCCACCTCTCGCGGAAGGCCGCGAGCGTACCAGTGGACACCACGTGCTCCATCTCCAGGGATACCCTGGCTTGAACATAACTGCGGAAGAGAGGCAGGCAGTCGGGCTGAATGACCCCCTCGACCGCCCGCTGCCTGGACTGTGCCCAGGAGCAGTCCTACGAGGAGGCCTTCCAACCTGCCTCAACAACTCTAAAACCTGTGAGCATACTCACAGGTGCATACATTGGACTATTCATTTGTGTTCTTTCTTTAATTTATAAATTATGTTATTCACCTCACTACAAAACAGAAAGTCAAATATTATGTTCGGGGCTTGGTGACATTGAGACACTTAACTAAGGTAAGTGCAAACCATGGACAAGTGTCATGTCATCAAGCATCACATGAGCGGGTCACGTGATCAAACCTCCAGGACTACGTCAAACCAGAGTTGGCAACCCTAACCTTCCAGCAGGAGGGCCAATGAAGAGCAACCAGGAGCAGGGATCACTGCATAATGAGCAGGAGCAGGTACCCTGTCCAATTTCCTCCTCCGAGGCTCAGGTCGGGGCATTGAGGCCAATATAGAGCGCCCTACCGATGGCCTATGGTTCAGCTAACTCAGCTGGTCTCCGCCACGCCCTGCTCTCACCATCTGAGCCACTGGGAGAGCTGGCGAGCTGATAATAACATAAAAACAAACAACAACAAGTTGCATTTATATAGCGACAAAATAAACCTTGACAGAAGAGCGTCGGTTGATAAAGAATCTATTTCTGTGCTAAACTGAATGTACTAAGTATTAAATTACCTTTTTATGGGGAACACCCCAAAGTGCTTTATAGCCAATGAAGTCATTTTTTGGAGTGTAGCCACTGTTGTAATGTGGGAAATGTGGCCGGCAATTTGCGCACAGCAAGCTCCCACAAACAGCAGTGTGATACTGATTCTTTTCAGTGATGTTGATTGAGGACACCGGGAGAGAACTTCCCTGCTCTTCTTCAAAAAGTGACCGTAGGATCTTCCACGTCCACCTGAGAGAGCTGACGGGGCCTCGGTTTAACGTCTCATCCGAGAGGCGACAACGCCTTTCGATTAGCTGAGTTTGGGAGCATCCAGCTACCCAAAAGTGACACGTGAGGCAGGTAGACCCAAGTAATGGGAGCAGGAGAAGGCCCCTTAAAAACAAAAAGGGCCGCCCTGAAACAGAAAATTAATGTGGAGAAGCTGTTGCTGCCCCTCTGCATGGGAGAGCCACTGAGTGGTGACAAGTATCTGTGGACAAGTGGAGACTGTGTGCAATTCTGGTCGCCATATTATAAAAAGGATATAGAGTTACTGGAGAGGGTGCAAAAATGATTTACAAGGATGTTACGAGGTTATACCTATCAGGAAAGGATGAACAGGCTAGGGATCTTTTCTCTTGAAAAGAGAAGGCTGAGGTGTGACTTAATGGAGTTCTTAAAAATTATGAAACGTTTATAGACAGAGAGAGAGTGTTTACACTTGTGGTGAAGAGCATAACTAGAGGCTATCAATATAAGATAGTTACCAAAGGAGTCAATGATGGAATTCAGAAGAAATTTCTTTACCCAGAGAGTGGTGAGAATGTGGAACTTACTACCACAGGGAGTGATTGAAGCGAATAGCATAGATGCATTTAAGGGGAGGCTAGATAAGCACCAGAGGGAGAAGGGAATAGAGGGTTATGCTGATAGTTAGATGAGAAAAGACAGGAGGAGACTCGAGTGGAGCATAAAAACCGACATGGACTGGTTGGGCTGTGTGGCCTATGTATGTAATCCTACGGAAGTCAACTTATTCCGAGAGAGGGGAGAGAAATTTGGTTCGCATCTTCAGAGGAGTCAGCTCCCAGCAGTCATTATACAGCTGTGTTGGCAGTGGCTTGACACCTGGTCACTTGCCTGCCCACTCGGCCTAAAAGTAAAGAATAAAAAAATAACCAGTCCAAATAAAAATAAAACAAAAATAAAGATTGAACATGCTGAGGTTCTTTTCTTTAGAAAAGACAAGGCTGAGGGGTGACCCGACAGAGGTCTTTAAGATAATGAAGGGGTTCAAAAGGGTAGACGTAGAGAAGATGTTTCCACTTGCTGGCTAGATCAGAACTAGGGGCCATAAATATAAGATCGTCACTAATAAATCCAATCGGGAATTCAGGAGAAACTTCTTTACCCAGAGAGTGGTGAGAATGTGGAACTCGCTACCACAGGAAGTAGTTGAAGTAAATAGCAAAGATGCATTCAAGGGGAAGCTAGATAAACACATGAGGGAGAAAGAAATAGAAGGATATAGTGATGGGGTGAGATGAAGAAGAGGCTTGTGTGGAGCATAAACACCGGCATAGACCTGTTGGACTGAATGGCCTGTTCTGTGCTGTAAATACTTAGTAATACTTTGTAAAAATAGGGAAAGAAGGGATTACACACTGCTCTTTCATATACATCATTTGGATTCCAATTCCAATCCAACCCAGATTAATGGGATGGAAATCTTGCTCTCTGCTGGCTGTGAGGCTCCTAAATGAAATGTAGGTTAGTCAGTCTTAATCCAGCTCCAAGTGAACATAGACAGACAGCATAAAACTGACCCCACCGCCCCCAGCACTAACTGGCAGTTCAACACTCAATAGCCCGTGAAGAGGGCACAGGGTGGATGGTGTGAGAAGTGGACCAATGTCATTCTGGTGCCGTTTTTGTGGTTGGATCTGAGGCACGTTGTGTGTGGTGGATGGGGGAAGAATGGAGGGAGATATGTAAAGAGAAAAAGGTTAGTAAAGACAAACGTAGGTCCGCTGCAGTCAGAATCAGGGGAAGTCATAACGGGGAACAAAGAAATGGCGGACCAATTGAACAAGTACTTTGGTTCGGTATTCACGAAGGAGGACACGAACAACCTTCCGGTTATAAAAGGGGTCGGGGCGGTCTAGTAAGGATGAGGAACTGAGGGAAATCCTTATTAGCCGGGAAATTGTGTTGGGGAAATTGATGGGATTGAAGGCCGATAAATCCCCAGGGCCTGATGGACTGCATCCCAGAGTACTTAAGGAGGTGGCCTTGGAAATAGTGGATGCGTTGACAGTCATTTTCCAACATTCCATTGACTCTGGATCCGTTCCTATGGAGTGGAGGGTAGCCAATGTAACCCCACTTTTTAAAAAAGAAGGGAGAGAGAAAACAGGGAATTATAGACCGGTCAGCCTGACATCGGTAGTGGGTAAAATGATGGAATCAATTATTAAGGATGTCATAGCAGTGCATTTGGAAAGAGGTGACATGATAGGTCCAAGTCAGCATGGATTTGTGAAAGGGAAATCATGCTTGACAAATCTTCTGGAATTTTTTGAGGATGTTTCCAGTAGAGTGGATAAGGGAGAACCAGTTGATGTGGTATATTTGGACTTTCAGAAGGCGTTCGACAAGGTCCCACACAAGAGATTGATGTGCAAAGTTAGAGCACATGGGATTGGGGGTAGTGTACTGACATGGATTGAGAACTGGTTGTCAGACAGGAAGCAAAGAGTAGGAGTAAATGGGTACTTTTCAGAATGGCAGGCAGTGACTAGTGGGGTACCGCAAGGTTCTGTGCTGGGGCCCCAGCTGTTTACACTGTACATTAATGATTTAGATGAGGGGATTAAATGTAGTATCTCCAAATTTGCGGATGACACTAAGTTGGGTGGCAGTGTGAGCTGCGAGGAGGATGCTGTGAGGCTGCAGAGCGACTTGGATAGGTTAGGTGAGTGGGCAAATGCATGGCAGATGAAGTATAATGTGGATACTTTATACTTGGTGGTAAAAACAGAGAGACAGACTATTATCTGAATGGTGACAGATTAGGAAAAGGGGAGGTGCAAAGAGACCTGGGTGTCATGGTACATCAGTCATTGAAGGTTGGCATGCAGGTACAGCAGGCGGTTAAGAAAGCAAATGGCATGTTGGCCTTCATAGCAAGGGGATTTGAGTACAGGGGCAGGGAGGTGTTGCTACAGTTGTACAGGGCATTGGTGAGGCCACACCTGGAGTATTGTGTACAGTTTTGGTCTCCTAACCTGAGGAAGGACATTCTTGCTATTGAGGGAGTGCAGCGAAGGTTCACCAGACTGATTCCCGGGATGGCGGGACTGACCTATCAAGAAAGACTGGATCAACTGGGCTTGTATTCACTGGAGTTCAGAAGAATGAGAGGGGACCTCATAGAAACATTTAAAATTCTGACGGGGTTAGACAGGTTAGATGCAGGAAGAATGTTCCCAATGTTGGGGAAGTCCAGAACCAGAGGTCATGATCTAAGGATAAGCCATTTAGGACCGAGATGCGGAGGAACTTCTTCACCCAGAGAGTGGTGAACCTGTGGAATTCTCTACCACAGAAAGTTGTTGAGGCCAATTCACTAAATATATTCAAAAAGGAGTTAGATGAGATCCTTACTACTAGGGGGATCAAGGGGTATGGCGAGAAAGCAGGAATGGGGTACTGAAGTTGAATGTTCAGCCATGAACTCATTGAATGGCGGTGCAGGCTAGAAGGGCCGAATGGCCTACTCCTGCACCTATTTTTCTATGTTTCTATGTTTCTATGTACATTTAACCCATCCGACCTGAGAGCTGGTAATTGTTTTGTCCCCATACATCATTCCGATGAGCACAAGCGTGTATGGAACCAATCGTCCGCTCTCCTGGCCGGACTCCCATCTTCCACCCTCCATTAACCTGAGCTCATCCAAAACCCTGCTGCCCACATCCAAAATTGCAGCAAGTCCAGTTAACCATCACCCCTGTGCTCGCTGACCTAAAAGCAATGCCACGATTTTACAATTCTCATCCTTGTTTTCAAATCCCTCCATGGCCTCGCCCCTCCCTATCTAAGTAACCTGCTTCAGCCCCACAAAACCCTTCAAGATCACTGTGTTCCTCAAATTCTGGCCCTTTGCGCAACTCCTATTTTCATCACTCCACCATTGGTGGCCATGCCTTCAGCTGCCTAGGCACTAAACTCTGGAGCTCCTTCCATGAAGCTCCCCGCCTCTCTACCTCTCTCTCATCCTTTAAGACGTTCCTTAAAACCTCTTTGACCAAGCTTTTGGTCACCTATCCTAATATCTCCTTATGTGACTCAGTGTCACATTTTGTTGGCTAACGCTCCTGTGAAGCACCTTGGGAAGTTTTATCAAGTTGAAGGTGCTATGTAAATACAAGCTGTTGTTCAAGAGTTAAACGTGCAACACTGAGGGAGGACGGCAGGGAGATCAGGGAAGTGGCAACAGGATAAAAAGGAAAATGTTATCTATGGTATGATTCTGCATTTCTTTCGATCCTTCTCAAATGCTAAGTGGCTCAGGGGAGAGGAGAAAGAAAGCCTGAGGCCAGTCTTTTATTGTCCGAGCCCTCACACAACAGCACTTCAGTGCGGCCAGGTCTAGAGAACCGTGATGCCAGGGATTACGATGAGATTCTCAGCCTGGTCTAAGAAAACGCTTAATCCATGGGTTACTATTGCTGGCTGAGGTAAAGTACTGACGGCCCCTCACCAGCGAACTCCAGTAACCTTTCATTTGAGTGGCAGCTAGCCGGGGTGGGTGGGGGGTTATTTTGTGGGAAACCTCGGCGAAGGACAGCAGTTTGTAAACACCACTTAAGGTGAAAAGTGTACGAGAGTAGACGGGCCTAACGAGGAGCTATGATCACAGCAAGCTGTCCTTGCATGTTCTTCAAGGCTGAGATCGATAGATTTTTGGACTCTAGAGGAATCAAGGTATATGCATGGGTTGGATTTTCGGCTTTGATGATTTCGGGGCGGTAATGGTGGCTGGGCGGTAACACTGCACCCCGGAAACAGTTTGCACCTCAGTAAGTAAAATTGAATACCTGGGCCAGGTCAGGGGGCACAGCGCAAAGGGAGGCGTTGTACACCTCTCTTGGGCGCTGGGATGACAATCCCGAGCTAAAGAGCCAGGCCGGGACCGCTCCGAGAGACGCCTGGGTGGTAGGGAGGGGGTGGAGGAACAAATAAAAAAGCACAAAAGCATTCCCAAAACATTGCCCACGCCAACACAAGAAAAATCGCAAAAAAAATTTTAAGGAAAAACAATCACATTTACCTTCCGCTGTCAGTATCGTTGGACTGCCTGATTTCCCAGACATTCATTGCGGGGCGTGCTTTGCGGCGGACGGGTCGGGCAATAGTCCAAACTCGCACCGGTGTCGCAACCAGGGGTGTTGCACACTGGTGCAGCTCTTCATGGCAGTGCCGCTCAGTGCTGCCCCAAAACCGGACCTGAGGATCGCTGCGGGGCGCTGGAGGCTGACCGCCTACCCAGAACACCTCACTGCCGCCATTGCCGCCACTCCGGGACAAAAAAATGAAGTGGAGAGCAGCCGAAAATCCTCCCCATGGAGATCGGGTGGGAAAGATTGAGGAGAGTTAATATAAACTAAAGGATACAATTCTAAAGGGTGTGCATGAACAGAGGGACCTGGTGGTATATGTGCGCAAATTGTTAAAGGTGACAGGGCAGATTGAGAAAGGGGTTAAAAAATGCTTACGGAATCCTGAGCTTTATAGATAGAGGTACAGCGTACAAATGCAAGAAAGTTATGATGCACCTTTATAAAACACTGGTCAGATCAGCCATGATCTTATTGAATGGTGGAGCAGGCTCGAGGGGCCAAATGGCCTACTTCTGCTCCTATTTCTTATGTTCTTATGACCTCAACCGGTATATTGTGTCCAATTCTGGGCACTGCACATTAGGAAGGATGTGAGGGTGCAGAAAAGGTTTACGAGAATGGTTCCAGGGTTGTGGAGCTTCAGTTGCGTGGATAGACTAGAGAAGCTGGGGTTGTTCTCCTTGGAGCAGAGAAGTTTGAGAGGAGATCTGACAGAGGTGTTCATGAGGGGTCTGGACAGAGTAGATAGAGAGAAACTGTTCCCATTGGTGGAAGAGTCGAGAATCAGAGGACACAGATTTAAGGTGATTGGCAGAATAACCAAAGGCGACATGAGGAAAAAAACTTTTTTCGCAGCGAGTGGTTAGGATCTGGAATGCACTGCCTGAGAGGATGGTGGAGGCAGACTCAATCACAGCTTTCAAAAGGGAATTGGATAAGTACCTGAAGGAAAAAATTTGCAGTCTGTGAGGAAATGGTGGGGGGAGTGGGATTAGCTGAAGTGCTCTTGCAGAGAGCTGGCACGGGCTCAACGGGCCGAATGGCCTCCTTCTGTGCTGTGACCATTCTATGATTCTAGGATCTTATTGAATGGTGGAGTAGGCTCGTGGCCCCCTATGTCCTACACCTGCTCCTAATTCTTCGGTTCCACTTCCCTGTATTCTCAGTGCTTCGGAATCGAAACCCAGTGGGAGTAATTTTGAAGCCAATGGAAATTTGGATTTTGACGTCAATGGAAATAATGAACTGGAGAGATGTTTACCGGGCGTCTGAATCGACATTCCGCCATGGAGGGAGTGCAACGAAGGTTCAGCAGACTGATTCCTGGGATGGGGGGATTGTCCTATGAGGAGAGATTGAGTAGACTAGGCCTATAATCTCTAGAGTTTAGAAGAATGAGAGGTGAATTCATTGAAATCATACCAAATTCTTACAGGACTTGACAGGGAGGATGTTTTCCCTGGCTGGGGTGTCTAGAACCAGGGGTCACAGTCTCAGAATAAGGGATCGGCCACTGAGAGCTGAGATGAGAAGAAACCTCTTCATTCAGAGGGTTATGAATCTTTGGAATTCTTTACCCCAGAGGACTGTGGAGGCTCAGTTGTTGAGTATATTCAAGGCTGAGATCAATAGATTTTTGGATATTAAGGAAATCAAGGGATATGGGGATAGTGCAGGAAAGTGGAGTTGAGGTAGAAGATCAGCCATGATCTCATTGAATGGCGGAGCAGGCTCGAGGGGCCGAATGGCCAGCTCCTGCTCCTAATTCTTATGTTCTTATTTGTCCACTTGATGCTATCACCCACAGTCAAAATTATCCCCATTGCATGTTGGGTTTGCCTTGTCACAATGGAGTGTTTCACCTTGGGTTATGATTAAACCATGAAAAATAATGACATTGTTTGGTTTAACCTCATAGGAAGTGTAATCCTGTCTTCTTCAACCCAATAAATTTAATTGGCTCTCAAAAAATTACACTCTGCCCTGTTTACCCATGAGATTAGGAGACACTAATTACTTCAAAATCCTGGAACTCCCTCCCTAACAGCACTGTGGGAGCACCTTAACCATATGGACTGCAGCGGTTCAAGGAGACTCCTTACCACCACTAGATTTTTGAATATTAAGGGAATCAAGGGATATGGGGATTGTGCAGGAAAGTGGAGTTGAGGTAGAAGATCAGCCATGATCTTATTGAATCAAGCCATGATCGAGCAGGCTTGAGGGGCCGAATGGGGACACGGTGCTGTGGAGGCTGTTACCAGTACTTTCTTTAAACAGGATAAATTGGAGTAAGTTATAGCGAGACATTTGTGATGCGTTTCCGAAGCTTACTGTTGCTTTAAAATGTACTCTTTCCCCCACCCTTTAAAATTGTACAGACCGTACTATCGTGCACAGTATGGGGCACGCGGTACAGTATGAAGGAGGAGCGTGTGGCAAACCAGACTACCCACCCTCACTTTCATTCAACGACCGTCTGTCCCACCTGTGACAGAGACTGTAATTCCCGTATTGGACTGTACAGTCACCTAAAAACTCACTTTTAGCGTGGGAGCAAGTCTTTCTCGATTTCGAGAGACTGCCTATGATGATGATGATGGTACAATGTTACTGCCCTAAGTCACATGGTAAAGTATTAGTGTCCAGGTCACGTGGAGCAATATTGGACCGAAAATTGCGACCTCTCTGGGTGCACACGATGTGCGCATGCACCCAAAGAGGCCTCGCAAAAGCCGATTCTCGGTGCACAATGCGGCAAGAACCGGCTTTTGCGATCTGTCAAAACTTCTTGTGACAGTTCCAACGCATCCCTTGGAGAAGGTCATTCGCGGGCGGAGATTTGAGCTATTGGGGAGGAAATTCTGGTTGGAGGCTTCCTTCGGATGAAAGTCACCGTCCTGAAAAAAAATTTGCGAAAATACCTGGTGATCACGGAGGCACCTTCGATTGCGGTCGGCGGCCTTCATTCGATGTGCACCGTACGGGGAGATGACTTCCCCGTACGTACGGAAATGCTGGAGTCACATGGGCCTGGACCATCAATCACTCAGTAGTGTTCTCATTGATAAAAATGGGATCAACGTTTGTACGAGTTCTCATTACTACCAATGACAATAACCCCCTAAGACAAGAAACGCAACATAATAAATATTTTAAAAAAACACCTCACATATTTAAAATTAATTGAAATTAAAGTTAATTAAATGTTTTTAAAAAATATATATATTTTGGGGAATTTTTCTATGTGTTTTAATAGGGTTTAAAATAAACTTACCTTAATGGACAGGGTTTTTAAACATAAAAATGTATGATTAAATGTAATTTTTATATGTTTTAAAACTCTTATGCTGGCAAAAGTAAGCTATGTGCCTGCTTTTACCAGGCATAAAAGTTTGAAGGACATTCGCTGGGCATGAGTTGGGCAAATAGCCCAATCTCTCCCGCGCGGATGTCCTTCTCCCAGGGATGTGGAGGATCTGTACGGAGAAATCGGGACAGATCAGAAAAGGCGGTTTTCGGTGCATGTGCATCGCGCCCCGAAAACCGGCTTTTGCGAGGCCTCGCTGGGTCCGTGTGCACTTCGTACAGACCCGGTGAAGCCGGAATTTCAGGCACAGACCCGGTGAAGCCGGAATTTCAGGCCCAATGTCTTGCCCAACGAATGTCCTTCAAACTCTTACATCTAGTAAAAGCAGGGGTATAGCCTACTTTTACCAGCGTAAGAGTTTTAAAACATAGAAAAATTAAATGTTGGTACTTATTTTTATATTAAAAATCCTGTCTATGAAGGTGTTTATTTTTAACACTATTAAAAGTTTTTTTTTAATTTCAAAAAATAAATTTTTCTCTAAAACTTGATGCAATTTCTATTCATTTAAAAAAAGTGAAGTGTTTTTTTTAGTGTTTGCGTTTTATTTGATTTTAGGGGTATTCTCATTGATAGTGATGGGAGCGCAGTGCTCACATTACTGTGAATGCGAATACTACATTATGATTGGTGGTCCAGGCCCATGTGATCCCTGGAAGACATGTTCCCGTCGCTTCACTGCGAAACTAATCCTTAGAGCAAAATCTTATTCTTCCGGGACCACCAGGTATTTTCGCAAATCATTTTTCAGTCGGAGACGTCCGCTGGCAGGAAGCCCACAGCTGTAATTTTCCCCCCATTGTCACAGTGTGGGTCAGATGGTACAGTATTACTACAGCTGTGGCTCAGTGGGTAGCACCCTTGCCTCTGAATTGGAGGGTTGTATGTTCAAGTCCCACTCCAGAAACTTGAGCACAAAAATCGAGGCTGACACTCCCAGTGCAGTGCTGAGGGAGTGCAGTCCTTCAGATGAGACATTAAACCAAGACCCTGTCTGCCCTCTCAGGTGGACGTAAAAGATCCCACGGCACTATTTCGAAGAAGAACAGGGAAGTTCTCTCTGGTGTCCTGGCCAATATTTATTCCTCGATTAACATAACAAAACACAGATTATCTGGTTATTATCATATTGCTGTTTGTGGGATTAAAAACAGAAAATGCAGCAAATCTCAGCGGGTCAGGCAGCATATGCAGAGAGAGAAACAGAGTTAACGTTTCAGCTCGATGACCCTTCATCAGAGCTTGCTGTGTGGCAAATTAGCTGCCATGTTTCATACATTGCAGAAGTGACTAGACTTCAAAAGTACAGCATTGACTATAAAGCGCTTTGGGACGTCAAGTGGTCATGAAAGACGCTGTCGAAATGAAAGTCTTTTTTCTTGACTGTAAGTCAAACAGCAATTTTTTTTTCCTCTACCGATCTACATGTAACGCACCCTATACTGATACTGTACAATAACCAAAGACTTGCTGCCACCTACCCTCTCACTCTGCTTACCTCTCCCTCGGAGTTTCCTGTGTCCCAGCAATTTGCTATTATCAGCAAGTTTCCACTTCATTCCCATCGTGCCTGCGTCCAAATCCTTTTTGTAAACGGAATCCTGTGAACCGCACAGATGTGGGATCGAGACTCTGAGTGTCTTATGTACGAGGCTCCGTACCTCACAGGAAACGTGATAAACTCGGAACAGGGCAGACCAGAAACTGAGCTGCCATCGTAAAATCTATATGTACCATGCACAAAAAATCAATTTTCTGAATCAATGTGCTATAAGAAAGAAAGAAAGACTTACATTTATATAGCGCCTTTCACGACCACCGGACGTCTCAAAGCCCTTTACAGCCAATGAAGTACTTTTGGAGTGTAATCACTGTTGTAATGTGGGAAATGCAGCAACCAATTTGTGCATAAGCAAGCTCCCACAAACAGCAATGTGATAATGACCAGATAATCTGTTTTTGTTATGTTGATTGAGGGATAAATGTTGGCCAGGATAACAGGGAGAACTCCCGTGCGAAATAGTGCCAGGGGATCTTTTATGTCCACCTGAGAGAGCAGATGGGACTTCAGTTTCACGTCTCATCCGAAATACGGCACCTCCGACAGTGCAGCACTCCCTCAGCACTGCACTGGGAGTGTCAGCCTAGATTTTTGTGTTCAAGTCCCTGGAGTGGGACCTGAACCCACAACCTTCTGACTCAGAGGCAAGTGTGCTACCCACTGAGGCACAGCTGACACCATCCTTATGCGACACCATATAAGCCCATTCAGTCATTCAATCCACACACACAAATAAAACATTATTTGACACACAAGTAATTAGAGTTCTGGAACAATCAGTGATTTCTGAGAAGAGATTGCCAGTCGATCAGCTGTTATTATCTGCATTTAACACTAAAAGTGGCGTTGTTGCCATGGTAAAGTATGTCACAAATTTAATATAATAAGATCATCCATTCGGCCCATCGAGCCTGTTGCGACTCTTTGATGGAGCTGTAAAATTAGCCCTCATGCCCTGTTCTTAGAGTTTAAGAACATAAGAAATAGAAGCAGGAGTAGACCATTCGCCCTCTTGAGCCTGCTCCACCATTCAATAAGATCATGGCTGATCTTCGACCTCAACTCTACTTTCCCGCCCGATCTCCATAACCTTTGATTCCCTTAATGTCCAAGAATCCATCGATCTCAGTCTTAAATATACTCAACAACTGAGCACTCACAGCCCTTTGGGGTACATAATTGCAAAGATTCACAACCCTCTGAGTGAAGAAATTCCTCCTCATCTCAGTCCTAAATGGCCGACCGCTTATTCTGAGACTATGCCCCCGAGTTCTAGACTCTCCAGCCAGGGGGAAACAACCTCTCAGCATCTACCCTGTCAATCCCCCACAGAATTGTATATGTTTCTAAACTCCAGAGAATATAGGCCCATAGCCGTGCATATTTTTCCTTTTCAAGTATATATCCAATTCCTTTTTGAAAGTTACTGTTGAATCTGCTTCAACCACCCGTTTCAGGCAGTGTGTTCCAGATCATAACAACTCGCTGCCTAAAAAAAATTCTCATCTCACCTCTGGTTCTTTTGCCAGTTATCTTAAATCTGTGTCCTCTGTTTATCAATATAATAATTAACCCCAAGAAATGTGGTACTGTCCCTTTAATTAACCCTGATATATTCAAATATTTATATATATGTTTATTAAAAGAATGCTTAGGTTTTGAGATGCATCAGAGGGTGTTGAGCTCGTAGCTCAAACTGTTGCTCAGTGCCTGTCCAAGTGGAGTGTTTAAGGTGAGCTTACCCTGATTCTGGCTGATCCCAGAAAGAAGCCCAATGAGCCATGAGAAGCGTGGCACAGCAGCCCTTTTAGTTACCTCGAGAAGTGTGGGACTGCCCCTTTTAATTATCCCGAGAACTGTGGTACTTATAGATACATAGAAAATAGGTGCAGGAGTAGGCCATTCGGCCCTTCGAGCCTGCACCGCCATTCAATGAGTTCATGGCTGAACATGCAACTTCAGTACCCCATTCCTGCTTTCTCACCATACCCCTTGATCCCCCTAGTAGTAAGGACTACATCTAACTCCTTTTTGAATATATTTAGTGAATTGGCCTCAACAACTTTCTGTGGTAGAGAATTCCACAGGTTCACCACTCTCTGGGTGAAGAAATTCCTCCTCATCTCGGTCCTAAATGGCTTACCCCTTATCCTTAGACTGTGTCCCCTGGTTCTGGACTTCCCCAACATTGGGAACATTCTTCCTGCATCTAACCTGTCTAACCCCGTCAGAATTTTAAACGTTTCTATGAGGTCCCCTCTCATTCTTCTGAACTCCAGTGAATACAAGCCCAGTTGATCCAGTCTTTCTTGATAGGTCAGTCCCGCCATCCCGGGAATCAGTCTGGTGAACCTTCGCTGCACTCCCTCAATAGCAAGAATGTCCTTCCTCAGGTTAGGAGACCAAAACTGTACACAATACTCCAGGTGTGGCCTCACCAAGGTCCTGTACAACTGTAGCAACACCTCCCTGCCCCTGTACTCAAATCCCCTCGCTATGAAGGCCAACATGCCATTTGCTTTCTTAACCGCCTGCTGTACCTGCATGCCAACCTTCAATGACTGATGTACCATGACACCCAGGTCTCTTTGCACCTCCCCTTTTCCTAATCTGTCACCATTCAGATAATAGTCTGTCTCTCTGTTTTTACCACCAAAGTGGATAACCTCACATTTATCCACATTATACTTCATCTGCCATGCATTTGCCCACTCACCTAACCTATCCAAGTCGCTCTGCAGCCTCATAGCATCCTCCTCGCAGCTCACACTGCCACCCAACTTAGTGTCATCTGCAAATTTGGAGATACTACATTTAATCCCCTCGTCTAAATCATTAATATACAGTGTAAACAGCTGGGGCCCCAGCACAGAACCTTGCAGTACCCCACTAGTCACTGCCTGCCATTCTGAAAAGTCCCCATTTACTCCTACTCTTTGCTTCCTGTCTGACAACCAGTTCTCAATCCATGTCAGCACACTACCCCCAATCCCATGTGCTTTAACTTTGCACATTAATCTCATGTGTGGGACCATGTCGAAAGCCTTCTGAAAGTCCAAATATATCACATCAACTGGTTCTCCCTTGTCCACTCGACTGGAAACATCCTCAAAAAATTCCAGATTTGTCAAGCATGATTTCCCTTTCACAAATCCATGCTGACTTGGACCTATCATATCACCTCTTTCCAAATGCACTGCTATGACATCCTTAATAATTGATTCCATCATTTTACCCACTACCGATGTCAGGCTGACCGGTCTATAATTCCCTGTTATCTCTCTCCCTCCTTTTTTAAAAAGTGGGGTTACCCTCCACTCGATAGGAACTGATCCAGAGTCAATGGAATGTTGGAAAATGACTGTCAATGCATCCACTATTTCCAAGGCCACCTCCTTAAGTACTCTGGGATGCAGTTCATCAGGCCCTGGGGATTTATCGGCCTTCAATCCCATCAATTTCCCCAACACAATTTCCCGACTAATAAGGATTTCCCTCAGTTCCTCCTCCTTACTAGACCCCCCGACCCCTTTTATATCCGGAAGGTTGTTTGTGTCCTCCTCAGTGAATACCGAACCAAAGTACTTGTTCAATTGGTCCGCCATTTCTTTGTTCCCCGTTATGACTTCCTCTGATTCTGACTGCAGGGAACCTACGTTTGTCTTTACTAACCTTTTTCTCTTTACATATCTATAGAAACTTTTGCAATCCGCCTTAATGTTCCCTGCAAGCTTCTTCTCGTACTCCATTTTCCCTGCCCTAATCAAACCCTTTGTCCTCCTCTGCTGAGTTCTAAATTTCTCCCAGTCCCCAGGTTCGCTGCTATTTCTGGCCAATTTGTATGCCACTTCCTTGGCTTTAATACTATCCCTGATTTCCCTTGATAGCCACGGTTGAGCCACCTTCCCTTTTTTATTTTTACGCCAGACAGGAATGTACAATTGTTGTAGTTCATCCATGCAGTCTCTAAATGTCTGCCATTGCCCATCCACAGTCAACCCCTTAAGTATCATTCGCCAATCTATCCTAGCCAATTCACGCCTCATACCTTCAAAGTTACCCTTCTTTAAGTTCTGGACTATGGTCTCTGAATTAACTGTTTCATTCTCCATCCTAATGCAGAATTCCACCATATTATGGTCACTCTTCCCCAAGGGGTCTCGCACAACGAGATTGCTAATTAATCCTCTCTCATTACACAACACCCAGTCTAAGATGGCCTCCCCCCTAGTTGGTTCCTCGACATATTGGTCTAGAAAACCATCCCTTATGCACTCCAGGAAATCCTCCTCCATCGTATTGCTTCCAGTTTGGTTAACCCAATCTATGTGCATATTAAAGTCACTCATTATAACTGCTGCACCTTTATTGCACGCACCCCTAATTTCATGTTTGATGCCCTCCCCAACATCACTACTACTGTTTGGAGGTCTGTACACAACTCCCACTAACGTTTTTTGCCCTTTGGTGTTCTGCAGCTCTACCCATATAGATTCCACATCATCCAAGCTAATGTCCTTCCGAACTATTGCCTTAATTTCCTCCTTAACCAGCAATGCTACCCCTCCTCCTTTTCCTTTTATTCTATCTTTCCTGAATGTTGAATACCCCTGGATGTTGAGTTCCCAACCCTGATCATCCTGGAGCCACGTCTCCGTAATCCCAATCACATCATATTTGTTAACATCTACTTGCACAGTTAATTCATCCACCTTATTGCGGATACTCCTTGCATTAAGACACAAAGCCTTCAGGCTTGTTTTTTTAACACCCTTTGTCCTTTTAGAATTTTGCTGTACAGTGGCCCTTTTTGTTCTTTGCCTTGGGTTTCTCTGCCCTCCACTTTTCCTCATCTCCTTTCTGTCTTTTGCTTTTGCCTCCTTTTTGTTTCCCTCTGTCTCCCTGCATTGGTTCCCACCCCCCTGCCATATTAGTTTAAATCCTCCCCAACAGCACTAGCAAACACTCCCCCGAGGACATTGGTTCCGGTCCTGCCCAGGTGCAGACCGTCCGGTTTGTACTGGTCCCACCTCCCCCAGAACCGGTTCCAATGCCCCAGGAATTTGAATCCCTCCCTGCTGCACCACTGCTCAAGCCACGTATTCATCTACGCTATCCTGCGATTCCTACTCTGACTATCACGTGGCACTGGTAGCAATCCCGAGATTACTACTTTTGAGGTCCTACTTTTTAATTTAGCTCCTAGCTCCTTAAATTCGTTTCGTAGGACCTCATCCCTTTTTTTACCTATGTCGTTGGTACCAATGTGCACCACGACAACTGGCTGATCTCCCTCCCTTTTTAGAATGTCCTGCACCCGCTCCGAGACATCCTTGACCCTTGACCAGGGAGGCAACATACCATCCTGGAGTCTCGGTTGCGGCCGCAGAAACGCCTATCTATTCCCTTTACAATTGAATCCCCTATCACTATCGCTCTCCCACTCTTTTTCCTGCCCTCCTGGGCAACAGAGCCAGCCACGGTGCCATGAACCTGGCTGCTGCTGCCCTCCCCTGATGAGTCATCCCCCTCAACAGTACCCAAAGCAGTGTATCTGTTTTGCAGGGGGATGACCACATGGGACTCCTGCACTACCTTCCTTGCACTACTCTTCCTGCTGGTCTTCCATTCCCTAGCTGGCTGTGGACCCTTCTCCTGCGGTAAGACCAACTCGCTACACGTGATACTCACATCATTCTCAGCATCGTAGATGCTCCAGAGTGAATCCACCCTCAGCTCCAACTCCGCAACGCGGATCGTCAGGAGCTTGAGGTGGATACACTTCCTGCAGATATAGTCGTCAGGGACACTGGTGTCGTCCCTGAGTTCCCACATGGTACAGGAGGAGCATAACACCCGACCGAGCTCTCCTGCCATGACTTAACCCTTAGATATACTTAATTTGGCAACAATAAATGTTAAAAGTTACTCACTGTTATAGAAGAGAAAAAGAAAAGAGAAAAAGAGAAAAACTACTCACCAATCACCAGCCAATCACTTACCCACTTGGCTGTGACGTCACCTTTTGATTTCTTTCTACTTCTTTTTTGCCTTCTCTCCCCGCTGCAGCTGCACCGGTGTACGCCTCTCGGACTGCCGCCGCCTCTCGCTGCCGCTGGGCCTTTATAGGCCTCACCAACCACGCACTCACGCCTCTCGGACTGCCGCCGCCTCTCGCTGCCGCTGGGCCTTTATAGGCCTCACCAACCATGCACTCACGCCTCTCGGACTGCCGCCGCCTCTCGCTGCCGCTGGGCCTTTATAGGCCTCACCAACCACGCACTCCCGCCTCTCGGACTGCCGCCGCCTCTCGCTGCCGCTGAGCCTTTATAGGCCTCACCAACCACGCACTCCCGCCTCTCGGACTGCCGCCGCCTCTCGCTGCCGCTGAGCCTTTATAGGTCTCACCAACCACGCACTCCCGCCTCTCGGTACTGCCCCTTTAATTACAGCTGAGAAGTGTGGGACTGCCCCTTTTAATTACCCCGAGATCTGTGATATTGCCCCTTTAATTACAGCTGAGAAGTGTGGGACTGCCCCTTTAATTACCCATGAAAAAACAGTAAAAGGGAATATTATTTGAATAGGGAGAAATTACAACATGCTGCGGTGCAGAGGGACCTGGGGGTCCTTGTGCATGAAACTCTTTTGGAGTCCTTGTGCATGAATCCCAAAAGGTTAGTTTGCAGGTGCAGCAGGTAATCAGGAAGGCAAATGGAATGTTGGCCTTCATTGCGAGAGGGATGGCGTACAAAAGCAGGGAGGTCTTGCTGCAACTGTATAAGGTATTGGTAAGGCCGCACCTGGAGTACTGCGTGCAGTTTTGGTCACCTTACTTAAGGAAGGATATACTAGCTTTGGAAGGGGTACAGAGACGATTCACTGGGCTGATTCCAGAAATGAGGGGGTTACCTTATGATGATAGATTGAGTAGACTGGGTCATTACTCCTTGGAGTTCAGAAGGATGAGGGGTGATCTTATAGAAACATTTAAAATCATGAAAGGAATAGACAAGATAGAGGCAGAGAGGTTGTTTCCATTGGTGGGGGAGACTAGAACTAGGGGGCACAGCCTCAAAATACGGAGGAGCCAATTTAAAACCGAGTTGAGAAAGAATTTCTTCTCCCAGAGGGTTGTAAATCTGTGGAATTCTCTGCCCAAGGAAGCAGTTGAGGCTGGCTCATTGAATGTTTTCAAGTCAAAGATAGATAGATTTTTAACCAATAAGGGAATTAAGGGTTACGGGGAGAGGGCAGGTAAGTGGAGCTGAGTCCACGACCAGATCAGCCATGATCTTATTGAATGGCGGAGCAGGCTCGGGGGGCTAGATGGCCTACTCCTGTTCCTAATTCTTATGTTCTTATGTTCTAGAACTGTGGGACTGCCCCTTTAATTACCCCCGGGAAATGTGGGACTGCCCCTTCAATTATCCCTGTGAAGAGTGGGATTGCCCCTTCATTTACCTCGAGAAATGTGGCACTGCCCCTTTAATTATTCCCGGGAAGTGTGGGACTGCCCCTTTACGCCCCTTTCAATACCCCTTTGCAAATCGGGGTGCATCTGAGCAAAACTCATTTTGTTTTACACTTTGAATCTTTCATATTGTCATTTTATTCAAGCTAATGTTTTTTCTGTTTAAAGTTGCCCACTTGAGAATTGATGTGAAGAAGCAGTCACAGTAAAGGCCCCTCTGAGTGCTGCTTTACAAAGGAGATGCTCACTGGCATCACACCTTGTGCCCTCTCTCTGGGTGCGATTCTCAAACACCCACAGTGTTGCTCGTGTGCAGGCAAACAAAACAGGCTGTAATACCGAGTGACCTTTCAGCTTCCCCGCATCATAGGATTCTACCCACACAGCTCAGTTCCATAGTCTATCAATGCATCTTAGAAAGGATCTTGTTTTTCTTTATATTTTCTTGTTGACATTTTGATACCGGCTCAGTGGGTAGAACGTTGCCTCTGAGTCAGAAGGTTGTGAGTTCAAGTCCCACTCCCAGAGACTTGAGCACAAAAATCTAGGCTGACATACCCAGTGCAGAGCTGAGGGAGCGCTGCACTGTCGGAGGTGCCATCTTTTGGATGAGCTGTTAAACGGAGATTTCGTCAGCTCTCTCAGATGGACGTCAAAGACCCCATGCCACTATTTTGAAGGAGTTATCCCCAGTGTTAAACCGAGTCTGCCCTCTCAGGTGGACGTAAAAGATCACACGGCACTACTTCAAAGAAGAGCAGGGGAGTTCTCCCCGGTGTCCTGCCCAATATTTGTCCCTTAATCAACGTCACGAAAACAGATTACAAAAGCAAAATACTGCGGATACTGGAATCTGAAATAAAAACAGAAGATGCTGGAAATACTCAGCAGGTCAGGCAGCATCTGTGGAGAGAGGAACAGAGTTAACGTTTCAGGTCGATGGCCTTTCGTCAGCAACTAAAACATATTATCTGATCATTATCACATTGCTGTATGTGGGAACTTGCTCAGCCTAAATTAGTTGCCGCATTTCCTATAATACAACAGCGTCTACACTTCAAAAGGACTTCATTGGCTGTAAAGCGTTTTGGGACGTCCTGTGGTCATGAAAGGCGCTATAGAAATGCAAGTGGGTAAGTTTCTGAAGGAAAAAGATTTGCAGGGCAATGGGAAAAGGGCGGGGGAGTGGGACTAGCTGAGAGTCAGCACGGGCTCACAGGCCAAATGGCCTTCCGTGCTGTAACCATTCTATGATTTTAAGGGCTGGATTTTCGGCTTTTAGGATTTCGGGGCGTTAATGGCGATGGGACGGTTCTGATGCCGTCTGGGAAAAGTTTGCGCCTTAGTCAGCAAAATTGGGCAGCTGGGCCCTGAGTGTGGGGCGGAGCGCTGAGGGAGACGTTGCACACCTCTCTTTGGGTGCTAGGCCAGCTGAACATGTGAAAATCCCGAGCTTAGCAGCCGGCCTGGGAGCGCTCCAAGAGAGGCCTGGGGAGAAAAGAAAACCTGCAAAAAAAAGCACCAAAAACATTCCAATACATAGCCCACGCCACCACAATATAAATCGCAAATAAAATTAAATAAATAACAATCACACTTACCTGAGGCGGACATTACTTACCTCGCTGCGGCCATTACAGCTCGGACTGCCCGCTTCCACAGGTGGTCCCACCAGGGGGCGCTGTGCAGTGGTACAGGTCGGGCAGGAGTCAAAAATCCAGCCGGTGTCGCAACCAGGGGCATTGCGATAATACTCCACGCCCCGCCGAAACCGGTCCTGAAAACCCCGGCGGGGCGCTGGAAGCTGGCTGCCCACCCGGAAAAGCTCACCACCGCCATTGCTGCCCACTCGGGGTGAAAACAGAAGTGGCCATGAGCGGAAAATCCAGCCCACTGACTTTCTTGGTCTGCAGAAGATTGAATGGGTTTGGTAAAATCTATTTGAAGGTAGATTGTGCACTGGAGATAGTAGGGTGCATGTGACCTGTTGTTATTCTCAATCTGGTGCTGATTTTGTTCAAAATCTGCCCCCCATACCCCCCATCCCTTATTTTTATTTAGGCTCATTATGCCTTTTTCTTGCGCTGGCTGAAGAGGCAGACACGGGCGTATTCACAGCTGTTCCAGGGATCGACCCCACCATAGTGTCTTATTTGGACCTTATGTCGGCAGAAGTGGAAACAGACGGATTACGGAAAGAGGGGCCGATTGTGGGCGGACCAGCGGTTGAACTGTCACCGGGGACTGAAGGTTTTCGGGAAGAATCAAACAGCTCACAATCTGAACCATCTTGGAATGCTGAGAGCCCGGAAGAGCCAGGAGCCTCCTCAGGTTTGTCTGTCGGAAACCATCGGCATTTCGGAGGGTGGTGATGCGGGGGGGGGGTGGGCGGGAGATGTAACGGCTATTCCATGGTCCACATTCACCAACTATGAGAGTGAGCAGGTGGCTGACTGACCATCTCACGGGGCATTGGCCAATCAGACACAAGCCTAAGCAAGGAGTATTGTGATGCCACTCTGGTCCTATTATGTTGTATTGGTCATGCAACTTGCATAGATGCAGCCTCTTGAACATAGAAAATGCCCCCAAGTCACTTTACCAAAGGTTGGTGAAAAGTACAAGTAGAAAGAAAGGATGTCGAGCCATGAGGAAAAGATTAAGAGGGGTGACTGAAAGTTTGGTTAAAGATATAGGGGGAGAAATCCATATAGTTTGTGACTCCCGTTACTAATGGGGCACGAACGATTTCTCGCGCAGGGCCGCGAGTGCCTACCGCAAAATTCTGCCAGAGTTTGCGGAGGCACAAAACCGATAGCGCCCCGCTCCCCCCGGCAGCGCCCCAGGCCGCTGTGCCCGGCGACGATGACATGCGCAGCAACCTGTTTTCGCACCAGAGCAGAAACTCTGTAGCGCCCCATGAGGCCGCCGCGTGCGATGACAGCACTAGCTTCATGGGTCGCGAACCGGGCTGCACTCCGCTTGCGGGGCTAAAAATAAAGGGGTGGTGCATGCCGCCGACATTTTGAAAAACGGCCAACTTACCGGCTTTTCGCTGAAGATTTTGCGGGGTCCGTGCCACGATGTTGCAGGCCGGCACTCCGCTCTCCTGGTGGAGAAGTGGAGGCCCACTGCAGAGCTCTCTGCGTGCCCTCCCCTTTAATAGAATGGGAGGGCCCTGTGATCTCGGCCAGCGCTATGTGGCGCTCCGCGTAGCGCTGGAAAATTTCTAGGCATAGCGCCTCAGTCCTGCCCGAAGTGGAGCGCCCGACATTGCACTCCACTTCCTCTGGGGGTTGGTACTCCCAATTTTGTGGCCGGGGCGAGATTTCTGCGCCAGGCGCAAGGAATCCCACCTCGGTTATCCCCCCTCGGTTACCCCCCCGCCCCACCCCCACAAACGGGCGCAACCGAATTTTTATCCCATACGCTTTCAGAAGACATAAAGGTGGAGAGGGGAGAGGTTTAGGAACAGATCTCCAGAGAGTGGGGCCAAGGCGGCAGAAAGCTCTGCCACCAATGGTGGGGCAAGGAGAGATGGTAGGCGAGGGAACAGGTGATCAAAAGGCAGAGGATCAGATAGTGATGAAAAAATCACGAGATGGCTTGAGCTGAAGAAGGCCCTTGGTTCATCTAATCTCATCCTTCCAGAATTCCAGTCTTACTGTCTGCCTGTTACAACATCTGTTTCTCAGCTATTTCCGATCTATATCAATGACTTAGATGAAGGGACTGATTTTAATGTATCTAAGTTTGATCATGGTACGAAGCTAGATGGGAAAGTAAGCTGTGAGGAGAATGCAAAGGGGTGTACACAGGTTAAGTGAGTGGGCAAGAACATGGTAGATGGAATATAATGTGGAGAAATGTGAAGTTATCCACTTTGATAGGGAAAATATTTTTTTTAATTGTGAGTTTGGGAAATGTTGGTGTTCAGAGGGACCTGGGTGTCCTTGTACACGAATCACAGAAAGTTCACATGCAGGTACAGCAAGCAATTAGGAAACCAAATGGTTTGTTGGCCTTTATTATAAGAGGATTTGAGTATGAGAATAAAGACATCTTACTGCAATTATATAAGGCCCTGGTGAGACCGCACCTGCAATACTGTGTACAGTTTTGGTCTCCTTACCCAAGGAAGGATATACTTGCCATGGAGGAAGTGCAATGAAGGTTCACCAGTCTGATTCCTGGGATGGGGGGATTGTCCTATGAGGAGAGATTGAGTAGACTAGGCCTATATTCCCTTTAGTTTAGAAGAACAAGAGGTGATCTCATTCAAACATATACAATTCTTGCAGGGCTTGACAGGATAAATGCTGGGAGGATGTTTCCCCTGGCTGGGGAGTCTAGAACCAGGGGTCACAGTCTCAGAATAAAATGCTGGTCATTTAGGACTGAGATGAGGAGAAATGTCTTCACTCAGAGAGATGTGAATCTGTGGAATTCTTTACCCAAGATAGCTGTGGATGTACAGTCATTGAGTATATTCAAGATGGAGATCGCTAGATTTTTGGATACAAAGGGAACCAAGGGATGTGAAGATCAGGCAGGAAGGTGGAGTTGAAGTAGAAGATCAGCCATGATCTTATTGAATGGCAGAGCAGGCTCGAGGGGCCGAATGGCCTTGTCCTGCTCCTAGTTCTGATGTTCTTAAATGAGTCCAATGTCTTGGCTTCAACCAAGCATCCCTGGTAGCTCACTCCAGCTGTTAAACAACCCCCCACCTGCTGTGCAAAGAAATGTTTCCCGGTGCTTGTCCTAAACTTGGCTTTCACAACCCTGAACCTTGTGCTGATGCCTTAGTACATGTGGAAGTATTGTTTCAAATTTAAATTCTCTGGGATGAAGGGGTTGACTTATGTTGAAAGGTTGAGCAGGTTGGATCTATACTTATTAGCGTTTAGAAGAATGACAGGTGATCTTATCGAAACATATAAGATTCTGAGGGGGCTTGACAGGGTAGATGCAGAGAGGATGTTTCCCCTCATGGGGGAATCAAGAACTAGGGGGCATAGTTTCAAGAATAAGGGGTCGCCCATTTAAAACGGAGAAGAGGAGGAATTTCTTCTCTCAGACGGTTGTGAATCTTTGGAATTCTCTGCCCCAGAGGACAGTGGAGGCTGGGTCATTGAATATATTTAAGATGGAGATAGACAGATTTTTGAACGATAATTGAGTCAAGGTTTATGGGGAACAGGCAGGGAAGTGGAGTTGAGGCCGGGATCAGATCAGCCATGATCTTATTGATTGTGCAGCAGCACAGAGTGGGAAACTGAGTGTTTGAGCGGGAGCAGACCTGCAACTTCAAGGAATCTAATACGGCCAGTGTGATCTCCTGGACTAGTTTCCATTGCCTGGTTGAGTAGGAGAGGAATTTTCCCAGATTTTTTCCCCAATTAGCATGGGTTTTTATCTGGGTTTTTGCCTCTCCCAGGAGATCGCATGGCTCCGGGTGGGGAGAATTCTGCAGTGTGATATCACAGGTAAGGCAGGTAAGTGATTGGTAGTGATTCTGGGCTAAGTTTTTCTTTAAAATTAACATATGAATTGGCTATGATAGATTAGGAAAATTCATTAAAATGTTTGACGGTGGATAGGCAGTGGCTAACATTTAAGGAACGAATGCATGAATTGCAACAGTTATACATTTCTTTCTGGTGCACAAACACAAAAGGAAAAGTGGCCCGACCATGACGAACAAAAGAAATTGAGGATAGTATTAGATCCAAAGAGAAGTCATACAAAAGTTGCGAGAAAAAGTAGCAAGCCTGAGGATTTGGGAGCAGTTTAGAATTCAGCAAAAAAGGACCAAGAGATTGATTGAGGGGAAAAATAGAGTAAACTTGCAAGGAACATTAAAACCGACTGCAAAGGTTTCTACAAGTATGTAAAAAGAAAAAGATTAGTGAAGCCAAATGTAGGTCCTTTATAGTCAGAAACAAGAGAATTTATAATGGGGAACAAGGAAATGGCAGAACAATTAAATAAATCATCATCATCATCATAGGCAGTCCCTCGGAATCGAGGAAGACTTGCTTCCACTCTAAAAATGAGTTCGTAGGTGGCTGAACAGTACAATATGAGAATCACAGTCCCTGTCACAGGTGGGACAGATAGTGTTTGAGGAAAAGGATGGGTGGGACTGGTTTGCCGCATGCTCTTTCCGCTGCCTGCGCTTGATTTCTGCATGCTCTCGGCGATGAGACTTGAGGTGCTCAGCGCCCTCCCGGATGCACTTCCTCCACTTAGGGTGGTCTTTGGCCAGGGACTCCCAGGTATCAGTGGGGATGGTGCACTTTATTAGGGAGGCTTTGAGGGTGTCCTTATAATTAAATAAACATTTTGGTTCTGTCTTCACGGAAGAGGACACAAAAAACGTCCCAGAAATGCTAGGAAACCAAGGGTCCAGTGGGCAAGAGGAATTAAAGGAAATGATTATTAATAAGAAAATAGTGCTGAAGAACCAAATGGGACTGAAAGCTGATAAATCCCCAGGGCCTGATGATTTGCATCTCAGAGCACTAAAAGAGGTAGCCATGGAAATAGTAGATGCATTGGTTGTCATCTTCCAAAATTCTACAGATTATGGAACAGTTCCTGCAGATTGGAGGGTGGCAAATGTAACCCCACTATTTAAAAAAGGAGGGAGAGAGAAAACGGGGAACTACAGACCGGTTAGCCTAACATCAGTAGAAGGGAAAATGCTAGAGTCTTATAAAGGATGTGATAATGAGACACTTAGATAATATCAACGGGATTAGACAAAGTCAACATGGATTTATGAAAAGAAAATCGTGTTTCACAAACCTACTGGAGTTTTTTGAGGATGCAACTGAGAGGTTAAGGGAAAACCAGTGGATGTAGTGTATTTCGATTTTCAGATCCCACATAAGATGTTAGTGTACAAAATTAAAGCACATAGGATTGGGGTTAATATACTGGCATGGATTGAAAATTGGTTAACTGACAGGAAATAGAGAGTAGGAATAAACGGGTCTTTTTTGGGGTGGCGGGCAGTGACTAGTGGGGTACCACAGGGATCAGTGCTTGGACCCCAGCTATTCACAATATAGATATCAATGATTTGGATGACGGAACCAAATGTAATATTTCCAAGTTTGCTGACGACACAAAACTAGCTGGGATTGTGAGTTGTGAGGATGCAAAGATGCTGCAAGGTGATTTAGATAGGTTGAGTGAGTGGGCAAACACACGGCAGATGCAATATAACGTGAATACATGTGAAGTTATCCACTTTGGTGGGAAAACATAAAGACAAAGTATTATTTAAATGGTGATAGCTTGGGAAATGTCAATGTACAGAGGGACCTGGGTGTCCTTGTACACCAGTCATTGAAAGCAAACATGCAGGTGCAGCAAGCAGTTAAGAAGGCAAATGGTATGTTGACCTTCATTGCAAGAGGATTTGCGTACAGGAGCAAGGATGTCTGACTACAGTTATACAGGGCCTTGGTAAGACCACACCTGGAGTATTGCGTGCAGTTTTGGTCTCTTTACCTAAGAAAGGATAAACTTGCCATAGAGGGAGTGCAGCGAAGTTTCAACCGACTGATTTCTGGGATGGCAGGACTGTCGTATGAGGAGAGACTGGGTCAACTGGGCCTGTATTCACTCGAGTTTAGAAGAATGAGAGGGGATCTCATTGAAACATATAAAATTCTGATGGAGTTGAACAGACTGGATGTGGGGAGGATGTTTCCCCTGGCTGGGAAGTCTAGAACAAGGGGTCACAGTCTCAGGGGTAGGAAATTTAGGACTGCGATGAGGAGAAATTTCTTCACTCAGAGGGTGGTGAACCTGTGGAATTCTCTACCACAGAAGGCTGCAGAGGCCAAGTCACTGAATATATTTAAGAAGGAGATAGATAGATTTCTAGACACAAAAGACATTAAGGGGTATGGGGAGAAATTGCAAATATGGTGTTGAGATAGAGGATCAGCCATGATCATATTGAATGGTGGCGCAGGCTTGAAGGGCCAAATGGCTTGCTCCTGCTCCTATTTCTTACGTCTCTATTCAAAACTAAAGAGTCCTCAGCTTATCGAATTGTGCTTGGGAGCTTTTCTCGCTAACAATCGAGTTCATCCTCTTAGCTTTTCTCTGGGTACTAGTCTTCACGCAACGCTCAGTTAAGCTACTTAACAAGAATAAAATCTCAGCCAGCGTCTAATCCTTATCTCAGCCCTGTGTTTAGCACAATAAATAGATGGTGTAATCAAAGCAAACCATAGTACTGCCCAGACACAACTAATAACAACTGACCTACATTTAGATATTGGCACCTCTATCGAAGATTTGGAGCCTCTGAGCTTGTTTTCCATGATCCTAAGAGAGCGCCTTTTAATTAAATGTTTTTTTTGTATATAGGCCAGGAGGCAAAGGGTCTTATCTGGAGGAAAGCAGAAAATCATCGTTAATTTAAACAGACGGAACAACAATTCCCACCTCGTGTTGCCAACCCTCCAGGAGTTAATCTCCGGGTCACTGCTGCGAGCAAAAGTCCCCGGGAGAAAAATCATCGAGGCGTTAAGTGTGCTATTTTCAGTTTCTGTGAACACTTCAATTTCTTAGTTATTAAAAAATATATTTTGGAGATTAGGGAGAAAAACAATCGTTCTTTGATTGACTGTCAAGAAAGAAAGAAAGACTTGCATTTCTGCAGCACCTTTCACCACCACCAGACGTCCCAAAGCACTTTACAGCCAGTGAAGTACTATTGGAGTGTAGTCACTGTTGCAATGTAGGAAACGCGGCAGCCAATTTGTGGGCAGCAAGCTCCCACAAACAGCAATGTGATAACGACCAGATAATCTGTTTTGTTATGTTGGTTGGGGGATAAATATTGGTCCAGGACACCGGGAAGAACTACCCTGCTTTACTTCAAAATAGTACCATGGGATCTTTTGTGTCCACCTCAGAGAGCAGACGAGGCCTCAGCTGAAAGACGGCACCTCCGACAGTGCAGCACTCCCTCATTACTGCCCTAGAGTGTCAGCCTAGCATTATGTGCTCAAGTCTCCTGGAGTGGAACTTGAACCCATACCTCCTGACTCAGAGATGGGATTGCTACCCACTAAACCACAGCTGACACCTAAAAAGATAGTTGATCAGCGAGAGATCCCAAGGGGATCGAGACCCTTCAGCGTGCCAGCCTAAGTTTGCTATGGGGGTGGGGGGGTGCGGTGGGGGTGACAACTGTTCTAACTTGGTCTTTAGCCTGCAAAGGGCCTTGGGCCTCCTACTCTCACTGGCCGGGAGCCACTCCGAGATTGCAGCAACATATTGAAGGAGGGGACATCTACAGGTGTTAGCTGTGGCTCAGTGGGTTGAAGTCCCACTCCAGAGACTGGAGCACATAAACCTAGGCTGACACCGCCAGTGCAATGTTGAGGGAGTGCTTCGCTGTCGAATGTGCCGTCTTTCAAATGAGATCTTAAACCGAGGCCCCGTCTGCTCTCTCAGGTGAACATAAAAGATCCCATGGCACTATTTTGGAAGGAAAACAGGGGAGTTCTCCCCGGTGTCCTGACCAATATTTATCCCTCAATCAACATAACAAAAAAACAGATTATCTGGTCATTATCACATTGCTGTGTGTGGGAGTTTGCTGTGTGCAAATTGGCTGCCGCGTTTATCATATTACAACAGTGACTACACTCCAGAAATAGTTCATTGGCTGTAAAGCGCTTTGGGACATCCGGCGGTCATGAAAGGCGCTGTATTTCTTTAAAAATAAGAGACTGGATCACAGGGCCTTGGGATTCTGAGCTAACTCGCTGTAATATTGATAGAGTTGGTCAGATTTAAGTGAGCTGGAATGAACACTGAATCAGTCCGAATTAGGGAGACTCACTCAGTCTGCTGTGAGACAGCGCTTGATTCTATGCAGTTTGAAAGCACCAGGGAGCGAGGCCAGCCTCAAGGCAGAATACTTGCAGGAGGGTTTAACTGAACTATTGAACCCTGCGAAACATAGAAACATAGAAAATAGGTGCATGAGTAGGCCATTCAGCCCTTCGAGCCTGCACCACCATTCGATAAGATCATGGCTGATCGTTCCCTCAGTACCCCTTTCCTGCTTTCTCTCCATACCCTTTGATCCCTTGAGCCGTAAGAGCCATATCTAACTCCCTCTTGAATATCTCCAATGAACTGGCATCAACAACTCTCTGCGGCAGGGAATTCCACAGATTAACAACTCTCTGAGTGAAGAAGTTTCTCCTCATCTCAGTTCTAAATGGCCTACCCCTTATCCTAAGACTGTGTCCCCTGGTCTGGACTTCCCCAACATCAGGAACAATCTACCCGCATCTAACCTGTCCCGGTCCCATCAGAATCTTGTATGTTTCTGTGAGATCCCCTCTCATCCTTCTAAACTCCAATGTATAAAGGCCCAGTTGATCCAGTCTCTCCTCATGTGTCAGTCCGGCCATCCCGGGAATCAGTCTGGTAAACCTTCGCTGCACTCCCTCAATAGCAAGAACGTCCTTCCTCAGATTAGGAGATCAAAACTGAACACAATATTCCAGGTGAGGCCTCACCAAGGCCCTGTACAACTGCAGTAAGACCTCCCTGCTCCTATACACAAATCCCCTCGCTATGAAGGCAAGCGTGCCATTTGCTTTCTTTACTGCCTGCTGTATCTGTATGCCAACTTTCAATGACTGATGAACCATGACACCCAGGTCTCATTGCACCTCCCCTTTTCCTAATCTGCCACCATTCAGGTAATATTCTGTCTTTGCATTTATCCACATTATACTGCATCTGCCATGCATTTGCCCACTCACCTAACCCGTCTAAGTCACCCTGCAGCCTCTTAGCATCCCTCTCACAGCTCACACGGCCACCCAGTTTAGTGTCATCTCCAAACTTGGAGATATTACACTCAATTCTTTCATCTGAATCATTGATGTATATTGTAAAGAGCTGGTGTCCCAGCACTGAGCCCTGCGGCACCCCACTAGTCACTGCCTGCCATTCTGAAAAGGACCCGTTTATCCCGACTCTTTGCTTCCTGTCTGCCAACCAGTTCTCTATCCAGGTCAGTATATTACCCCCAATACCATATGCTTTGATTTTGTACACCAATCTCTTGTGTGGGACCTTGTCAAAAGCCTTTTGAAAGTCCAAATACACCACATCCATTGGTTCTCCCTTGTCCACTCTACTAGTTACATCCTCAAAAAATTCCAGAAGATTTGTCAAGCATGATTTCCCCTTCATAAATCCATGCTGACTTGGACCGATCCTGTCACTGCTTTCCAAATGCGCTGCTATTTCATCCTTAATTGATTCCAACATTTTCCCCACCACTGATGTCAGGCTAACCGGTCTATAATTACCCACTTTCTCTCTCCCTCCCATTTTAAAAAGTGGTGTTACATTAGCTACCCTCCAGTCCATAGGAACTGATATCGAGTCAATAGACTGTTGGAAAATTATCACCAATGCATCCACTATTTCTCGGACCACTTCCTTAAGTACTCTGGGATGCAGGCTATCAGGCTCCGGGGATTTATCGGCCTTCAATCCCATCAATTTCCCGCCCAATAAGGATACCCTTCAGTTCCTCCTTCTCACCAGACCCTCGGTCCCCTAGTACTTTCGGAAGGTTATTTGTGCCTTCCTTCGTGAAGACAGAACCAAAGTATTTGTTCAATTGGTCTGCCATTTATTTGTGCCCCATTATAAATTCACCTGAATCCGACTGCAAGTAGCAATGTTTGTCTTCACTAATCTTTTTCTCTTCACATATCTACAGAAGCTTTTGCAGTCAGTTTTTATGTTCCCGGCAAGCTTCTTCTCGTTCTCTATTTTCCCCCTCTTAATTAACCCTTTGTCCTCCTCTGCTGAATTCTAAATTTCTCCCAGTCCTCAGGTTTGCTGCTTTTTCTGGCTAATTTATATGCCTCTTCCTTGGATTTAAGGAATTTGGATTTAAATGTGGTATATTTGGACTTTCAGAAGGCTTTCGACAAGGTCCCACACAAGAGATTAATGTGCAAAGTTAAAGCACATGGGATTGGGGGTAGTGTGCTGACATGGATTGAGAACTGGTTGTCAGACAGGAAGCAAAGAGCCGGAGTAAATGGGTACTTTTCAGAATGGCAGGCAGTGACTAGTGGGGTACCTCAAGGTTCTCTGCTGGGGCCCCAGTTGTTTACACTGTACATTAATGATTTAGACAAGGGGATTAAATGTAGTATCTCCAAATTTGCGGATGACACTAAGTTAGGTGGCAGTTTGAGCTGCGAGGAGGATGCTATGAGGCTGCAGAGCGACTTGGATAGGTTAGGTGAGTGGGCAAATGCATGGCAGATGAAGTATAACGTGGATAAATGTGAGGTTATCCACTTTGGTGGTAAAAACAGAGAGACAGACTATTATCTGAATGGTGACAGATTAGGAAAAGGGGAGGTGCAACGAGACCTGGATGTCATGGTACATGAGTCATTGAAGGTTGACATGCAGGTACAGCAGGCGGTTAAGAAAGCAAATGGCATGTTGGCCTTCATAGCGAGGGGATTTGAGTACAGGGGCAGGGAGGTGTTGCTACAGTTGTACAGGGCCTTGGTGAGGCCACACCTGGAGTATTGTGTACAGTTTTGGTCTCCTAACCTGAGGAAGGACATTCTTGCTATTGAGGGAGTGCAGCGAAGGTTCACCAGACTGATTCCCGGGATGGCGGGACTGACCTATCAAGAAAGACTGGATCAACTGGGCTTGTATTCACTGGAGTTCAGAAGAATGAGAGGGGACCTCATAGAAACGTTTAAAATTCTGACGGGTTTAGACAGGTTAGATGCAGGAAGAATGTTCCCAATGTTGGGGAAGTCCAGAACCAGGAGTCACAGCCTAAGGATAAGGGGTAAGCCATTTCGGACCGAGATGAGGAGAAACTTCTTCACCCAGAGAGTGGTGAACCTGTGGAATTCTCTACCACAGAAAGTTGTTGAGGCCAATTCACTAAATATATTCAAAAAGGAGTTAGATGTAGTCCTTACTACTAGAGGGATCAAGGGGTATGGCGAAAAAGCAGGAATGGGGTACTGAAGTTGCATGTTCAGCCATGAACTCATTGAATGGCGGTGCAGGCTAGAAGGGCCGAATGGCCTACTCCTGCATCTATTTTCTATGTTTCTATGTTTCTATGTTAACACTATCCTTAATTTCCTTTGTTAGCCACGGTTGAGCCACCTTTCCTGTTTTATTTTTACTCCAGACAGGGATGTACAATTGCTGAAGTTCATCCATGTGATCTTTAAATGTTTGCCATTGCCTATCCACTGTCAACCCTTCAAGTATCATTTGTCAGTCTATTCGCGCCATTTCACGCCTCAAACCATCGAAGTTACCTTTCCTTAAGTTCAGGACCCTAGTTTCTGAATTAACTGTGTCACTATCCATCCTAATAAAGAATTCTACCATGTTATGGTCACTCTTTCCCAAGGGGTCTCGCACAACAAGATTGCTAATTAGTCCTTTCTCATTACACATCACCCAGTCTAGGATGGCCAGCTCCCTGGTTGGTTCCTCGACATATTGGTCCAGAAAACCATCCCTAATACACTCCAGGAAATCCCCCTCCACCGCATTGCTACCAGTTTGGTTAGCCCAATCAATATGTAGATTAAAGTCACCTATGATAACTGCTGTACCTTTATTGCACACATCCCTTATTTCTTGTTTGATGCTGTCCCCAACCTTACTACTACTATTTGGTGGTCTGTACACAACTCCCACTAGTGTTTTCTGCCCTTTGGAATTCCGCAGCTCCACATCATCCAAGCTAATGTCCTTTCTTACTATTGCATTAATTTCCTCTTTAACCAGCAATGCCACCCCACCTCCTTTTCCTTTCTGACTATCCTTCCTAAATGTTGAATACCCCTGGATGTTGAGTTCCCAGCCTTGGTCACCCTGGAGCCATGTCTCCGTGATGCCAATTACATCATATCCGTTAACTGCTATCTACGCAGTTAATTCGTCCACCTTATTCCGAATACTCCTCGCATTGAGGCACAGAGCCTTCAGGCTTGTCTTTCTAACACACTTTGCCCCTTTAGAATTTTGCTATAATGTGGCCCTTTTTGCTTTTTGCCTCAGGTTTCTCTGCCCTCCACTTTTACTTTTCTTCTTTCTATCTTTTGCTTCTGCCCCCATTCTACTTCCCTCTGTCTCCCTGCATTGGTTCCCATCCCCCTGTCGTATTAGTTTAACTCCTCCCCAACAGCACTAGCAAACACTCCCCCTAGGACATTGGTTCCGGTCCTGCCCAGGTGCAGACCGTCCGGTTTGTACTAGTCCCACCTCCCCCAGAACCGGTTCCAATGTCCCAGGAATTTGAATTCCTCCCTGCTGCACCACTCCTCAAGCTACGTATTCATCTGAGCTATCCTGCGATTCTTACTCTGACTAGCATGTGGCACTGGTAGCAATCCTGAGATTACTACTTTTGTGGTCCTACTTTTTAATTTAGCTCCTAGCTCCCTAAATTCGTCTTGTAGGATCTCATCCCTTTTTTTAACCTATATCGTTGGTACCTATATGCACCACGACAACTGGCTGTTCACCCTCCCTTTTCAGAATGCCCTGCACCCGCTCCGAGACATCCTTGACCCTTGCACCAGGGAGGCAACATACCATCCTGGAGTCTCGGTTGCGGCCGCAGAAACGTCTATCTATTCCCCTTACAATTGAATCCCCTATCACTATAGCTCTCCTACTCTTTTTCCTGCCCTCCTGTGCAGCAGAGCCACCCATGGTGCCATGAACTTGGCTGCTGCTGCTCTCCCCTGATGAGTCATCCCCCTCAACAGTACCTAAAGCGGTGTATCTGTTTTCCTTCCACTGCTCTTCCTGTTGGTCATCCATCCCTATCTGTCTGAGTAACCTTTTCCTGCGATAAGACCAACTCACTAAACAATGATCGCCAGCAAATGGCATGTGACAGTCTGAGGGCTCGAGCTGCGGAACTTTCTGGAAGGACCGTTTGCTGGGCTGCGGGGAAAGAGCAGGGGTGGGGGAGGGGAGGGGAGTGGGCCTAATTGGATAGCTCTTTCAAAGGAGCCAGCAGGGGTACGATGGGACGAATGGCCTCCTTCTGTGCTGTATCATTCATTAAAGGGTACGGTAGCTTAGTGGTTATGTTACTGGATTAGTAATCCAGAGGCCTGGACTATTGATCTTAAAAACGCGAGTTCAAATTCCACCATGGCAGCTGGGGAATTTAAAATTCAGTTAAATAAAAAAATATCTGGAATGAAAAACTAGTCTACAGAAATGGTGACCATGAAACTACCAGATTGTCTGGTTCACTAATGTCCTTTAAGGAAGGAAATCTGCTGCCCTTACCTGGTATGGCCTACGTGTGACTCCAATATGGTTGGCTCTGGAATGGCCTAGCAAACCATTCAGTTATCCCAAAGCACTACAAGAAAATATAATCAGACCTTCACCTGAAGGACCGCGGCAGCTCACCACCACCTTCTCGAAAGCATCAGAAATAGGAGCAGGCTTAGGCCATGTAACCCCCCCAAGCCTGCTCCGCCATTCAATAGGATCATGGCTGATCATCGACCTCAACTCCACTTTCTCGCCCAATCCTCATATCCCTCGATTCCTCTAGACACCAAAAATCTATCTCAGCCTTAATTATATTCAAAGACCCAGCCTCCACAGCTCCCTGGGGTAGAGAATTCCAAAGATTCTCTGAGTGAAGAAACTCCTCCTCATCTCAGTCTTAAATGGCCGAGCGCTTATCCTGAGCCTATGCCCCCTTAGTTCTGGACACTCCAGCCAGGGGACACAATCTCTCAGCATCTACACTATCAATCCCCTTCAGCAATTAGGGCTGGGCAATAAATGCTGGCTGCCAGCAACACCCACATCCCCTGAATGAATAATATAAAAATTCTAAGCCCAATGCAAATGCCGCAAGCTCTCATTTGGAGAAGATTCTGTTGACTGTCCCCAGGGAGTGTGTCACTTGGATTGTTCTTCAGCACGGTTAATTTGAAGGTCATTCTGATGGTCTCTGAAAGATGGCAACATTGATTTGCAAGGAAATTGTTTACAAAGAGCAGTGGGATGGCTGGGTTCCTCCACCGATTATTGGATATTTCCTGCCAAAAAAGAATCACTTTCATCGTCCCACTCGCAGTTGGCAATGCATTTAGGTCATAAATCTAACTCAGGTAAATCCCGTCTTTCGGATGAGACGATAAACTGAGTCTGCCCTCTCAGGTAGAAGTAAAAGATCCTATGCCAATATTTTGAAGAAGAGCAGGGGAGTTATCCCCGGTGTCCTGGCCAATATTTATCCCTCAATCAACATTTAAAAAAACAGATTATCTGCTGTTTGTGGGAGCTTGCTGAGCACAAATTGGCTGCTGCGTTTCCCACATTACAACAAAGTGACTGCACTTCAAAAAGTAAAGCACTTTGGGAGGTCCTGAGGTGGTGAAAGGTGCTATATAAATGCAAGTCTTTCTATATATCCAGCGGTCTTAGATTTAAAATAATTGGCAAAAGGACAAGAGGGGAAATGAGGAGAAATTATTTCACACAGAAGGTTATGATTGGAAATGCTCTACCTGAAAGGGCGGTGGAATCAGATACCACAGGAACTTTCAAAAGGCAATTGGACGGATATTTGAAGAGAATTAATGTGCAGGGTAATGGGGAAAAGGCTGAGGAGTGAGGCTGATTGGATAGTTCTTTCAAAGAGCCGGCAGAGACACGATGGGCTGAATGGTCCCCTGCTTTGCTGTATGATTCAACGTAAGTGTTGTCTTTCCCACCAAAACAGTCACGTCTAATCTCTTGTTTCAGACGGCAGTTCCTCTGTTCCTCTACTTCCATCAGCCCCGTTGCCTGTAGCTGTAACTGGTGAATCGGACGCAGTATATCCATTTACTTCCTTGCCGCAGCCAATGGTTTCCCCAGGCGCCGAATCCATGCCGTCAGGCCGCCCGGCAGAGCCAGCCACATCGCCCACCAACGCCACGTTCTCAAGACCCAGCATGCCGCCTGTCAGCCTGCGCGGCGGCACCGCGGATGATTTAGATGACCCTGCCGTCGACCCAACGGCGGAATCGGACTCGGGCGGTCGAAGGGACGAGCCGGATGCTCCGCCGACTGGGACGAATGTGGCAGATGTGCTGCCGGCCAACGCCTCAGGTTCTCCCGCCGCCATTCCCGCTTCCTCCTCCTCCTCGCCGCCACCACAACTCCCGGACCACGTGGGGCCCGCTGGAGCCATCACGCCTCCCACCACGGCCACCACGGGCAGCGACGCCGCGCTGACTCAGGGCTTGCCGATCACTGGCGAGAAGGGGACGGGTTTTGCCACGCCGGACCCGGACCACACGACCGCGGTGGAAGCGGAATCCAAGATGGAGGAGCCGGGTTTCATTCCCGAGGACACCAGTGGTACCAAACCCACCGCGGCCAGAGGAGAACCTCCGGAGACCACGCAGGTAATGATCGTTAATGCTAACCTGTCACATTTCGTAGAATCATCGAATCATGCAGCACAGAAGGGGGCCACTCGGCCCATTGGGCCTGTGCCAGTTCGTTGGTAGAGCTATCCGATTAGTCTCACTCCCCCTGCTCTTTCCCCCATAGTTCTGTAAGTTTTTTTCCTTTTCAAGTATTTATCCAAATCTCTTTTGAAAGTTACTATTGAATCTGCTTCCACCGCCCTTTCAGGCAGAGCGCTCTTGATCACCTCGTTGCATAAAAGCATTTTTCCTTATCTCCCCACCTGGTCCTTTTGCCAATTACCTTAAATCTTTGCCCTTTTGTTGCCGACCCTCCTGCCACTGGATACAGTTCCTCCTTATTCCAATGCACTTCTGACTGGCCTCCCACATTGTACCCTATGTAAACTAGAGGTGATCCAAAACTCGGCTGCCCGTGTCCTAACTCGCACCAAGTCCCGCTCACCCATCACCCCTGTGCTCACTGACCTACATTGGCTTCCGGTTAGGCAAAGCCTCGATTTCAAAATTCTCATCCTTGTTTTCAAATCCCTCCATGGCCTCGCCCCTCCCTATCTCTGGAATCTCCTCCAGCCCCACAACCCCCGGAGATGTCTGCGCTCCAATAATTCTGCTCTCCTGAGCATCCTAAATTATAATCGGTCCATCCATTGGTGGCTGTGCCTTCTGTTGCCTAGGCCCCAAGCTCTGGAACTTCCTGCCTATACCTCTCCGACTCTCCGCCTCTCTTTCCTTCTTCAAGGCGCTCCTTAAAACCTACCTCTTTGACCAAGCTTTGGTCATCTGCGCTAATTCCTACTTGTGTGGCACCGTGTCAAATTTTCAGTGGATAATACTCCTCTGAAGTGCCTTGGGACGTCTCACTACATTGAAGGCGCTATATAAATACAAGTTGTTACTTGCTCTATCAAAACCCTTTGTAATTTTGAACACCTCCCCTTAATCGTCTCTGCTTTAAGGATAACAACCCCAGCTTCTCTAGTCTCTCCACATAACCGAAATCCCTCATGCCTGTCCCCTATTCCAGTTAATCTCCCCTTAACTCTCACTGTGTGAAGGATGATTCTTGTTTGTTCATCAAACAGCCATTTTTGTCCCCAATCTCCAATTATTTTTACAACTAAGAAATGCTCAAATTTCACACTTTTTTTGATAATGCAGCCGCTCCTCCCATAGATTTTTCCCCCCGGGTTTTTTTTTGCATAGAGTCCAGGAGATTAATCTTTTAATTCCTGAAGACACCAGGGCAATCCTGGAGGGCTGGCAAGTACCTTAGGCTTTTTTTCTGACTTGCGTTAATTAAATGGGCCCTCGTTTCCTGAAAGATCTATTACTGGACCACAAAAAAAAACACATCTTCAGGAGACACACTGCATGCGTTTGCTTTTGTGAGTTTTTTTCGGTCACAATAATCAAGGTCAGCTGTTGTATTGTGTGAGTACAGCTGGGAATAACGTTTTTTTTTAAAAAAAGGCCCATTTACCTCAGCTTGATTTCCCTCCTCCCTCTCTCTTATCTCCGACAGGCTGACAAGGATTCGATTTACTGCCGTAATGACGCGGTCTAGTCTGGTCCTACTCCCGCGCTTCAATTCCTTTATTTAATTACTCGTGTGGTTTTTTTTTGTTTATTGGGCCACCTCATTTAGAATCCCTACCCCGCCGTCGCCTGCTGCAGTCCTTCCTCCAGAGCAGTGTAGGCCCAGATTGTCGCCATGGTTACCGCCATCAGTTTTGCTGTGGTGACGAAGAGGCGGACTTTGCGCTCTCTCCAAATGCAACAGCCCCGTGACATAACTGGCACTGTGCACCTGACTCCGTCCACTGGAGGCTGAATCACAGCGTCGTGCAGCACAGTAAGAGGCCTTTCGGGCCCTCGTGCCTATGCCGGCTCTTTGTCCGATTAGTCCCACTCCCCCCCGCCCTGCTCTTTGCCCCGTAGCCCTGCAAATGTTACCTTTTCAAGTATATAATACTGAAGAAATAGAAGCAGGAGAAGGCCATACAGTCCCTCTTGAGCCTGCTCCGCCATTTAATGCGATCATGGCTGATCCGATCATGGACTCAGGTCCACTTCCCTGCCTGCTCCCCATAACCCCTGTGGTGTATTTGGATTTCTAGAAGGCATTCGATAAGGTGCCACATAAAAGGTTACTGCACAAGATAAAAGTTCACTGGGTTGGGGGTAATATATTAGCATGGATAGAGGAACTAACTAACAGAAAACAAAGACTCAGGATAAATCGGTCATTTTCCGGTTGGCAAACAGTAACTAGTGGGGTGCCGCAGGGATCGGTGCTGAGGCCTCAACTATTTACAATCTACATTAATGACTTGGATGAAGGGACTGAGTGTAATGTAGCCCTGTTTGCTGATGATACAAAGATGGGTGGGAAAGCAAATTGTGAGGAGGACACAAAAAATTTGCAGAGGGATATAGACAGGCTAAGTGAATTGGCAAAAATTTGGCAGATGGAGAATAACGTGGGAAAATGTGAGGTTATCAACTTTGGCAGAAAAAATAGAAAACCAAATTATTTTTTAAATGGAGAAATATTGCAAAGTGCTGCAGTACAGAGGGACCTGGGTGTCCTTGTGCATGAAACACAAAAAGTTAGTATGCAGGTACAGCAAGTAATCAGGAAGGCAAATGGAATGTTGGCCTTTTATTGCAAGGGGGATAGAGTATAAAAGCAGAGAAGTCCTGCTACAACTGTACAGGGTATTGGTGAGGCCACACCTGGAGTACTGCGTACTTAAAGGATATACTTGCATTCGAGGCAGTGCAGAGAAGGTTCACGAGGTTGATTCCGGAGATGAGGGGGTTGACTTATGAAGATAGGTTGAGTAGGTTGGGCCCTATACTCATTGGAGTTCAGAAGAATGAGAGGTGATCATATCGAAACATATAAGGTAATGAGGGGGCTCGACAAGGTGGATGCAGAGAGGATATTTCCACTCATAGGGGAAACCAGAACTAGGGGGCAGAGTTTCAAAATAAGGGGCCGCCCATTTAAAACTGAGATGAGGAGGAATTTCTTCTCTGAGGGTTGTAAATCTGTAGAATTCTCTGCCCCAGAGAGCTGTGGAGGCTGGGTCATTGAATATATTTAAGGAGGAGATAGACAGATTTTTAAGCGATAAGGGAATAAAAGTTTATGGGGAGTGGGCAGGGAGGGAAGTGGAGCTGAATCTATGATCAGATCAGCCATGATCTTATTCAGTGGCGGAGCAGGCTCGAGGGGCCAAATGGCCTACTCCTGCTCCTATTTCTTATGTTCTTATGTTCAGCCCGTCGAGTCCGTATCATCTGTTTCTAACTTCATGAACCATTTCCCTGCCGTTTTTCCTCCCAGGCTGGGAATCATTCCTAATTTGTCCTTAATTGCCTTTACATTTTGTTTAAATCTATGCCGCCTTGCTTTGGCTATTCTGACCTTATGAACATAAGAATTCGGAAGAGGAATTGGCCATACAGCCCCTCGAGCCTGCTCCACCATTCATTAAGATCATGGCTGATCTTCGGCCTCACCTCCACTTTCCAACCTGATCTCCATATCCCTTGATTTCCCCTAGTACCCAAAAATCTATCGATCTCAGCCTTGAATGTACTCCACAGCCGTCTGGGGTCGAGAATTCCAAAAATTCACAACCCTCTGAGTGAAGAAATTCCTCCTCATCTCAGTCCTTAATCTCAGGGGAAACAACCTCTCAGCATCTAGCTCACTCAATGAGATCACCTAATAGACCCAATCTACTCAATCTATCCTCTCAATTTATACAATTTCTTAAAGCTGCACCCTTATCGTGCATACAGAGCTCTCAAACCCCGCCCCTTTTATTATTTTCTCTCTGTTTCCCATGGCAGCTGGTGATGATTCCACCATTCACACTCCATCTAGACTCATCTTTTGTTTCCTAATTTGTGCCATTACCATCTCATTTTTGCCCACCATCCCTTTTGTCTCTTAAATGACTCCTGTCTTCCACCCTATCGCAGACCTTCCCTTTTGTTCTTTCCTCCCCTCGCTTTCGGTACCGCTGAATAATACGTTACATCTCAAACTTTTCCAGTTCTGACGAAGGGTCACAGACCTGAAACCTTGACTCTGTTTTTCTCTGCACAGATGCTGCCTGACCCGCGGAGATTTCCAGCAATTTCTGTTTTTATCTCAAAAGTCTACGGCTCACACATCGTCCCTCCCTCATTCTGTTTAACCTGACACCATTCTTGTGCCTTACTTTAGCAGGTTGTCTGTAGAGACTGGAGCAAACTAGCCGGAAAGAGTTACGTTATCCTAAACATGACTGAAAACACTGAATGTGTGAGTATTAAACATCCAAACTATCTATCCATTCGATATTTGATGGTCCTTGGAAATTAACTCTCTTGCTCCCCCTTAGCTCCTGATATGCCATCCGATATCTTGAAATCAAACCTCACCCTCGAGGATCTCATGTGGCGTCACTCACAATAATGTGTCAGCTGTGGCTCAGTGGGTAGCACTCTTGCCTCTGGAGTCAGAGGGTTGTGGGTTCAAGTCCCATTCCAGAGACTTGAGCCCAAAAATCTAGGCTGCAAGTACTGCGGGAGTGCTGCACTGTTGGGGTGCTATCTTTTGGATGAGATGTTAAACCGAGGCCCTGTCTGTCCTCTTAGATGGATGTAAATGATCCCAGGGTGCTATTTTGAAGAAGAATAGGGGAGTTATCCCCCAGTGGCCTGAGCCAATATTTATCCCTCAATCAACATCACTAAAAACTGATTTATCTGCTCATTGTCAGATTGCTATTTGTGGGAGTTTGCTGTGAGCAAATTGGTTGCTGCATTTTCTACATTACAACAGTGACTACACTCCAGAAGCATTTTGCGACATCCTGAGGTCATGATAGGTGCTATAGAAAAGTCTTTCTTTTCTTCAGATGATATTTTACAAGGATGATTATATCATGAAGGGCATAATGTATATGATCAGCCATGATCTTATTGAATGGTGAAGCAGGCTCGATAGGCCATATAGCCTACTCCTGCTCCTATTTCTTATGTTCTTATGTTCTTATTATTTTTTTGCTACGGTGGAAGCTGTGTTCCTTTAACACCACAAAGCAAGAAAGAAGTTGCATTTCTATAACGCCTTTCACGTCCTCAGGATATCCCAAAGCGCTTTACAGCCAATGAAACACTTTTGAAGCGTTATGATGTAGGAAATGTGGCAGCCAATTTTACTTAGAATTAGCCAGAATATACAGCACAGAAACAGGCCAGTTCTTTCATGATAGGTATATAAATCTTCTCTGCACCCTCCCCAGTGCTTCTATATCCTTTTTCTAATATGGCGACCAGAATTGTACTCAGTGCTCCAAGGTTCGATTCAGGTTTAGCATAACTTCCCTACTTTTCAATTCTATCCTCTAGAAATAAACCCTAGTGCTTGGTTTGCTTTTGTTTTGGCCTTGCTAACCTGTGTCGCAACTTCTAGTGATTTGCGTATTTGTACTCCAAGATCCCTTTGCTCCTTTACCCCATTTAGGATCTTATTTTCCAAGTAATTTGTGACCTCCTTATTTTTTTTAACCAAAATATAATAACTCACGCTTATCGGTGTTGAATTTCATTAGCAAATTATAAGCTTATTCATGTCCTCCTGTAATTTGTTGCAGTCCTCCTCAGTATTGACTATCCACCCCTTCCCCCCCCGCCCCCCACAATTTGGTGTCGTCCACAAATTTAGAAATTGTGTTTTTAATTCCAAAGTCTAAATCGTTAATATAAATTGTGAAGAACAGTGGTCCCACCACTGATCCTTGTGGAACACCACTACCCACCTTCTGCCACCTTTTCCCCCCTCTCTTAACTTTCTGTCTTGCAGCCAGCTAGATATCCATTAACGCACAGCAAGCTTCCACAAACAGCTATGTGATAATGACCAGATAATCTGTGTTTTTTGATGTTGATTGAGGGATAAATATTGGCCAGGACACCAGGAATAACTCCCCCGCTCTTCTTCGAAAAAAATGCAGTAGGATCTTTTATATCCACCTGAGAGAGCAGACAGAGCCTCAGTTTAACATCCCATCTGAAAGATGGCATCTCTGACAGTGCAGCGCTCCCTCAGTACTGGCACTGGAAGTGCAACCTGGATTTATGCGCTGATGTCCCTGGAGTGGAACCTGAACCCAGAACCTTCTGACTGAGCCACAGCTGACAATTAGGCAGGTTACTAGAGAGAACTCTGATACTCTTTGTCCAGTATTGCCGTGGGATCTTTTACATCCACCTGAGCAGACAACAAAATATCTCACTTGAAAGACGGCGCCTCTGACAATGCAGCATTCCCTCAGTACTGCAATGAAGTATCAGCCTCAATTCTGTGCTTGAACCCCCAAACGTTTGTCTTCGAGATAAGAGCGCTGATGCAAAGTCCAATGTCTGACCTACATTGGCTCCCGGTTAAGCAACGCCGTGATTTCAAAATTCCCATCCTTGTTTCCAAATCCCTCCATGGGCCTCACCCCTCGCTATCTCTGTAATCACCTCCAGCCCCACAATCCGCGGGATGTCTGCGCTCCTCTAATTCGGCCCTCTTGACAATCCCTGATTATAATTGCTCAACCATCGGTGGCCTCGGCCCTAAGCTCTGGAACTCCCTGCCTAAACCTTTTTACCTCTCTTTCCTCCCTCAAGACGCCGATTAAAACCTACCTCTTTGACCAAGCTTGTGGTCACTTGCCCTAATTTCTCCTTATGTGGCTCGGTGTCAATTTTTTAAACTCTCATAATATTGTGAAGGGGTTGGGACAGCTCACTACGTTAAAGGCGCTATATAAGTACAAGGTGTTGTTATGTTAAGCATTTAAGGCAATCATCACAATCAGGTGGTTATATCAAATCTTGTTTGTATGGTAGCATAGGAGTGTCCCCCAGATCGGGGGCACTTGATCTAACGTTTATTTTGTTCCCACCCAAAAGAGTTGTATGGTAGCATAGTGGTTATGTTCCTGGATGAGTAACCTAGGGACATGTGTTCAAATCTCACCACGGTAACTGGAGAATTTAAATTCAGTTAATTCAATTTTTACTGGTGTAATGGTTATGTTATAGGACTAATAATCCAGAGGATGTGATTTCAAAATCCATCACGGCACCTTGAGAATTTGACAACGCTCCTGTGAAGTGCCGTGGAATGTTTTACATAGTTGTTTGGTGGGGAAATGTTGCAGATTGGGAAACCCTGGTAAATCTCAGGTCCCGGGTTAGCCGTGCCCAGCATCAAGTGACTCTCTTTTTTAAGATTGCTTTGCATCTGCAACAAAGTGTGATGGACGTAAAACCCCGCTAGATACAATGGCCTAGAAATCCCGATCGAGGTCTTCCCGGGGGCAAACCACTGACTTCAGGACAGAAAATGCGCACTTACCTGAAGCTGCTGGGCCCGCTCGAGATCCCGGTCCGAAGGCCTCTCCTAACTGCGTGTCGCAGCACGTGCACGTCGGGACGTGCGCAGGAGTCACGTGCACCTGGACATCCAATCACAGGTAAGTATTTTCTCATTCATAGTAATAGGAGTTTCGTAGATCTGAAGCTCCTATTACAATGAATGAGAAACACCCCAAAACACACAAACACTACGTAAAACATTAAAAAAAACACCTCACATAAATACACGAATAGAAATTAACGTTGTTAGAAATGTTTTTCAATGAAAAAAATTGCCGATTTTTAATAAAAGTTTTAATTCTGGTTAAAAATAAATGTAATGCATTGGGCAGGGTTTTTAAAAATAATGTGTATTTTAAATGTAATTTTTAATGTTTTAAGTGTCTTTTAAAACACTTGCGCCTGTAAAAGTAGGCTATGCGCTTGCTTTTATCAGGTACAAGAGTTTTGAGGACATTTGCTGGGCAAGATATGCATAAATACCACAATCTTGCCCGTGCAAATGTCCTCGCTCCCGATCTGCGGATGATCTGTCAAGCTCCAGCGTGACAGATCGGAAAAGCTGGTTTTCAGCGCATGCGTAATGCGCGCTGAAAACCGGCTTTTCCGATGCCTTCCCAGATCCATCGAAATTTCGTATGGGCCCGGGATGTCGGAATTTCTGGGCCAGCTGTCAGCTGTGGCTCAGTGGGTAGAACACTCGCCTCTGAGTCATGTAGGTTGTGGGTTCAAATCCCACACCAGGGACCTGAGCACATAGTGCTAGGCGAACACTCCAGTGTAGTACCAAGGGAATGCTGCACTGTTGGAGGTGCCATCTTTCAGATCAGATGTTAAACCAAGGCCCTGTCTGCTCTCTCAGGTAAAAGATCCCATGGCACTATTTTGAAGAAGAGCAGGGAGTTCTATATATCCTTCAATCAACATCACCAGAACAGATTATGTGGTCATTATCACATTGCTGTTTGTGGGAGCTTGCTGTGTGCAAATTGGCTGCCAAGTTTTCCACATTACAACAGTGACTACACTCCAAAAAGTACTTAATTGGCTGTAAAGTGCTTTGAGACATCCCGTGGTCGTGAACAGTGCTAGACAAATGCAAGTCTTTCTTTGCGTCTGTACGAGCAGATCCTACATGGCCCTGATCTCAGAGAGTCATGATTTGTAGCAATGGGGCAGCTGTCAACAATGTGTGACAAGTGTTACAGGAAGTTAGCAAGACACTTACAGGAAGTGCATGCAATGCCCAAGATTTTTAATTTCTCATAAATATCATCTTGTAAACTTGTTGCGAATTGCACGCATTTTCAGCATGTGTTTCAAAAAAGAGAAAGCATGAACTTGCGTCCACACAGCACCTTTCATGACCTCAGGCTGTCCCAAAGCACTTCACAGCCAATGAAGTACTTTTGAAATTATAATGTAGGAAACCCGGCAAGCACAGCAAGCTCCCACAAACAGCAATGTGACCTGATAATCTGTTTCATTGCTGTTGGCCGAGGGATAAACATTGTCTCGGAAAAGTGGAGATGGTTGTGGACGGGAGGGCCACAAGAAAGGGGTTTGGGGAGGTTTTTGTTTGAACGTCACTGGATGTCCAACCAGGCAATCGGTGGGCATACAGACGGAGCATTCCTGGTGCCTTTTCTTACATAAGAATATAAGAAATAGGAGCAGGAGTAGGCCATTTGGTCCCTCGCGCCTGCTCCGCCATTCAATAAGATCATGGCTGAACTGATCCTGGCCTCAACTCCACTTTCCCGCCCGCTCCCCATAACCCTTGACTCCCTTATCATTCAAAAATCTGTCTGTCTCCACCTTAAATATATTCAATGACCCAGCCTCTTCAGCTCTCTGGGGCAGAGAATTCCAAAGATTCACAACCCTCTGAGAAGAAATTCCTTCTCATTTCTGTTTTAAATGGGCAGCCCCTTATTCTGAAACTATGCCCCCTAGTTCTAGATTCCCCTACGAGGGGAAACATCCTCTCTGCATCTACCCTGTCAAGCCCCCTCAGAAGCTTATATGTTTCGATAAGATCACCTCTCGTTTTTCTAAACTCCAATGTGTACAGGCCCAACCTACTCAACATTTCTTCATAAGACAACCACCTTCATCTCAGGAATCAACCTTCTCTGAACTGCCTCCAATCCAAGTATATCCCACCTTAAATAAGGAGACCAAAACTGTACGCAGTACTCCAGGTGTGGTCTTACCAATGCCCTGTACAGTTGGAGCAGGACTTCCCTACTTTTATACTCCATTCCCCTTGCAATAAAGGCCAACATTCCATTTGGTTCCTGATTACTTGATGTACCTGCATACTAACTTTTTGCGTTTCATGTACAAGAACCCCCAGATCCCTCTTTACTGCAGCATTTTGTCCCCAAGTAAATAATAATTCGCTTTTTTATTTTTCCTACCAAAGTGGATAACCTCACATTTTTCCACATTATAGTCGATAGTCGTAAGAATAAAAAAGGGACGGTGGCTCAACTGTGGCTAACAAGGGAAATTAGGGAAAGTGTTAAATCCAAGGAAGAGGCATCTAAATTGGCCAGAAAAAGCGGCAAACCTGAAGACTAGGAGAAATTTAGAATTCAGCAGAGGAAGACTGAGGGTTTAATAAGGAGGGGGAAATAGAGTATGAGAGTAAGCTTGCAGGGAACATAAAAACTGACTGCAAAAGCTTCTATAGATATGTGAAGAGAAAAAGATTAGTGAAGACTAATGTAGGTCCCTTGCAGTCAGAATCAGGTGAATTCATAATGGGGAACAAAGAAATGGCAGACCAACTGAACAAATACTTTGGTTCTGTCTTCACTAAGGAAGACATGAATAACCTCCCGAAAATACTAGGGGACCGAGGGTCTAGTAAGAAGGGGGAACTGAGGGAAATCCTTATTAGTCAGGAAATGGTGTTAGGGAAATTGATGGGATTGAAGGCCGATAAATCCCCAGGGCCTGATAGTCTGCATCCCAGAGTACTTAAGGAAGTGGCCCTTGAAATAGTGGATGCATTGGTGGTCATTTTCCAACATTCCATGGACTCTGGTTCAGTTCCTATGGATTGGAGGGTAGCAAATGTAACCCCACTTTTTAAAAAAGGAGGAAGAGAGAAAACAGGTAATTATAGACCGGTTAGCCTGACATCGGTGGTGGGGAAAATGCTGGAATCAATTTATTAAAGATGTAATAGCAGTGCATTGGGAAAGCAGTGACAGGATCGGTCCAAGTCAGCATGGATTTATGAAAGGGAAATCATGCTTGACAAATCTTCTAGAGTGTTTTGAGAATGTAACTAGTAGAGTGGACAAGGGAGAACCAGTGGATGTGGTGTATTTGGACTTTCAAAAGGCTTTTGACAAGGTCCCACACAAGAAATTAGTGTGCAAAATTAAGGCACATGGTATTGGGGGTAATGTATTGACATGGATAGAGAACTAGTTGGCAGACAGAAAGCAAAGAGTGGGAATAAACGGGTCCTTTTCAGAATGGCAGGCAGTGACTAGTGGGGTGCCGCAGAGTTCACTGCTGGGACCCAACTATTTATAATATACATTAATGATTTAGACGAAGGAATTGACTGTAATATCTCCAAGTTTGCAGATGACACTAAGCTGGGTGGCAGTGCAAGTTGCGAGGAGGATGCTAGGAGACTGCAGGGGGACTTGGACAGGTTAGGTGAATGGGCAAATGCATGGCAGATGCAGTATAATGTGGATAAGTATGAGGTTATCCACTTTGGTGACAAAAACAGGAAGGCAGATTATTATCTGAATGGTGACAGATTAGTAAAAGGCGAGGTACAACGAGACCTGGGTGTCATGGTACATCAGTCACTGAAGGTAGGCATGCAGGTACAGCAGGTAGTAAAGAAAACAAAATGCATGCTGGCCTTCAAAGCGAAAGGATTTGAGTATAGGAGCAGGGAGTTATTACTGCAGTTGTACAGGGCCTTGGTGAGACCACACCTTGAGTATTGTGTACAGTTTTGGTCTCCTAATCTGAGGAAGGACATCCTTGTTATTGAGGGAGTGCAGCGAAGGTTCAGCAGACTGATTCCCGGGATGGTTGGACTGACATATGAAGAAAGACTGGATCGACTTGGCTTATATTCACTGGAATTTAGAAGAATGAGAGGGGATCTCATAGAAATATATAAAATTCTGAAGGGATTTGATAGGTTAGATGCAGGAAGAATGTTCCCGATGTTGGAGAAGTCCAGAACCAGGGGGTCACAGTCTAAGGATAAGGGGTAAGTCATTGAGGACCGAGATGAGGAAAAACTTCTTCACTCAGAGAATTGTGAATCTGTGGAATTCTCTATCACAGAAAGTTGTTGAGGCCAGTTTGTTAGATATATTCAAAAGGGAGTTAGATGTGGCCCTTCTGGCTAAAGGGATCAAGGGGTATGGAGAGAAAGCAGGAATGGGGTACTGAAGTTGCATGATCAGCCATGATGATATTGAATGGTGGTGCAGGCTCGAAGGGCCGAATGGCCTACTCCTCCACCTATTTTCTATGTTTCTATGTTTCTATCTGACAAATTTTTGCCCACTCACGGATGCTATCATATCTCTTTGCGTCCTCCTCACAACTTGCTTTCCCACCTATCTTTGTATCATCAGCAAATTTGCCTACGTTACACTCAGTCCCTTCATCCAAGTCATTAATATAAATTGTTAATAGTTTAGGCCCCTGCACTGATCCCTGTGGCACCCTGCTAGTTACAATTTGCCAACCTGAAAATGACCCATTTATCCCGACTCTCTGTTTTCTGTTAGTTAGCTAATCCTCTATCCACGCTAATATATTACTCCCAACCCTGTGAGCTCTTATCTTGTGCAGTAACCTTTTGTGTGACACCTTATCGCATGCTTTCTGCAAATCCAAATATACAACATCTACTGGTTCCTCTTTATCCTTTCTGCTTGTTACATCCTCAAAGAACTCCAGCAAATTTGTCAAACATGATTTCCCTTTCATAAAATCATGCTGACTCTGTTTGACTGCCTTATGATTTTCTAAATGTCCTGCTGCTACTTCCTTAATGATGGACTCCAGCAATTTTCCAATGACAGATGTTAAGCTAACTGGTCTATAGTTTCCTGCTTTCTGTCTGACTCCTTTCTTAAATAGAGGTGTTACATTTGCGGTTTTCCAGTCTGCTGGGATCTCTCCAGAATTCAAGGAATTTTGGGAGATTACAACCAATGCATCCACTTCTTTTAAGACCCTAAGATGCAGGCCATCAGGTCAAGGGGACTTGTCTGCCTTTAGTCCCATTAGTTTGCCTAGTACTTTTTCTCTATTGATAGTGATTGTTTGAAGATTCCCCCCCCCCCCCGCCCCCAATAGCCCCTTGATTATCAATTATTGGGATGCTTTTAGTATCTTCTACCGTGAAGACCGATACAAAGTATTTGTTCAAAGTCTCTGCCATTTCCCTGTTTCCCATTATTAATTCTCCAGTCTCATCCTCTAAGGGACCAACGTTTACTTTAGCTACTCACTTCCTTTTTATATACTTATAGATGCTCTTATTGTCTGTTTTTAGATTTCTTGCTAATTTGCTCTCAAATGCTATCTTCTCTATCATTTTTTTAGTGCTGGTTTCTGAAAAATGTTCCAATCCTCTGGCCTTACACTCTTCTTTGCAACATTGTATGCCTTTGTTTTCAATTTGACACCATCCTTTACTTCCTTAGTTAGCCAGGAATGGTTCATCCTTCTCTTAGCATCTTTTTTCCTCACTGGAATAAATCTTTGCTGAGAGTTATGAAATATCTCCTTAAATGTTTGCCACTACTTTTCTACAGTCTTACCCTTTAATTTATTTTCCCAGTCCACTTTAACCAACGCTGTCTTCATATTTTTGTAATTACCTTTATTTTTCAGGACACAAGTTTGATACCTAGCTTTCTCATCCTCAAACTTAATTTGAAATTCTACCATGCTATGATCATTCTTCCCAAGAGGATCCTTCATTACAAGATCATTAATTAATCCAGACTTGTACACATTACCAGACCTAAAATAGCCTGCTCACTGGTTGGTTCCACAGCGTGTTGTTCTAAGAAACCATCCCGCATACACTCTATGAACTCTTCCTCAAGGCTACCTTTGCCAATTTGATTTGTCCAATCAATATGAAGATTAAAATCACCCATGATTATTGCTGTACCTTTCTTACAAGCCTACAGCAATAATCATGGGCAATTTTAGTCTTCCTATTGATTGGACAAATCAAATTGGCAAAGCTAGCCTTGAGGAAGAGTTGATAGAGTGTATGCGGGATGGTTTCTTGGAACAATTTCTAGCAGCAGCTCAAGGCAGCGTTCACTTCACTCTTCACAGTTAGGGTCTATATCGCTGATTTTTGAATTAAAATTCTTCCGGGGGCTGTGTGGCCGACTCCTGCTCCTATTTCCTGTCAGAACTGAGAAGCTGTAAGTATCAGGAAAGATTGAACAGGCTGTCGCTCTTTTCTCTAGAAAAGGGAAGGTAGGGGCGACCTGATAGAGGTCTTTAAGATTATGAAAGGGTTTGACAGGATGGACGTTGAGATGTTTCTTCCACTTGCGAGCGAGATCAGAACTAGGGGCCATAAAAATAAGGTGGTCACCAAATAAATCCAATCGGGAAATCAGGAGAAACTTCTTTACCCAGAGAGTGGTGAGAATGTGAAACTCGCTACCACAGGAAATGGTTTAGGTGAATAGCATAGACGCATTTAAGGGGAAGCTCTCGAACACATGAGAGAGAAAGGAAGAGAGGGATATTGATAGAGGTGTTCAAAATCACGAGGGGTCTGGACCACGTAGATAGAGAGAAACAATACTTGCATTGGAGGCAGTGCAGAGAAGGTTCACTAGGTTGATTCCTGACATGAAGGGGTTGTCTTATGAGGAAAGGTTGAGTAGTGACAGTTGCACCGACCAATGAGCAATCAGGGCGGGGAGCAATGGGGGAAGGGGGAGAGAGAGAGTAAGGGAGAGTGTCGGAGGGAGAGGGAGGGAGGGAGAGGATAGGAGGAAGAGGGAGGGAGAGTGAGAGAGAGTTGGAGGGAGAGGGTGGGAGGAGTTTGGAGGGAGAGGGAGGGAGGGAAGGAGGGAGAGGGAGGGAGGGAAGGAGGGAGAAGGTGGGAGGGAGAGAAAGGGAGGGCATCAGCGTTGATTCTATAGACAAAGGTGTTAACAGTCCAAGCAAGTACTGTTGCAATAAAGTTACTAATTTGACCGCAAATGTCTGTGCGAGTTCTATCATGATTCATTGTGTTGAATGTTGTGACAATAAGCTGCAGTCCTGTTAACCACCCACAAGTGGCGCCATTGGTATTATCAGCTGCACTGATGTGTAGCGCCACCAGCAGGTCTTAAGTGGTACTACAATGCAGTTACACCATCGCAAATGGGCCGGAATTTGCGGTCAGTGGCGAAGCAAAGATGTTCACTGGCAGCCCCGAAGAAAGCCGCCCGTAGAGCCCCCGTGACCTCTGCAGTGAGAAGTTTGGCTTGCTTGATGGTATCTTGGCCTTTATTGCAAAGGGGATGGATGATAAAAGCAGGGAAGTCTTACTACAGCTATATAAGGTATTGGTGAGGCCACACCTGGAATACTGTGTGCAGTTTTAGTTTCCATATTTACGAAAGGATATACTTGTTTTGGAGGCAGTTCAAAGAAGGTTCACTAGGTTGATTCCGGGGATGAGGAGGTTGACTTATGAGGAAAGGTTGAGTAGGTTGGGCCTCTACTCATTGGAATTCAGAAGAATGAGAGGTGATCTTATCGAAACATATAAGATTATGAGGGGGCTTGATAAAATGGATGCAGAGAGGATGTTTCCACTGATGGGGGAGACTAGAACTAGAGAGCATGATCTTAGAATAAGGGGCCACTCGTTTAAAACAGAGATGAGGAGAAATTTCTTCTCTCAGAGGGTTGTAAATCTGTGGAATTCGCTGCCTCAGAGAGTTGTGGAAGCTGGGACATTGAATAAATTTGACAGAAATAGACAGTTTCTTAAACGATAAGAGGTTATGGGGAGCGGGCGGGGAAGTAGAGCTGAGTCCATGATCAGATCAGCCATGATCTTATTAAATGGCGGAACAGGCTCGAGGGGCCATATGGCCTACTCCTGCTCCTATTTCTTATGTTCTTAAGTAAGTCAGATCAGCACAGTGTTGTGGGGAATCCTACAGCACGAGCTACGTGACATCAACACGCCGTCTCCGCACCCAATCAAATGCAGGATTCCCACAGACCGCGAACGAGGAAGTGAAGAAGCTCCTTTTATTCTGACTTTTAAAAAATGTTACAGAGAGCAAAACCAAGATTGGGGCTACCACATGCGGAAAAAGCAAACATGAAATAAAGATAAACAAACTTTAAAAATATATATATACTTTTAAAAGTTTCTTAAAAATTGTGATTTGTGTAAAAAAATTTAAAATTTGACACTCCACAAAATTATAATTAGTCTCTCAGGTCCATAACGTTTGTTTGGCAGTCAATACGCTGTTAAAACCCCCGTTACAGCTAATCCAACAAGGTGATATTAGCATGGAAAAGCCCAAGGTTTCGCAAGTTTCACTGATTGCTAGCTATGGGGGCTTCAAATCCCAGCCAGTGTCGGACCAGTGAATGACTGAATGCAACTTCAGGATTTCCACGTTAGGAGGCACAAGCGCTACATCCTGAAGTTGCGATTAAAAGACTTACATTTATAAAGCGCCTTTCACGACCACTGGATGTCCCAAAGCACTTTACAGCCAATGAAATATTGTGGGAGTGTAGTCACTGTTGTAATGTAGGAAACACGGCAGCCAATTTGCACCCAGCAAGCTCCCACAAACAGCAGTGATCATGACCAGATAATCTGTTTTTAGTGATGTTGATTGAGGGATAAATATTGTCCAGGACACCGGGAAGAACTCTCCTGCTCTTCTTTGAAATAGTGCCTTAGGATCTTGTATGTCCACCTGAGAGAACAGACGGGGCCTCGGTTTAACGTCTCATCCAAAAGACGGTATCTCCAACAGTGCGGCTCCCTCAGTACTGCCCCTCCAACAGTGCAGTGGCTCCCTCAGTACTGCCCCTCCAACAGTGCAGCACTCCCTTAGTACTGCCCCTCCAACAGTGCAGCACTCCCTCAGTACTGCCCCTCCAACAGTGCAGTGGCTCCCTCAGTACTGCCCCTCCAACAGTGCAGCGGTTCCCTCAATACCGCCCCTCCGACAGTGCAGCACTCCCTCAGTACTGCCCCTCTGACAGTGCAGCGCTCCATCAGTACTGCCCCTTCAACAGTGCAGCGCTCCCTCAGTACTGCACTGGAGTTTCAACCTAGATTTATGCGCTCAAGTCCCGGTTAGTTTCACAGGGGAAATAACAGCAAGCGCTGTTTGTTCGCCGTTATTACCCAAGCGCAAATTCCGGTCTCTAAGGTCTGTCATTTCCAAACTAGATCCTAACGTCACTGGAGTCTCCCAGACAATTCATCGTCACTGAGCCGTGAGCAGGAATGTACCTGCCAAGCCACACTCGTCTCTCAGCCTGAAAAAGAAACAGCATTCTGTTTAAACCTGTCTAAACAGCATCTTGCATTTATATAGCACCTTTAACCTAGTAAAACGTTCCATAGTGCTTCACAGGAACGTAAATCAGACAAAACTTGACACCGAGCCAAAGAAAGAGACATCAGGTGACCAAATGTTTGGCCAACGATGTAGGTTGTAAGGATGGTCTTCAAGGAGGAGAGAGAGGTAGAGAGGTGGGGAGGTTTAAGGAGGGAATTCCTGAGCTTAGGGCTCAGGCAGCCGAAGGTGGAGCAAAGGGAGCGGGGAATGCTCAAGAGGCCAGAATTGGAGGAGCGCAGAGATCGATACAATTTTTGGATGTTAAGGGAATCAAGGGATTATGGGGATGGTTCAGGAAAGTGGAGTTGAGGTAGAAGATCAGCCATGATCATATTGAATGGCGGAGCAGGCTGGAGTGGCTGAATGGCCTACTCCTAATTCTTATATTCTTATCTCGGAGGGTTGGAGGAGGTTACAGAGATCGGGAGGGGGCGAGGCCATGGAGGGATTTGGAAACAAGGATGAGAATTTTAAATTTGAGGCGTTGCTGTACCGGGAGCCAATGTAGGTCAGCGAGCACAGGAGTGATGGTTGAGCGGGACTTGGTGCAAGTTAAGATATGGGCAACAGAGTTTTGGATGAGCTCAAGTTTATGGAGATCTTAGATCTTTTTGTTCATGAATCTTATGTTCAGCAGATCCCTGATCTTGCCAGCAATGCATGAATCCTGATTTATTGTGCTCTTTCCATTTCTGTGTCCAGTCCCACGCTATCAATCACCAATCCCGTTCTCACTGCCCTATATTGCCTCCTGATCCTCCAATACCTTTAAAATTCCCTCCGCGGCCTCTCCCATCCCTGTCACTGTAACCTCTTCCAGTCGTACAACATCCCCCATGCCCACAAGGTCCCTCTGCCTCTGACTCCAGCCCCCCTCCACCACCCTGCCTCCCTCCATTGGTAGCCATTCCTTCAGGCATCTTCAGCCCACAGTCTAGAATTCCTTAAACCCCTCTGTTTCTCTATCTTCCTCTCCTCGTTTAAGGCCAACCGCTTTGACCAAGCCCTCCTAATCTCTCCTTTATCTTGGTATCCATTCCCCTATGGCTCGGTGAAGCTCCTTTAGATGTTTTCCTATGTTAAAGGCGCTGTAATCTGTGCACCTGTGAGTATGCTCACAGGTTCATAGAGCTGTTGAGCACGACCCATCTCCTCTATCTGGGAGTCTACCTTAGCCCTGACGAGGAAGCTTGGCCAGCGAACTGACAGGAGCTGGAGGCCAAAGTCGCCGCTCGCCTCGGGCACTGGACAGGACTGCTCCAAGTGCTGTCCTATAGAGGTCAAGCGCTAGTCATAAACCAGCTGGTGGGCGCTATACTGTGGTACCGGCTGGTCACTTTGACCCCTCCCCCTGCGTTTGTCACCAAGATACAGAAGAAGCTGGTTGACTTCTTCTGGAACAACAGGAAGCACTGGGTCTCTGTTGCGGTTCTGAGTCTCTCGCTTAGGGAGGGCGGTCAGCCGTTGGTGTGTGTGAGCACCCAGGCTGAGACTTTCCGTCTTCAGACCCTGCAGAGATACCTGTATACCAAGCACCCTCCTGGATGTTGTCCGCCAACAACGCTGCCTTAATTATGACACGCAGCTCCTATTTGTGAGCCTGGGGTGCGTCAGGACCGCCGTGCGGGGGCTGCCTGTCTTTTACCAGGAACTCATCAGGGTCTGGATCAAAGTCACCACCAAGCGCAGCTCTCCCCCATCTGGAGTGGCGTCTGACCTTCGGGAGCCGCTGCTCAGGAATCCGTACCTCCACGACCGAGCTTTTAGGTGGCAGGCGGACGAGAGGGCTATGTTTGGCAAGGTGACCAGGGTCAGGGACCTGCTCGATGGCGGAGGAGCGGGCTGGATGGCATCAGAGGAGCTGGCACGGCGCCTATCCCGGCCCGACATCCGCCGCGCGGCCAATGCCATTGAGTCGCTAAAATCAGCGCTGGGCCCTGACTCCGTTGGATGTGTCGAGGAGGCTCAAGCACGTGGGGTGATCCCGTCCGAACTGAACCCTGTCCAGACGGAATTCCTCATCGGCGCCAAGCCCCGAAACCTCCCTCGGGAGCCGGCACCTCACAACTTGAGCCTCCTCCGGGAAATCCCCTCCGTGCCTTTCAGTTCTGCGTGGAGGGGATTCCTGTACGCGCTGTTCTTGCACACTCTCCATGTTGCCATCCTCATCTGCCGTCCGGATACGCCATGGCGCCCTATGTTGCCATCTGGAGGAGGCGGGAGTCCCCAATGGAATGCACTCTACGTGGGAGTCCTCCCTTTATTTATTGGGGACTTGGCCTGGAGGGTGTTGCACGGAGCAGTCCCGTGCAATAAGTTTTTAAGTCGGTTCATGGACTCACAAGCCACCTGCAATTTCTATGGTCTAGAGGAGTCCATGTTCCATGTTTATGTTGTTTGTGTGAGGTTGCAGCCCCTGTTCCATTATTTGAAGGGGCTGCTCCTCAAATTCAGTCCCACACTCCTGATCTTTGGGCACCCTGTGCGGAGGGGAGCAGGTAGGTCCGAGGGCCTCCTCGTAGGACTGCTCCTGGGCATGGCCAAGGTGGCCATCAACCGGTCTAGGCAGCAGGTGGCTGAGGGGGTCGTTCAGCCTGACTGCCTGCCTCTCTTCCGCGGTTACATCTGAGCCAGGGTGTCCCTGGAGATGGAGCACGCGGTGTCCACTGGTACGCTCGCGGCCTTCCGCGAGAGGTGGGCGCCAGAGCCAAATTTTAATTTGAACCACATGTCTAAAGTTTTATTTGTCTTAAGTTTGTCGGTTTTGGTTCCCCCCACCCCCTCTTTTAGCCAGGGGGCACTTGTATAATTTGTGTTTTTGGTGCCCTCAAAAAAAACCAAGGGGACACTTGAAATGTTTTTGGAGTGTGACCCCCTCCTTTAATCAGGGGACACTTGTTTATTGTCTACAAAAAATAGCTGTAGTGTAGACCTATTGATTGTGTCCTTAAAAAAGGGGCACTTGATTTTAAAGTTTTACACAAATAGTTGTGGAGCTGTTGAATCGGTTAAGGTTCCTTTAAAACTTTATTGTTAATTTGTGGGTTCTAGTGTCCCTTTAATAAGGGGCACTCGGCTTTATCTGTTAATTAAAATAGTTGTAGTGTTGTGAGTGGCTTAGCCAGTCATGTGATGTTTACAAAATTCAACAAAACCCCAGCCAGTTGGGTTTGGGGGATCCACAATGAGGCAGGTGCTTGTGAACTTGGTGGATGAACTGGTAATGTGTAGTGTGATTGTTAAACTTTTGCTTATAAACCAACTGGTTCTTAATAGCAATGTGTTGCTATGAATTCTTAAGCCAAGAACCCATGAAGCAAATACATTACAAGTGCTGTGTAAATGCAACTTCTTGTTGTCTTCCTCTCTGTCCAAGGACACTTGAGATTAACAGTGATCTTTTTGATTTTTACAAACTGTGTTTTTCAGGAAGTGTTCCGATCTCACAAAGGACTGCAGCTGCTGGAGATGGTGGCTGAGTCTTTCTCCAGCAAACTTAGCACCCCCGCCGATTCCTGGCGAATATCACTCAGCAAGCCCAGTGAGGACGACAAGCATCTGCTGATGATGCTGGCGAGCGATCGAGGTGATTGTTCAGTGACACTGTCAACACTCTGGTTTGATAGGGCACGCGAATCATTGAATCGTAGAATAGTACAGCACAGAAGGAGGCCATTCGTCCCATTGAGTCTGTGTCAGCTCCTTCGAAGAGCAATCCAGTTAGTCCCACCCACCCCGCTCTTTCCCCATATCCTGCAATTTTTTTCTCCTTCACATGGTGATCTAATTCCCGTTCGAAGGCTACGATTGAATCTGTTTCCATCACACTTTCAGGCAGTGCATTCCAAATCCTAACCACTCATTATGTGAAAAGGTTTTTCCTCGTGTCACCTCTGGTTCTTTTGCCAAACACCTTAAATCTGTGTCCTCTGGTTACCGACTCTTCAGCCACTGGAATCAGTTTCTCCTTATTTACTCTATCTAAATCCTTCATCATTTTGAACACCTCTATAAAACCTCCTTCTCTTTCTCTGCTCCAAGAAGAACTCCAGACACTCCACGTAACTAATCCCACACCCATGGTACCACTAGGTTTCCATAGGGTCGCCAACCCTCCAGGGTTGCTCCGGATTCTCCAGGAATTGAAGATTAATCTCCTGGACACACCCGGGAGAAAAATCATCGGGACATTAAAAAAAATTGTGGTTTTTAAATTTATTTAAACGCTTTTGCTTGTTAGGTATGAAGGAACAGTTGGAGATGGGAAATAGGGTTGTTTGACTGAAGTTGGGAATCATTGAATCGGGTAATGAAGAGTCTGTTTGCTTCTCAATTGGCTTGGGAATGCGGTGGGAAGTGTTGGTCAACCAATGGTGGAGATGGAGCAGTTGGAGGCGGGAGGTCATGTGATGAAACCTCCAGGAATACGTCCAACCAGAGATGGTGTACCTGTGGTTTTCAACCTCTGTCTCTTGGCCCGCCCCCATTGTGATTCCCCAATGTGAAGATGATATCAGACCTTCCTCCGGTGGGGGGCGGTGGGGGAGGCACATAAAGCAACGGCCAGTAAGTGAGGAGCAGTCAAGAGGGTGAAGTTCCACCCTCTCTTCCCCCTGCCCCCCTCCCCCTCCTCCAGGCCAACTTCAGGTAAGTGGCACTGTTGCCACCCCCATCTGGTTGTGGACAGTCTGTTTTTTGTTGAAGAAAGACATCCAGAGTAGAAAAGGGAAGGCTGTTTCTTCCACTTCTTTTGGACCATGGTACCTGAGATCCTTGTGCTACCTCGGAGTGTATGGGATAATCTGATTTTTAAATTATTTGTTCTCCTGGCACCTGGGTGATGCTAAGAAGACCACATTGCTGGCCCTGCATGAGTTGCCCTGCGAAGGGGTGGTGTTGGGCTCTTTACATGTGTTCCAATGATTACTTTTACACAACTGAATGGTTTGTTAGGCCACTTAAGAGGGCAGTGATACTGAGCAATATAATGTAGGACTAGAGTCATGTGAAACACCAAGCCACTTTCGGACTAGCTGGTCCCTTCCCGCATAACTAACCGCCTATTTCCACCTCCGTAACATCGCCTGTCTCCGCCCCTGCCTCAGCTCATCCGCTGCTGAAGCCCTCATCCATCATGCTTTTGTTACCTCTAAACTTGATTATTCCAACGCACTCCTGGCTGGCCTCCCACATTCTACCCTACATAAACTTAAGGTAATCCAAAACTCGGCTGCCCGTGTCCTAACTCGCACCAAGTCCTGCTCACCCACCTGTGCTCGCTGACCAAATTGGCTCCCGGTTAAGCAATGCCTCAACTTCACAATTCTCATCCTTGTTTTCAAATCCTTCCATGGCCTCACCCCTCGCTATCTCTGTATTCTCCTCCAGTCCCCACCCCCCCCCCCCCCGCAAGATGTCTGCGCTTCTCTAATTCTGCCCTGTTGAGCATCCCTAGTTATAATCACTCCATAATTGGTGGCCATGTCTTCAGCTGCCCAGGTTGTAAGCTCTGGAATTCCCTGCCTAAACCTCTCCACCTCTCTACCTCTCTTTCCTCCTTAAAGATGCTCCATAAAACCTACCTCATTGACCAAGTTTTGGTCACCTGTGCTAATTTCTCCTTATGTGGCTCGGTGTCAAATTTTTTGTTGTATGACATGCCTGAGAAGCGCCTTGGGACATTTTACTACTTTTAAAGGCGCTATATAAATACAAGTTGTTGTTGTTGGGGTTTTACGACAATCCGACAGATTTCATGGTCAACGTTTTTGCCTTAGGGTACGGTAGTGAACCGGTTATGTTACAAAGGGAAAATACTGCAGATGCTGGAAATCTGAAATAAAAACAGAAAATGCTGGAAATACTCAGCATGTCAGACAGCATCTGCGGAGAGAGAGGAAAAAACCGAGGTCGGAATTTTGCCGGCGCTTAGCAGACGGCTTGGGTGGCGGGTCAGCTGTTAAAACTTAAAATGATTGACAGCGAGTTGGGAACCCTGGACTTTCCCAATGTCGGGTCTGCCAGTGCTGAGCAGACCCAAGAGTCAGCGGAGGGAGACCTCATTTAAACAATTATTGGCTGGTTGAATTTAACCTCACCGTTCAATGTAACAGCTCGCCCACGGCTTCCACGATGCTCCTGGACCCTGTCTGTTACTCTGAGGTGGAAGTTGTTGGCCATTGAATCAGCTGATGAGTGACAGCTTGAAATCTAGTATAAAAGCTCCCACTTCACACCTGTTCACGTTCCAAGCAGAGGCTGTTGCTTTCTCCCTTTGGGACACAGATTGAGCTTTATGCAGGCTGCATTGTGTTTGGAGCAAGCTCTATCCAGTGTCACCTGATTGCAACAACCTCTCTCACCATCGGCAGATCGCATCTGTCATCTTAACTTCAACTGCTATCTACCCCCATCAGCATGGGTGCCAGCTGTAATGTATTTGCTTCATGGATCATGGAGAATTCACAGCAAACCATTGCTATTAAGAACTAGTTAGTTTATTAGAAAAGGTTTAACAATCACACTACACATTACCAGTTCATTCACCAGGCTCACAACCACCTGCCTCATCACCTGAACCCAACTGGCTGGGGTTTTATTGAGTCTTGTGAACATCACATGACTGGCTAAGCCACTCACAACTCAACTGCTCTACAACTATTTTTTTTGTCAACTGTTCTACTGACCTCTGAGCGTACTCACAGGTGCATACATTACAGGTACCATTTACACTCTGTCACGTTGGTCCTCAGACGTTGACTATGATGAACCCCAACATCAGCAGCGACAACAACAATACTACCAACTTTCTCCTCAACCACTTGATGCCCCACAGGGCAGAGGCCATCAGCACAGGGCTGCACGGAGGCGATACCCGAAACACAGGGTATACAGGCAGAGGGTCAACCTCCTCAACATGACGGAGCAGCAGTGCCAAAGGAGGCTCAGGCTATCCAGCCAGATCGTTGCAGACATTTGCAGATTGCTAGAGCAAGACCTGCAGCCCAGAGGAGCGGGTGACCACGCTTACCAGTGGCTGTCAAACAACTTCTTCACCTCAGGCTCCATCCAGGGATGTGCAGCAGGCATTTGTGGCATCTCGCAGTCGGCCGCCCATGTATGTATCAGGCAGGTCACTGATGCCCTGTTTGACAAGTCTGGCAATTACATCAACTTTGCCACTGATGAAGCCAGTGTTACTGAGCAGGCGCTTGGCTTTGCTGCTCTGGCTGGTTCCCCATGGGTGCATTATCATCATCATCACCATCATAGGCAGCCCCTCGAAATTGAGGAAGGCTCGCTTCCACTCTAAAAGTGAGTTCTTAGGTGACTGAACAGTCCAATACGGGAATAACAGTCTGTGTCACAGGTGGGACAGACAATGGTTCAAGGAAAGGGTGGGTGGGACTGGTTTGCCGCACGCTCCTTCCGCTGCCTGCGCTTGGTTTCTGCATGCTCTTGGCGACGAGCAACAATTGTGTTAATTGATGCAGTTTGACTTTATTGTATCCTGGGATAAGAGATCATGGTCAGGTGTTCTTGTTTCATGGTTCCCTCTCTATAAAAGAATTCTATGGGCATTGAACAGGAGCAAGATGTTAGTAGCATTGTAGATCAGACCTGTAACACTTTTAACAAGTACCGACCCTTGAGTTACTTCCGGATGATCTAAGTCATCAAAAAGTCACATTTTAAAAAGTCCCACCCTCTATTCTGGTTTCTGGCAGGAACCGATGCCTTGATGGGTCTAGCCCTGCAATACGCACCAGCCTGGAGAGCAACAGACTGCGAACCATACTCCAGCCTTCAGGAGAGGAAGGGAGAGGGAAAAATAAGACTTTCAGATATAGTAAATATATAAACTTACCAACATAGCAAACTACAGTACACTGGCAATTAAAAGAAATACAGGATCATAGATTTCTGTAAAAGCTGCTGAGGAATGGAAATACATTGTTCTGGTGGCACAAAGTGGCTGTTACACTGAAACTTCTGTAACTGACAGCTGCAGCTATGATGTTGAATTATAAATGGTCACATTTGTTAGTCTGAATATTAATGGCCCTTGCAGTTGAGGGTTGCCAACCCTCCAGGAATTGAAGATCAATCTCATGATGCAGTGCATCATCGACTGCACATATATGGCCATCAGGGCACCCCATCATCACCCAGCAGTCTTCATCAACCGCAAGGACTCTAACTCCCTCAATGTCCAGCTCTTCTCCAACCATAGTAAGATCATCATGCATGTATGTGCCGGATTCCCTGGCAGCTGCCATGACTCTTTCATCTTGCACCAGTGAACCCTCCCTCAGCTCTTCACCCCTCCAAACAGATTTTCCGGCTGGCTGCTTGGAACTAAGGGCTATCCACTCATGACACCCTTGAGGAGGCCAAGTACTGAGGCCAAGGAGCGCTACAATCAAAGCCACATCTCCACCAGAAGTCTCATTGAACAGACAATAGGCATCCTGAAAATGCGCTTTCGATGCCTTGATGGGTCTGGAGGAGCCCTGCAATACGCACCAGCCTGGATCTCCAGCATCGTCGTGGTGTGCTGTGTCTCCCCAACATGGCACAGCAACGGGGATTAGTTCTTAATGAAGAACAGAGCGCACAGCCTCTTCGGAGGAGGAGCAGCATGAGGTGAAAGAAAAGGAGGAGGAGGACATGGAGGAAGCTACAGCCCATATCCCACCACCACGCGAACACGTTGCTGCCCATGAGGCCAGGGGTGGTCTCATCATGGTCAGATTCACTTAAGCTAACTCACTATACCCATGTGGCTGCCACATACCTCACCAGGTTTCCAACACCCCACAGAAACACCATCAAGCATCCCTGCATTCAGCAATCCATTCCTTTCACAGTCAGCACCATTGCTGCAGGAACCGCTGGGTCTGACACTTCACTCCAACTATCTAAACCACCTTCCCATTGTGCACACACATATCTCCAAGACTGGAAAGGTTCCAAAAATAAATAACTTTATACAACAAATTAAATGAAGACAAGCTTGACATTATCTTGTCCAACTGAATACCCTTGTGAAATTACTTGTGAGGCTTCTTTCTTTTCCGCATGCTTCTACGAAGTGTTACCCCTTTGGCTTCAGCAGAGGTGGAGGCAGACTCCACTTCCCAACTGCGCCTGCTTTGACGCCTTTGGGTTTTGGAGGCTCTGAGGGCTCCACCAAAGTCTGCTCCTCCTGCGACTGTGCGGGGGCAGACTCCGCCATCGCTGTCCAGGGAGGTATCTGGGGCTCTGAGCGAGGGGTTAGCAAAGGGGAAGAAGCGTGTGTGTTTGCAGAGGAGCCCTCACTTCCATCATCCCTCCCATGGGCCACCTGCACCTCCCTGCTAGCAAGGGGCTGGAGAGCACCTGGCTGCACATCATTGGGGCCATGAGGACCCAAGCCTACCCTGAGATCCCTCCTAGACAGGAGGTCTCTGAGTCTCTGCCATCTATTCTCCATAGATGGCCATTTATCATCCATAGATGGCAATCTATTTTGCATTGACACCATGTGCTGCTGCAACAGGCACATTAGATCCTCCCTGCACGTGGCCATCCTATCCATGGAGGAACCTCCAGCCGTGAGTGCATGCACCAAGGTGGTGGTCATGTTGGAGAAGGCCTCCTCCATTATCTGCACACTAGTACTCACCGCGGTTGCGAAACCTGTCAGAGTCTCCTAAACTTGTTCCTGCAGCTCCAGGATCGCCCTCTTTCGGGATGGCCCACGAGCTCAGCGTCTGCATGCAGCTGAGCAGAGCTAGGAGCGTCCTTCGCCCTCCAGCGAGAAGTTTCCACTGCTGTCCCTGTCTCTACCATCTTCTCTTGCTCGATTGTGATTTGTGAGATAGCAGGTGACAACAGTACTTTATCTCACGAAGGAGCCGCCGAGGTGCGGGTCTCTACACTGGTGCTGGGTGTGCTCATCCTTGGTGCCGCTGCACCCTCAGGGGCTGGAGGCCCCTCCCTGGTGCCGCTGCGCCCTCAGGCTGGAGGCACCTCCTTGGTGCCGCTGCACTCTCAGGGGCTGGAGGCACCTCCCTGGTGCCGCTGCACTCTCAGGGGCTGGAGGCACCTCCCTGGTGCCGCTGCATTCTCAGGGGCTGGAGGCCCTTCCCTGGTGCCGCTGCGCCCTCAGGCTGGAGGCTCCTCCCTGGTGCCGCTGCACTCTCAGGGGCTGGAGGCACCTCCCTGGTGCCGCTGCACTCTCAGGGGCTGGAGGCACCTCCCTGGTGCCGCTGCATTCTCAGGGGCTGGAGGCACCTCCCTGGTGCCGCTGCGCCCTCAGGCTGGAGGCTCCTCCCTGGTGCCGCTGCACTCTCAGGGGCTGGAGGCACCTCCCTGGTGCCGCTGCACTCTCAGGGGCTGGAGGCACCTCCCTGGTGCCGCTGCGCTCTCAGGGGCTGGAGGCACCTCCCTGGTGCCGCTGCGCCCTCAGGGGCTGGAGGCACCTCCCTGGTGCCGCTGCACTCTCAGGGGCTGGAGGCACCTCCCTGGTGCCGCTGCGCCCTCAGGGGCTGGAGGCACCTCCCTGGTGCCGCTGCACTCTCAGGGGCTGGAGCCACCTCCCTGGTGCCGCTGCACCCTCAGGGGCTGGAGGCCCCTCCCTGGTGCCGCTGCACTCTCAGGGGCTGGAGGCACCTCCCTGGTGCCGCTGCACTCTCAGGGGCTGGAGGCACCTCCCTGGTGCCGCTGCACTCTCAGGGGCTGGAGGCACCTCCCTGGTGCCGCTGCACCCTCAGGGGCTGGAGGCACCTCTGGGGAGTCGTCCTCCTCTTGGGTCTCGAAAGTGGGGGCGAGCTCTTGATGGACCTGTGGGAGAGTAAAGAGATCAGTTCGATACATCACTGCACATTGCGTACAGATACCATTATGTACATATTTTGACCATTCAATGTAATCTAACATCAGCCTCCATATGAGTGAGTGATGAATGTCATGTAGCTGAATGGTAACTGATTCAGTCGTGTTGGTCTGCTGAGCCCCTCTCTCCATCCCCCACTTCCATCCGCTCGCCCGCTCCTGAAACTTCCAAGGCATTCTCCCCCGCACTTGTTAATGCAGCCTCCTCCCGATGTTTGTCTCTCTGTCAATGTGGGCTCCCTTCTCCTGCAAGGTGAAAGAAAGAAAGACTTATATTTATATAGCGCCTTTCACGACCACCGGACATCTCAAAGCGCTTTACACTCAATGAAGTACTTTTTGGAGTTCCTGTTGTAATGTGGGAAGCGCGGCAGCCAATTTGCACACAGCAAGCTCCCACAAACAGCAATGTGATAATGAGCAGATAATCTGTTTTTTTGTGTTATGTTAATTGAGGGATAAATATTGGCCCAAGGACACCGGGGATAACTCCCCTGCTCTTCAAAAGAGAGCCAGGAGATCTTTTACATCCATCTGAGTAACATCTCATCTGAAAGACGGCACCTCCGACAGTGCAGCATTCCTTCAGTACTGCATTGGAGTGTCAGCCTGGATTTTTTTGTGTTCAAATCCCTGGAGTGGGATTATGAACCCACAAACTTCTGACTTAGAGGAGAGGGTGCTACCCACTGAGCCACAGCTGACAGTTGGGAAAGAAGAGAAGGTTGAGTGAGATTGATGGAATGAGTGCAAGAACTGGAAGGGTTACATGTGTAGAATGTGACGATGAGGAAGTGGGGTGGTAGTACGAAGTGGCCTCCTTGTGTGTTGATATGATAGCACTAGGATGAGAGTGAGCATGAGGGGTGGCTTGTGAGATGGGGATGTAGATAGAGAGAGAGGGATGGGTGGAGGTGCAAGGAATGTTGGTGTGAGGAAGGATGTGCAGGAGTAGGGCTGGGAAGGCAGAGTGATGTGGATGTGACGAGAGGCACAGCAGGATGAATGTAAGTGTGGCTTTGTGCTCACCTTTCCTGATCTCAGAAGATCATTAAAACGTTTTTGGCCCTGCACCCAGGTCCTCCTTACAACAGCCCTGCTATTAATTTCCTCTGAAATCTCTAACCAGATGCTCTTGGTGTCCTGGGGAGGTCTCTTCCACTCACTGGCAGGGAAGAGAACCTCCCTGCATGCCTAGACTCCCTCGACAAGCACATGGAGGGAGTGATCGGAGAACTGATAAGGGAATAAGAGGTTGTGGGGAGCGGGCAGGGAAGTGGACTTGAGTCCATGATCGGATCAGCCATGATCGTATTAAATGGCGGAGCAGGCTCGAGGGGCCGTATGGCCTACTCCTGCTCTTAATTCTTATGTTCTTATGCAGCCTGGGTGCAGTCCTCTGCGTTGTTCCAGCCATCACTGTAGCCCAAAAGCATTACAAATCTCCACTGTCCTGAATAGGATTCTAGATTCAGCTTCAAATTCAATGTGGCCCATGGTCCCTTTAAATATACCGGCACCAAACGCGTCAGTGCTGACGTCACCAGACCCGCTCCTTCTAATTGGGGCCGGGTCATGCGCTGGGTGGGCTTAATAAGGCCCATTAAGGGAAAGATTTCTCTTGCCGCGGGATGACGGCAGCAGCGGCCTCGCACCCGCCACGGGTCGTGACACCATCGGACCCGCCCAGGTTGGGAAAGTTGTGGCCCAAGTTAATATTTCAGGTCGGTGATCCTTCATCAGAAGGTCCAGAAGGTTACTAGACCAATAACACAGTGGTTATGTTACTGGAATAGTGACCCAGGGAAAGTGTGAGTTTGAGAATTTGAATTCAGAATATGAAAAAAAAAATGTAAATACAAAGCTGGTCTCAGTGAAGAAAGAAAGACTTACATTTATATAGCGCCTTTCACGGCCACTGAACGTCTCAAAGTGTTTTACAGCCAATGAAATACTTTTAGAGTGTAATCACTGTTATGTAGGAAATGCGGCAGCCAAATTGCGCACAGCAAGCTCCCACAAACAGCAATGTGATAATGACCAGATAATCTTTTTTTTAAATGATATTGATTGAGGGATAAATATTGGCCAAGACACCAGGGATAATTCCCCTGCTCTTCTTCGAAATAGTGCCATGGGATCTTTTACATCCACTTGAAAGGGCAGTTGGGGCCTCGGTTTAACATCTCATCCGAAAGACAGAATCTCCGACAGTGCAGCGCTCCCTCAGCACTGCACTGGAGTGTCAGCCGAGATTTTTGTGCTCAATTCCCTGGAGTGAGACGGAACCCACAACCTTCTGACTCAGAGGCAACTGTGCTGCTGACACCTAGTGACCCTGACGCTGTTGAATTGTTAAAAACCCAACTGGTTCACCAGTGTCCCTTAGGGAACGAAACCTGCCGTCTGGGCCTATATGTGACTCCAATCCCACACCAAGATAATTGCGTCCGGGGTGACCTAGGAAGTCAGAGTTGTAATCAAGCTGCTCAAGAGGAAGGCCCACCACCACCTTCTCAGGGCAACTAGGGATGGGCAATAGATGCCGGCCTTGCCAGCATATGATATGATTTGAACTCCCGATCCCTGGGTTGCTAGTCCAGTACTGTAACTACTGCACTACTGTAATCACACGTGTCTTGTGACCGGCTGCTGAAGGTTAGCAACTTACAACAACCTTGAACTTCTTTGAAATGTCCCTTTCTAACAAAAAATGAGAGCTGCATCAAGGTTCCTGCTAACGCCAGGTTGAGAAGCCTAGAACCAGGAGGCACTGTCTCAGAATAAGGGGTTGGCCATTTAGGACTGAGATGAGGAGGAATTTCTTCACTAAGGGTGGTGAATCTTTGGAATTCTCTACCCTAGAGGACTGTGGAGGCTCAGTTGTTGAGTATATTCAAGACGGGTTGATAAATTTGGAGGAATTAAGGGATATGGGGATAGTGCAGGAAAGTGGAATTGAGGTAGGAAATGAGCCTGATCTTGAGTGGCTGAGCAGGCTTGAGGGGCCGAATGGCCTACTCCTGCTCCTAATTCTTACGTTGGCAAAAGTTAGCAAGTCTACAGGGGACCGGGAGCAGGCTCCTCTGCATGTTTTCGTCGCAGGAGAAGGGTTGTAAAGAAGAAAGAACAAACTTGCATTTCTATAGCGCCTTTCATGACCACCGGATGTCTCAAAGCGCTTTAGATCCAATGAAGTAATTTTGAAGCACAGTCACTGTTGTAATGTGGGAAATGCGGCAGCCAATTTGCGCACAGCAAGCTCCCACAAACAACAATGTGATAATGACCAAATAATCTGTTTTTGTTATGTTGATTTGAAGGATAAGTATTGGCCAGGACACTGGGGATAACTCCCCTGTTCCTTTTCGAAATAGTGCCATGGGATCTTTTATGTTCTCCTGAGAGAACAGATGGCTTTACTGCTTAAATAAATCCATAGGGAATTCAGGAGAAACGTCTTTACCCAGAGAGTGGTGAGAATGTGGAACTCAGTTTGACATCTCATACGAAAGACGTATAATAGATGTCGGACAATCGAAGCGTACAGCACAGAAGGAGGCCATTCGGCCCATCTCTTTGCTGGGTCCTTGCTAGAGCAATCCAGAATTAATCCATCTGCCCCACTCTCATCCCATAGCCCTGTATCTTTCTCTGCTTCAAATATGTATCCAGTTTTCCCTTAAAAGATGTAGTGGTCTCTGCTTCAAGCACTTGCTGTGGCAATGCACTTCAAGCTCCATCAACCCTGTGTAAAGCAATTTCTCCTAAACCCCCTCCTCACACTCGCAGTGACAATTTTAAATTGACCCTCCTCATCACCACACGGGAGGCCCAAAGAAGCTCCACATGGAGTGCCGTGCGCAGTTGTGTCTCCATATTACAAAAAAAATAGATGAACGGGAGTAAATGCCAAGAAAGATTTACAAGGATGATACCATGACTGAGAGGCTATAACTATCAGGAAAGACAACAGGCTGGAGCTATTTTCTCTAGAAAAGAGAAGGCTCAGGGGTTACCTGATAGAGGTCTTTAAGATTATGAAAGGGTTCGATCGGGTTGATGTAGAGAAGATGCTTCCATTTCTGAGGAGTCCAAAACTAGGGGCCATCAATATAAGATAGTCTCTAATAAATCCAACAGGGAATTCAGAAGAAACTTCTTTACCCAGAGAGTGGTGAGAATGTGGAATTCGCGACCACAGGGAGGGGTTGAAGCAAACAGCACAGATGCATTTAAGGGGAAGCTGGATAAACACATGAGAGAGAAAGGAATAGAAGGATGGAGTGAGATGATATGGGTGGGAGGAGGCTTGAGAGGTGCATAAACACCGGCACGGACCAGTTGGTCTGAATGGCCCGTTTCTGTGCTGTACATTCTGTGTGATTCTATGTAATATTCATGTCCTAAATAATACATCTTTATTTTGGTAATCCAGGTACAATACCAGCAAAGGAGGTCCTTGCGATGCTGGGAGACGTCAAGGAAAGTTTGAAAGAGGTGAGTCTTCACATACTCAACTGCCTTTAACAGGGAAATGTCTTTACTCAGAGAGCGGTTAGATTTTTGGGGTCTAGGGATACGGAAATCGGTGGGAAAGTGGAGTTGTGGTCAATGATCAGCCATGATCTTATTGAATGGCGGAGCAGGCTCAGGGGGCCGTATGGCCTACTCCTCCTCCTATTTCTTATGTTCTTATGTAGAATGTGGAACTCGCTACCACAGGGAGTGGTTGAGGAAAATAGCTTAGGTACTTTCAAAAGGAAAACTAGACGAGTACAAGAGAGAAAGATAGCCTGAAAGTCTGAGAAGTGCCAGATGGAATGAGTGGAGACTCATTGGTGGAAGGGTCGAGAATCAGAGGTCGCAGATCTAAGGTGATTGGCAAAAGAAGCAAAGGCGACATAAGAAAAAACTTTTTTACACAGCGAGTGGTTAGGATCTGGAATGCACTGCCGGAAAGGGTGGTCGAATCAGACTCAATCACAGCTTTCAAAAGGGAATTGGATAAGTACCTGAAAGAAAAAAAAATTGCATGGCCAAGGGGAAAGGGCGGGGGAGTGGGACTAGCTGAGAGCCAGCACAGGCTTGATGGGCCGAATGGTCTGTTTCTGTGCTGTATATTCCATGTAATTCTACTTATTTCTAACTGCCTATTTCCATCTCCGTAACATTGCCTGTTTCTGCCCCTGCCTCACCTCATCTGCTGCTGAAGCCCTCATGCATGCCTTTGTTACCTCTAGACTTCACTACTCCAACACACTCCTGGCTGGTCTCCCACATTCTACCCTACGTAAACTTGAGGTCATCCAAAACTCGGCTGCCCGTGTCCTCACTTGCACTAAGTCCCGATCACCCATCACCCCTGTGCTCGCTGACCTACATTGGCTCCCAGTTAAGCAACGCCACAATTTCAGAATTCTCCTCCTTATTTTCAAATCTCTCCATGGCCTCGCCCCTCCCTATCTCTGCAATCTCCTCCAGCCCCACAACCCCCTGAGATGTCTGCACTCCTCTAATTCTGCCCTCGTGAGCATCCCTGATTATAATCAGTGGTGGCCATGCCTTCAGCTGCTTGGGCCCTAAATCTCTCCTCCCTGAATCTCTCCGCCTCTCTACCTATCTTTTCTCTTTGAAGACACTCCTTAAAACCTACCTCTTTGACCAAGTTTTGTCATCTGCTGTAATGTCTTCTTATGTGGCTCGGTGTCTTATAACACTGCTGTGAAGCACTTGGGACGTTTTACTATGTTAAAGGCGTAGTATAAATAAAAGTTGTTGTTGTTGATTTGATTGACGTTTTCAAGATCTTAACGGGAACAGATAGGGTAGATAGAAACAACTTTTTCCGCTGGTTGGGGAGTCTAGGCATAGTCTAAAAATTAGAGCCAGGTCTTTCAGGGGTGAAGTTAGGAAACACTTCTACACACAAAGGGTGATATAATTTTGCAATTCTCTTCTGCAAATGGTAATTGATGCTGGATCAATTGTTAATTCTAAATCTGAGATTGATAGATTTTTGTTAACCAAAGGTATTAAGGTATATGGGCCAAAGGCAACGCATTGCTATTAAGAACTAGTTGATTTATTAGCAAAGGTTTAACCATCACACGACACATTACAGTTCATCCACCTGAATCCAACTGGCTGGGGTTTTATTGAGTCTTGTGAACATCACATGACTGCCTAAGCCACTCCCAACTCAACATCTCTACCAAGTTGTGAGCATACTCACGGGCGCATACATTACATTCCTAATGACAGTCTCTTTGCAGATTGGGATCCACAACGTCACGTCTGCCACGGGTTGCCAAGGGAGGCCCAGCCAGCCCCGTGGAGATTACGGGAAGCTGTTCATCGTGCTGGTCATCATCGGCTCAATCTGCGCCGTCATCATTGTCTCGGGCCTGGTCTACATCTGCTGGCAGCGGCGGCTCCCAAAGCTAAAGAACATGGTCAGCGCTGTGCCAAAACCTCACGGTAGTAAATGGTAGCAGGTATTACGAACCCAAGTTACGAGGAAAGGTTAGGGGGAAGTCCAGCTTTTTCTCGTTTTTAGGCAAAGAAACTTCGAGGAGACCAGTTCGAAACATTTACAAGGGGAGGAAGTTTGAATCCTAAGCTTGATGCCATTCAAAGTCGCGTGCTCGAGCCCCACTCCAGACACTTGAGCATGTAATCTAGGCCGTCATTCCCAGGTTGTTGCAAAAGATTCCATGGAACTATTTAAAGAAGAGCAGTTGAGTTCTCCTGGTGTCCTGGCCAATATTTATCCTTCACCCAACACCTAAAACATATGATCTGGCCATTTATTACATTACTGATTGTGGGAGCTTACTGTGCACAAATGGGGGCTGCCGCGTTTCTCTACATTACAACAGTGACTACACTTCAAAAGTATTTCATTGGCTGTAAAGCACTGTGGGACATCCTGAGGTTGTGAAAGGCTCTGTATAAATGCAAGTCTTTCTTTCACCTAATCACACCTACTCAGTTAATCTTGCCTGCTCTCCTGCTCTTTGTAACCTTGGCCCTGTGCTACACAATGGGTCATAGCCCTTCCCCTACGTTTCCAATGTGTTGAAAGAAAGATAATTTCTATAAACTAGTAACTTTCCCTTGGCTTCGCTCACGGGTAATCGGAAGAAAATGCTATTTCTTTCTTTTAGCCGTGCTTGTCAGAATAGGACAGAATGGTGGGCAACTGAAAGTTAACATGCAGGTACAGCAAGCATTAAAGCATGCAAATGCTATGTTGGCCTTTATTACAAGAGGATTTGAGTATATGAGTAAAGATGTCTTACTGTAATTATATCGGGCCCTGGTGAGACCGCACCTGGAGTATTGTGTACATTTTTGGTCTCCTTACCTAAGGAAGGATATACTTGCCATCGAGGGAGTGCAACGAAGGTTCACTAGACTGATTCCTGGGACGGGGGGATTGTCCTATGAGGAGAGATTGAGCAGACTAGGCCTATATTCTCTGGAGTTTGGAAGAATGAGAGGTGATCTCATTGAAACATACCAAATTCTTACGGGACTTGACAGGGTAGGTGCAGGGAGGATGTTTCCTCTGTCTGGGGAGTCTAGAACCATGGGCCACAGTCTCAGAATAAAGGATCGGCCATTTAGGACTGAGATGAGGAGAAACATCTTCACTCAGAAGGTGGCGAATCTTTGGAATTCTCTACTCCAGAGGGTTGTGGAGGCTCAGTCTTCTGAGTATATTCAAGACAGAGATCGATAGATTTTTGGATATTAAAGGAATCAAGGGATATGGGGACAGTGCAGGAAAGTGGCGTTGAGGTCGAAGATCAGCCATGATCTTATTGAATGGCGGAGCAGGCTCGAGGAGTTGAATGGCCTACTCCTGCTCCTAATTCTTATGTTTTTATGACTCACCCACAGTGCCACTAGTGGTGGGAAGACTAAATGGCAGGGATTGCATTTGGATTGAATTGAAAGAGGTTTTACCCATGTCACAAAAGTGTCACTAAATCATGACAAAAAGGCATGACGAAGTCTCAAAGCACATATGCAAGAACAACCACTTGCATTTATATAGCACATTTAACAAAAAACAATGTCCCAAGGTGCTTCACAGAAAATAGAAAATCAGCAACTTAACAAGAAATCATGTCGGATGTGGAACTCGCTACCACAGGGAGTGGTTGAAGCGAGCAGCACAGATGCATTTAAAGGGAAGCCGGATAAACACACAATGGAGAAAGGAACAGAAGGATATGTTGATGGGGTGAGATGAGGTAGGGTGGGAGGAGGCTCGTGTGGAGCATAAACACCGGCACGGAGCAGGTGGGCCGAATGGCCTGTTTCTGTGTTGTACAATTCTCTGTAAAGTCCACAAGTTCCAAATATTTGCTGCCTGAAGGTTAGAAAGGAGGGTCGGTAACCAGAGGTGACAGCTTTAGGACAATTAAACTAAAAGAACCATAGGGATAATGAGGAGAATTTAGTTACACAGCGAGCTGTTATGATCTGGAATGCACTACCTGAAAGGGCGGTGCAGCATTGGCTCCTGGTTAAGCAGCGCCTCGATTTTAAAATTCTCATCCTTGTTTTCAAATCCTTCTATGGCCTCGTCTTTCCCTATCTCTGTAATCTCCTCCAGCCCCACAACCCTCCGAGATCTCTGCGCTCCTCCAATTCTAGATTCTTGAGCATCTCTGTTTATAATCGCTCAATCATTGGCGGCCGTGCCTTCAGTTGCCTCGGCCCCAAGCCCTGGAATTCCCTCACTAAATCTCTCCACCTCCCTTTTCTCCTTTAAGACCCTCCTTAAAACCTACCTTTTTGAACAAGCTTTTGGTCACCTGCCCCAATATTTCCATGTGAGGCTTCATGTCAAATGTTATTTCCCTACTGTTCCAGTGAAATGCCTTTGGACGTTTTACTATGGTAGAGGAACTGTATAAATATAAGTTGTTGTTGTAAGCAGATTCAATAATAATTTTCAATGGGGAATTGGATAAATACTTGAAAAGGAAGAATTTGCAGGGCTATGGAGCAGGGAGAGTGGGACTAATTGGATAGCTCTTTCAAAGCCTCAATCAACATCACTAAACAGAATACCTAGTCACTATGTGTAATGTCATATATTTAAGGTGGAGATTAACAGATTTTTGAAGTATAAGGGAGTCAAGGGTTATGGGGAGCGTGCAGGGAAGTGGAGTTGAGACCAAGATCAGATCAGCCATAATCTTATTGAATGGCGGAGCAGGCTCGAGGGGCCAAATGACCTACTCCTACTCCTATTTCTCATGTTCTTATGTTCTTTTTAATACCGGTAACAAGCACGCTAATTATTTAATTTCTCCCCCACCAGTCTCACGGCGAGGAACTCCATTTTGTTGAGAACGGTTGCCACGACAACCCCACCTTAGACATAACGATCGACAGCACGTCGGAGATGCAGGAGAAGAAGCCCAGCGTGAACGGTGATGCCATGGAACGTTCCGGAGGCTGGAACGCGCTCATCACCAAAGGGTCGAAAGACGAGCCGGATAGTTTTGAAGAAGACACCCACCTTTAAGATTCTTCACCACTTGTTTTTTGATTTAGAATAGAGGATATATTTTTTGATGGACCCCTGTACTTTGCGCAGAGGCATCGTTGCTTCATAAGGAATGACCTAATGCTGCATTCTAAAGCTAAAATGGGCTAGATTTTTGGCTTTCGGGGCAGTAATGGCGGTGGGACAGTAAAGTTTGCGTCCAGCAACAGTTTGCGCCTCAGTCATCAAAATTGGGCAGCTGGGCCCTGAGTGTGGGGCGGGGCACTGAGGGAGGTGTTGCACACCTCTCTTAGGGTGACAGGCCAGCTGAGAAAGTGAAAATTCCGAACTAAACAGCCGGCCTGGAAGCGCTCTAAGGGAGGTCTGGGGAGAAAATAAAACACTGAAAAAAACACCCAAAACATAGCCCATGCCACCACATCATAAATCGCAAAAAAAAAATTAAAAGAGAAACAATCACACTTACCTGAGGTGGACATTACTTACCTCACTGCAGTCAGTATAAGTTGAACCACCCTTTTTCCAAGGCGGTCCCAGCAGGGCGTGCTGCAGGGCGTACAGGTCAGGAAGGTCTCAAAAAGCACGTCGGTGTCGCGACCAGGGGCATTGCACAACGGCTCGCCACTTCCGAGCGGTAATGCTTCGCGCTGCCACAAAACCGGCCCCGACAACCCCCACGGGGCGCTGGAGGCTGACCGCCTGCCCAGAAGACCTCACCGCCGCCATTAGCTGCCGCTCCGGGGCAGAAAACACAAGTGCAAAATACCGGAAAATCCAGCCCATGATAGTACCATCGGACCACGGTTCAACAAAACAAGAAGAAAAGCCCCACACGTACAATAAAAACGGGCCGGCCGAATTTGTTTGGTACATATCACGGGTAGAACCATCAGAAAATAAAGTGGGGCTCGCCCAGTGACAGATCACTTTCCATGTATCATACGGCGATGAACTGGCACAGTAGATCGTAGACAGGGCCCCTTTTCACTGCTGCGACCCAAGTTTGAGTCCAATCCATTGTTGAGTTGCAAGGCTCCATTAGTGTAACATTAAGGGTAGTTTTGATCTATTTCCCAGCACACAGCGCAAAATTGCTCATAACTGGGGATCGGGCGGGAAAGTGGAGTTGAGGTTGAAGATGCGTGATGATCTTATTGATCTTGAGAGGCCTTATGGCCTACTCCAGTTCCTAATTCTAATGTTCTTAACTGGCTGCATATCAACTGGCCTATACCAAGGCTACAAGGAGTTGGAGGGGTAAGGAGTGGGGGAGGGTTGCGGGGAGGGGTTAGTACTTTGTTAAAGTTGAAGTTAACACATATTGGCCTGGGTTTTCCCAGTGTTGCCCATCAAGGTGAATGGGTCACCGTCGGCATGACAATTGGGAGACTTAGGCCATTGTTGGCCGTTCGGTGCTCAGAGAGGTTGATTCTTTTTCTCACCAGTGCGGTACCTGACCATGAGCATGTTTGCAGCTGACAGTGGGCTCTTCCATTGGGAAATCAGCCCATTCTCCAATCCCTCTCCTTGGCCAACACAATTCTCACCACAAAAGGAACGGAAAAAAAAGAAACTGCAAAGTCAAAGTAGCAACATCCAAATGTGATAACGAGGTGCACACATCAGTGGGTGGGATTCATGGTCCCTTTTTGCCTTTTAGCAGAGTTAGTGTAACTGAGAGATTTATAACATTGGTTGGGGTAGCATATATACAAAAGCCAGTAAGCAGCAGTTAGCGGGCATAAAATAACAGTACACCGCAGTTTAAGAAGTTTATTAAAGCTCAGTTTTTATGGTGAAAAATGGATGCCTGATGTGGTCCAAAATCTGACTGTAGTTATTGTAGCCTTAAACCTCTGGTGAGATAGATGGAGCGATGTTGCATGGTGGAACAGACCAGACAGACGCGGATTTACGAGCGTCTGCTCACCCTCTTCCCAATTTCGACCAGGCCACTCCTGGGGGAAAGTACTGAGCGGAGGCCAACTGTTCTCCTCCAGGTTGGATTAGATGGAAGAGTCCTCACACATCTGCTCCAGTGGACCTCCCAATGATTGATTGATTTCACACCTGCAAAGACAGACGAACGGGCGCAGTTGACGCCTAGTCTCTTGGTTACAGACTGGGCAGAGTGTGGGGCGAGATACGACTCCATTGGGGAAAGATGGATAAAATAGAAAAGAAAGAAATAAAGACTTGGATTTATATAGCGCCTTTCACCACCACTGGACGTCCCAAAGCGCTTTACAGCCAATGAAGTACTTTTGGAGTGTAGTCACCGTTGTAATGTAGGAAACACGGCAGCCAATTTGCACACAGCAAGCTCCCCCAAACATTAAAGTGATAATGACCAGATAATCTGTTTTTTTGATAGAGGGATAAATATTGGCCAGGATACCAGGGAGAACCCCTCTGCTCTTTTTCAAAATAGTGCCATGGGATCTTTTACATCCACCTGAGAGGGTAGACAGGGCCTCGGTTTAACATCCGACAGTGTGGCACTCACTCAGCACTGCACTGGGAGTGTCAGCTTAGATTTTTTTTTTGCGCTCAAGTCCCTGGAGTGAACTCACAATCTTCAAACCCAGAGGCAAGAGTGCTACCTACTGAGCCACAGCTGACACTGGAGCAATTGAAAAGTAGCAACATTCATTACCCTTTCCGAAAAAAGATCTTGATAGATTGCTGATCACAGTTAATCGACAGTTAATCAATTGTCTATTGTGCACAGTCCCAATGTTTGCTAAATGGGTTTGGATTTATGAAACTGTGTATGCTGCACCCATTCAGGGTAGGAATTTGTAATCAAAGTGTTGCATTGATAGCACAGATCAATTTTCTTTATGGAGTTGAGACCTGGAGGTCTGCATCATTGGGTTTCTCGAGCTGGTTATCAATCATTCGTTTGGACTCTGTTTTATGATGACTTTTGCTGCTAGATTTTTTTTTCTGTGTCTTGTGTAATTTACATTTATTGGATTTTTCCAGACCTGCATAATTAATAATTATGGTCGATGGAAGCTCACGGGCAAATGTTATGATTTGGCCAGTTTCAAATGGAGCACTGATGTTCAAATAGGGTCAAAAGTTCTCCAAAGCTCTTCCATCACTGGGGGTTTTCCTCGCCTCATGTCTGGGTCTGTTGTAGAATTGTTGATAGAGATTGATCGCTGTGATCAGTCAACAACTCCATTATCGTTGTATCATGCGACTACCAGGATGGTAGAAGGTGCAGCAATTCCTATGTTCCTATTGGAGTCAATCACTTCAATTGAAATAAACTTGGTGCCATACCGATGCCTCCCACTAGATGTCGATGGTAGATTTAGTAGCTGCACGAGCCAGGGTAGAAGAGTGGGCACGGGGCTGTGATTCACTTTAAGATAAATATTGTCCGAAGGAATTAGTCCCAGCGAAGCACCATGACGCTGCTCTGCTCACAACTGGGCTGGTACAAATGTACAAACTAAAATATACACCCTTATAGTTCCACCACATTCAAAGCAAACAGCGTGGAAATTACGCACGGCATGCCCAAGAGAAGGGCGGCTTTGAGCAAGTGCAGCAGCCCCAGCGTGGCACAGAGGCGGATGTAAATGGAAGGCCAGAAGATACGTGTTGTATTTGCAATTAAATGTGAGACGGGAGGGTGGGGGGAAGAAATGACAATTGTTTTCATGTCACTAACACAAGAACAGGAGCAGGCCACTGAGTTCCTTGAGCCTGTTCTGCCATTTAATGCGATCGTGGCTGATCTGTGACCTAACTCGATATAACTGCCTTTGCCCCATATCCCTTAATACCTTTAGTGACAGACAAAAATCTGTCAATCTCCGATTTAAAATTAATAATTGATCCAGCATCAATTGCCATTTGTGGAAGAGAGTTCCAACCTTCTACCACCCTTTGTGTGTAGAAGTGCTTCCGAATTTCACTCCTGAAAGGTCTGGCTCTAATTTTTAAACTATGCCCCCTAGTCCTAGACTCGTTAACCAGCGGAAATAGTTTCTCTATCTACCCTATCAGTTCCCCTTAATATCTTGAATATTTAATTCAGATTACCCCATAACCTAAATCCCAGAGAATATTACCCGAATTTATATAATTTCTCCTCGTAACTTAACACGAAGTCCGGGTATCTTTCTGGTAAACCTACACTGCACTCCCTCCATGGCCAATTTATTCATCCTAAGGTGTGGTGCCACAAACTGCTCATACTGCTTCAGGTGTGGTCAAACCAGGGTTTTGTACAGCTGCAGCATAACGTCTACCCTCTTGTGCTCTAGTCCTCTAGATATAAAGGCCAGCATTCCATTGACCTTTTTGATTATTGATGCCAAATTAGCATCTGCTGAGCATGTGCAATTGCTTTGTAGTATTGTTAAAAAGACAGAATGATCAGATGGAGATTGTTCTATTAGTGGAGCAACTGATCCCTTTGTCCAGGAAAGATGACACCGGGATTTTAAGACACAGTTGTTTTTCCTCTGGGTGTAAAATGAGTCTGAAAAAAAAGAAAGACCTGCATTTCTATAGCGCATTTCATGACCTCAAAGTGCTTTACAGCCATTGAAGTACTTTTGAAATGTAGTCACTGTTATACAGTGGGAAAATGCAGCAGCCAATTTGTGCACACCAAGCTCCCCCAAACAACAATGTGATAATCTGTTTTTGTGACGGCCAAGATACCGGGATAACACCCATGCTGTTCTTCGAAATAGTGCCATGGAATGTTTTACATCCATCTAAGAGGGCAGACGGGGCCTCAGTTTAACGTCTCATCCAAAAGACGGCATCTCCAACAGTGCAGCACTCCTTCAGCACTGCACTGGAGTGTCAGCCTAGATTTAAGTGCTCAAGTCTCTGGAGTGGGACTGGAACCCACAACCTTCAATGATACAAACAGGAATAAGAATCTGGGTCATTGGGCCAAGTGAGCCAAAGGTAATTCCCATTATAAATATGGACATTGGAGTTTACCATAGGAATACAAAAATACAACAACAACTTTCATTTATATATAGAGCACATCCCAGAGTGCTTCACAGGAGCGATTTCCAACAGAATTTGACACCGAACCACATAAGGAGAATGCACAGCCGCCAATGGCGGCGCAAATAAAATCGGGGATCCTCAAGAGGCCAGAATTGGAGAAGGGCAGAGATCTCGGAGGGTTGTGGGGCTGGAGGAGGTTACAGAGATAGATATAGAAAATAGGAGCAGGAGTAGGCCATTCAGCCCTTCGAGTCTGCAGCGCCATTCAATATGATCATGGCTGATCCTCTATCTCAACACCATTTTTGTGCTTTCTCCCCATACCTCTTGATGCCTTTTGTGTCTAGAAATCTATCTCCTTCTTAAATATATTCAGTGACTTGGCCTCCACAGCCTTCTGTTGTAGAGAATTCCACAGGTTCACCACCCTCTGAGTGAAGAAATTTCTCCTCATCTCAGTCCTAAATTTCCTACCCCGTATCCTGAGACTGTGACCCATTGTTCTTGACTTCCCAGCCAGGGGAAACATCCTCCCCGCATCCAGTCTGTCCAACTCCATCAGAATTTTAAACGTTTCAATGAGATCCCCTCTCATTCTTCTAAACTCTAGTGAATACAGGCCCAGTCGACCCAATCTCTCTCGTACAACAGTCCTGTCATCCCAGAAATCAGTCTGTTGAACCTTCGCTGCACTCCCTCTATGGCAAGTATATCCTTCCTGCACACAATACTCCAGGTGTGGTCTTACCAAGGCCCTGTATAACTGTAGTAAGACATCCTTGCTCCTGTACGCAAATCCTCTTGCAATGAAGGCCAACATACCATTTGCTTTCTTAACTGCTTGCTGCACCTGCATGTTTGCTTTCAATGACTGGTGTACCATGACACCCAAATCCCTTTGTACACTGACATTTCCCAAGCTATCACCATTTAAATAATACTTTGTCTTTATGTTTTTCCTTCCTAAGTGGATAACGTCACATTTATTCACAGGGAGGGGGCAAGGGCCATGGAGGAATTTGAAAACAACGTTGAGAAAAAAATAAGGAACAGAATGTATGACTTTGAAATGGGGAGTGAATTACATCTGCACCCCTCCCCCCTCCCCTTTGGCCCAGTTACCACTGGCCTTCTAACCACACTTCGCCCGAAGACAACATGTGCTCTTGACGCCCTGTGCGTAACTTCAACTTCTGCCGGGAGTGTAAAATGGGCGATATCAGATCGGCCTAAGGTTCTGCACCTTTCCTAGTTTTTCTTTCCATTGACTTTAATGAAGTGCTTTTTGTAATGTAGTCACTGTTGTAATGTGGGAAACGCAGCAGCCAATTTGCAAACTCCCACAAACAGCAATGTGATAATGCCCAGATAATCTGTTTTTATTAATGTTGGTTAAAGGATAAATATTGTCCCGGATACCGGGGAGAACCCCTCTGCTCTGCTTCGAAATAGTGCCATGGGATCTTTTACTTCCACCTGAGAGGGCAGAAAGGGCCTCGGTTTAACGTCTCATCTGAAAAACGGCACCTCCGACATTGCAGTGCTCCCTCAGTACGGCACTGGAAGTGTCAGCCTAGATTTATGTGCTCAAGTCCCTGGAGTTGGATTTGAACTCACAACCTCTGACTAAGAGGGGAGTGCGCTACCCACTGAGCCACAGCGCGCATAAGCTGAGAAACTGAAAATATTTTAATGCAAATAAGAAATTTATGAGTTCAATCTATTTTAAAATAGTAATATTGCAGTGTCACCTTTCAGTATCGTTGTGCGGAACTATTGCACTTTCCCTGAGACTGCAATACGTTTGACATCGTGCATTAAAATAAATCCCAATAGCATTTCTTGCTGATTATGTGATGCACATGTGGCATTGTCCACCCATGGACTCCATGCCAGCAACAATATAGGAAAACATTAGACTGAAAACCGGAGAAAGGCAAACAATTCTCACATTGTGTCACCCTGGGTTCAGGTGATACCACTCCTACCTTTGAGTCAGAAGGTCGTGAGTTCAAGCCTCACTTCAGGGACTTGAGCACAAAATCTAGGCTGACACTCCCAGTGCAGTGCTGCAGTGTCTGAGGTGCCGTCTTTCGAATGTGACGTTAAAGTGAGGCCCTGTCTGCCCTCTCAGGTGGACGTAAAAGATCCCATGGCACTATTTCAAAGAAGAGCAGGGGAGTTCTCCCCGGTGTCCTGGGGCCAACATTTATCCCTCAATCAACATTACTGAAACAGATTATCTGGTCTTTTATCTCATTTCTTGTGGGAGCATGCTGTGCGCAAATTGGCTGCTGTGTTTCCTGCATTGTAACAGTGAAGACACTTTATTGGCTACATAGTGCTTTGGGACATCTTATGTAAGGCACTATAGAAATGCAAGTTCTTTCCTGCGGTGCAGTGACCCCAGTTGTAAAGGGCACTTGTGCATATTGGGTGACAATGAGATCAGGCTGAGCAACCCTCATCGCCCAGGCTAACGCATGATGAATGGATACTTGGACAAGGCACCGGGAGTACGTGCATTCCACCTCATCTATCTCAAAGCGCCAATGTGCCGTTACCTGTTAACACACTATCGTCTGCGTGAATACACCGGCTGCGATCGACCCTTGTATCATCCAGATACTATTACACCTCATTCATATTGCCTTACTGTTAGATCTTGCGACTCGATCACGGGTATTCACTTTCCATTGACACTCACCATGACACTCGGAAATAATACTTCACCACAATCTCCACCTTTGCAGAAAATAAGCTAGAGTGTGTTTCAAGGCAGTCATCAATCTCGGGGCTGAGAGGACATTGATGAACTGCTCAAGATATGCTTGCATGGTCTTCATATATCATCCTAACCCAGAAATGCCTTGGAACGCACTCCCATCCAATCTGTGTATTACTCAAATGAATATCAATCAGTGAAATTACAATCAGCTACTCAATACACAGTCAGCTAACACTGTATAAATCCAAGGATTTTACACTATATAAATCCAAGAGTTCAACGCAAAATTAACCCAAGGGCTTTACACTAATTCAATCCAAGAGTTTATCCAAGTGATTTACACTAAATAATTCCAAGTCTTATTTTTATTTGTTCATGGGATGTGGGCATCACTGGTGAGGCCAGCATTTATTGCCCATTCCTAATTGCCCTGGGAGGGTCGTGGTGAGCTGCCTTCATCAACCATGCAGTCTGTGTGGTGAAGGTGCTCCCACAGTGCTGTTAAGGAGGGAATTCCAGGATTTTGTCCCAGCAACTACAATAACAATAACTTGCATTTATATAGCACCTTTAACATAGTAAAACGTTCCAAGATGCTTCACAGGAGTATTATGAGACCAAAAATTTGGCACCGAGCCGCATAAGGGGAAATTAGTGCAGGTGATCAAAAGCTTGGTCAAAGAGGTAGGTTTTAAGGAGCGTCTTAAAGGAGGAAAGAGAGGTGGAGAGGCGGAGAGGTTTAGGGAGGGAATTCCAGAGCTTGGGGCCTAGGCAACAGAAGGCACGGCCACCAATGGTTGAGCGATTATAATCAGGGATGCTCAAGAGGGCAGAATTAGAGGAGCGCAGACATCTCGGGGGGATTGTGGGGCTGGAGGAGATTACAGAGATAGGGAAGGGTGAGGCCATGGAGGGATTTGAAAACAAGGATGAGAATTTTGACATTGAGGCATTACCTAACCGGATAATTATCCTTCTTTGGAGCATCAGGAGGCTAAGGCAAAAGTGCAAATAACATTTTTGGGTACGTCTCCTCACTTTATACACACATTTGTGCTAAAATTAGCAAACGGCGAACCTTTACCTCCCTGTGACGTTTTCCCTCAAGTATTCGCCTTCTCTCACCGCTCAAGGTGGAGGGGGACTCAGAGAATCCCTGCTCACAGATTAACTGGTTATTCATTTCATTTCTGTTTGTGGGATCTTTATGTGTGTGTAACATTCCTACCATGCTTGCCTGTGTAACAACAGTGACCGCACTTTGCAGTAATTCATTGCCTACGGAGCACATTGGGACATTTCTGAGTGATGTAATAAAGTGCTGTACAAATACAAATTCTTCTTTCATCCCGCATTGCAGTTGATAAATGACAGGAAAGGTTGTTACAGTGAGAGAGGAGACGACAATGCAATCTTTGTGAGGTACCTCACTCCCCCAAAAAGTCAGACCAAATAAGTCTGAAATGCGTGTCATTTATTTCTTTTAATTCAATTAATAGGAAAACAACCTTGCAGTGGGTACAACCATACAGGGACAATCAGAATCATGTTTAAAAAAAAGAAAGACTTGCATTTATATAGCGTCTTTCACCACCACTGGACAGTCTAAAGCGCTTTACAGCAATAAAATACTTTTGAAATGTAGTCACTGCTGTAATGTGGGAAACGCAGCAGCCAAATTGTACACAGCAAGCTCCCACAAACAGCAATGTGATAATGACCAAATAGTTTGCATTTGTTACATTGATTGCGGGATAAACATTGGGCCAGGACACTGGGGATAACTCCCCTGCTCTTCTTCAAAATAGTGCCATGGGATCTTTTACATCCACCTGAGAGAGCAGACAGGGCTTTGGTTTAACATCTTGCCCAAAAGACAGCATCACCAATACTCCCTTCAGCACTGCACTGGGAGTGTCAGCCTAGATTTGTGTGCACAAGCCCCTGGAGTGGGACTTGAACCCACAACCTTTTTGACTCAGAGGCAAGAGTGCTACCCGCTGAGCCACATCTCATAGGGTTAAAGACATGCAGGCATAAAAATAGACTAGAGTGAGTCAATTGTTGACCAAGGGGAACAGATAAGGCAGATAGAGAGAAACTATTTTTGCTGGTTGGGGATTCTAGGATAGGGGGCTTAATCTATAAATTAGAGCCAGACCTCTCAGGAGTGAAATTAGGAACTACTTCTACAGACAAAGGGTAGTTGAAGTTTGGAACTCTCCTGTTAGCTGCGAGGGACTATGGAGCGTCCACCTCCGTTTCGGCTGCCCCCAAAAGTTTAACACCATCCGACGCCTGCTCCACAACGATATGCAAGCTGTGATCCTGACCAACGGATCCACCACAGACCCAATCCACTACCGGACTGGGGTCAAGCAGGGCTGCGTCATCACGCCAACCCACTTCTCCATCTCGCTGCAATGCTCCATCTCACGCCCAACAAGCTCCTCGCTGGAGTGGAACTATAGAACCAGTGGGAACCTGTTCAACCTTTGTCGCCTCCAGGCTAGATCCAAGACCATCCCATCCTCTGTCATCAAACTTCAGTACACGGAAGACGCTTGTGTCTGCGCACATTCAGAAGCTGAACTCCAAGCCATCGTCAGTGTGATATATTTGCAGAGCACAGCACACACAGCTCCTAACATGGCAGGCAGCTCTCTCGGAAGCCTCCGGAAATCTGCCTGGTTCTGTTTATTATTAACTCTGCAATTGCAGTACACAATACGTCCACATCCACAGTGTGGAGCTACAAACATTACAAGCTTACAGACATTACACTTCTCCCTCCTTAATGAAGAAGTTATTATAACAAACATCATACAGAACTTTCATGTTTATACATAACACAGGATATAAACTTATTTTTATCCACATTTACAAATTTAACTTCACCACTTGTTTTCTGTTTCGAAGAGGATACCTTTGCTCTCGAACAGAACCTTCCAAATATGGTGTTGATTTCACAATCATTCGAAGCTCATCCTGAGGGATGTTTTCCTCCACGGAATTTCCCTAATTTTCATTTGAACTCACTCTAACTTCAGGCTCTTTGTTTTCCTGACTCGGACTCAGACTTTCATTCTGATTCTCTCCTGGATTTGTTTCCAGTACATTGGATTTAGGATTTGCTACTGGTATATCAAAACTATCTGATGAGTCAGAAATAATTGAATCATTCCTACCTTCAACTCCTTCCATGTCTGTAGGTAAAATATGATCAATATGAACAAACCTAACCTGTCCATTATCAAACATCTTTACCAAATATGTGCGAGGACCACATATCTTCACCACTCTTCCTGGTAACCACTTTAACCATTTATGGTGATGGTTCTTCACTCTCACCTTCTGGTTTAATTTCACACTTCTCTCTTTTACTCTACCTCTATCATGATTTTCTGTCTTAATTGTGTCTCTTCTACGGATTGTGCCAAATTAGGCTTTAACAACGAGAATCTGGTTCATGGCTGTTGTTTGAGAAACAACTCTGCTGGTGTTCTACCAGTAGTTGTATGAGGAGTATTTCGATATGTAATCAAAAAATTAGCCAATTTGTAATCCAATGACAACTGTCATTTCCTTGGATTTGGATCTAACATTTGTTTTATGAGGGCACGTTTTACAATTTGTACAGTGCGCTCTGCTGCACCATTTGAAGCAGGATGGTATGGTGGAACCTTGGTATGTTTCACACCATTTTTGCTCGTGAATTGTGCAAATTCTTCTGACCGAAATTGTGGTCCATTATCCGAAACAATCTCTTCAGGGAGGCCAAATAAAGAAAATAATTTTCATAAAAAGTCTAATGTTTTACTTGTTATTTTCCACATTGGAAACACCTCAACCCACTTCGAATGGCTATCAATCACAATGAACAATTGTCCTTCTAACTCCGCAAAATCAATATGTAGTCTTTGTCACACCCTGGGAGGCCATTTCCATGGCTGTAATGGTACTGGTGGTGGTTGCTTGCTTACCGATTGACATGTCATACACTGACTCACGATGTACTTTATATCTTTATCAAGACCTGGCCACCATAAATAACTGCGTGCAAAACTCTTGGTCAAGCACATTCCCAGGTGTTGGTTATGGAGGTCTCCTAATAATTTGGACCTGAATTTATTTGGTATAACCACTCTTGCACTCTACATGATACAATCTTTATCGGCTGATAATTCATTCCTACGAATGAAGAATGGATGTGTATCTTTGTCTGTTACCTGGTTTGGCCATCCATTTGCAATATACTCATACATCTTTGACATCACTGGGTCACATTTGGTTGCTCTACCAATCTCTTCAGCTGTGACTGGCAGTTCATCAATGTATGAAAAATAAAACACTTCTTCCCTATCGGGTGTAACTTGTGATGGGGAAGGCATACTAGACATTGCATCAGCATTGCTGTGATCAGCTGATCGTCTGTATTCAATATATGTATATGCTGACAAAATCAAAGCCCATCTCTGCATTCGGGCTGCAGCTAATGTTGGAACTGGGGACTTTGGATGGAGGATTGCTGTTAGGACTTATGGTCCGTAACGATGGTAAACTTACGACCATACAAGTATTTGTGAAACCTCTTGACCCCAAAAATTAATGCCAAAGCTTCCCTTTCAATTTGCGCATAATTACTCTCACTGGCACTGAGAGTGCGTGAAGCTAAAGCAATTGGTCTCTCCTCCCCACTACGTGATACATGAGAGATTACTGCCCCAATTCCATACGGAGAGGCATCACATGCTAGCTTAATCTCCTCAGATATGTCGTAGTGAACTAACATGGTGCTCTCTACCAATTTGTTTTTACACTCCTTGAATGCTGTTTCGCATTCTTTTGACCACTTCCACTGGACCTGTTTTTTCAAAAGTTCATTCAGTGGATGTAATACTGTAGCCAAATTTGGTAGGAACTTCCCATAATAGTTCAAAAGACCCAAGAATGAACGAAGTTCAGTGACATTCCTGGGAGTGGGTGCATTTCTGATCGCATCCAATTTTTCCATGGTTGGATGTAAACCATCTTTGTCTACTCTATACCCTAAGTACTCCACTGAGTTTTGAAATAACTCATACTTACGAGCAGACACTCGTACTCTGTGCTTCTCTAGCCGTTTGAGGACTTCATTCAATATGTTACTATGAATTTGCCTATTTGGTGCTGAAATTAGTATGTCATCCAAATAACATACTACCCTTTCAATACCTTGCAAAATCTGGTTCATCACCCCTTGGAATATGGCAGGGGCGGAAGACACTCCAAACGGTAGCCTATTAAATTGATACAGGCCTAGATGAGTATTTATAGTCAAACATGACTTGGACTTCTCATCTAGTTCAAGCTGTAAGTAGGCATTCGTAAGATCCAGTTTTGAGAAGATCTGACCACCTGTCAGTGTTATGAACAAATCTTCTATATTCGGCAATGTATTGGGGACATTACCCTCTAGAACCTGGTTTACGGTTACTTTATAATCACCACACAATCTTACCTTACCATCGGACTTAGGTACGACAACAATGGGTGTAGCCCAATTACATCGATCTATCTTACAAATAATGTTCTCAGTCTCTAGTCTTTTGAGTTCTTGCTCAACTTTCTCCTTGAGTGCATATGGTACAGAAAGTGGCCTGTAGTAAACCGATCTAGCGTCCTTCTGTACCCTGACACTCGCCTCGAATCGTACTGCCCGTTTCGCAGAACATCTTCGGATACTTCTTGATAACTTCATCCGTTGATGAAAATCTTGCTTCCACACAGAAAATCTTACTCCAATCCAGCTTCAGTGAGCTCAACCAATTTCTTCCTAGTAAGGCAGGCTTGTCTCCTTTCACTACTATTAGAGGCAAATTCTGAAATTGATCTTTATATTTCACCGGTACGGTGATACGACCTACCACAGGAATTTTCTCTCCCGAGTAGCCTCGTAGCTCTAACTTGGATTTCTCGTTAGAAATCACGCAATTTGCCGAGGTACAGTGACTCCGGTACTACACTCACGGATGTACCCGTGTCAATTTCCATTGGTATCTTGAATCCCACAACATCTATGTGGATTTTGATGCTTTCCGAATCGCTGTCCGTTAACCTCGTGCTCCTGATGACGTGTAACTCCAACATCTCCTCATCCTGTTGTTGTTCTTCCATGCTATGTAGTCTCTTGGGATTTCTACTCATAGCTTTGGACGCTGGACTCATAGCTTTGAAAGCTGGTTTACCCTTCAGTCGGCATGCCTTCGCAAGATGCCCAGTCTTTCTGCAGAAAAAACACTCTGCCTTCACGTATGGACAACTTTGAGCAATGTGTTGTCCCAGGCACCTATAGCACGACTTCGACCTCTGTTAGAATTTCCAGTTTCTGAGACTTTGGGCCCCCACCATCTTTTACTTTGAACCTGCAGGTGATTTACCTCGGTTGATTGACGACCGTAATTATTATTTAATTCTCGGGAATATTGTTTGGCCATGCCCATCGATCTCGCTATGTGACAAGCCAAGTCATCCGTCGTCAATAACTTCCTTCTGATCGCATCATTTTTCACCCCACAAACAAAATGATCCCGTAATGCTCGGTTTGGAAAGTTTCCAAAATTACAGTGCATCAATAGCTTTTTTAATGCTACGATGTAATCACTGATACTTTCATCAGACTTTTGATTCCGAATCCCAAAACGATAGCTTTCAGCAACTTCTAACGGTTTGGGGTTATAGTGCTGCTCCAGCTTCATTGAAATCTCTTTAAGTGTTGTGTCCTTTGGCTCGTCAGGCACAAGCAGATTTACAAGGGTTTCGTATAATGCCGGACCTGCCTCCGATAAGAAGATCGCTTTCTTACGTTCCAACACAGCCCGGTTCTGGACTGCATTGTCTGGAACTTCGATTATGTTATTTGCAATGAAATACATTTCTAGCCGATCCACATACGCTTTAAAATGTTCCCGGTCGTGTCTATATTCCCCCAAATGTCCCAATACACCTGTCATTTTAATCTCTAGCTGTTCACACCGTGTGCTGTATTTTACCTCGGATTTTGTAGCTTTTTTTCCAAAGACAGAAACTTCCAAAGTCTCTCTGTCGGCTGGCTGAATCCTCCACCAACAAAATTTAAGCTTTAAATCATCCGAAAAAGTCCCATCTCAATCGGCAAATGTGATATATTCACAGAGCACAGCACTCACAGCTCCTAACATGGCAGGCAGCTCTCTTGGAAGCCTCCGGAAATCTGCCTGGTTCTGTTTATTATTAACCCTACACTTGCAGTACACAATACGTCCACATCCACAGTGTGGCGCTACAAACATTACAAACTTACAGACATTACAGTCAGCATAACATCGTCACTGAGGTGCACGAAGACATGAGCCTTACACTAAACATCCGTAAGACAAAGGTCCTCCACCAACCTGACCCCGCCACACAGCACTGCCCCCCCAGTCATCAAGATCCACGGCAAGGCCCTGGACAACATGAACCACTTTCATACCTTGGGAGACTACTATCAGCAAGGGCAGACATCGACGACGAGGTCCAACACCGCCTCCAGCGTGCCAGAGCAGCCTTCGGTCGCCTGAGGAAAAGAGCGTTTGAAGACCAGGACCTCAAATCTGGCACCAAGCTTATGGTCTACAGGGCTGTAGTGATATCCGCCCTCCTGTATGGCTCAGAGATGTAGACCATATACAGTAGACACCTCAAATTGCTGGAGAAATACCACCAACGCTGTTGCCGCAAGATCCTGCAAATCCCCTGGGAGGACACATGCGCTGTCAGTGTTCTCGCTCAGGCTAACATTCACAGCATTAAAGCACTGACCACACTTGACCAGCTCCATTGGGCGGGCCACATTTTCCGCATGCCCGACGCAAGACTCACAAAGCAAGCGCTCTACTCAGAACTCCTACATGGCAGGCGATCCCCCGGTGGGCAGAGGAAACAATTCAAGGACACCCTCAAAGCCTCCTTGATAAAGTGCAACATCCCCACCGACAGCTGGGCATCCCTGGCCAAAGACTGCCCTAAGTGGAGGAAGAGCATCCGGGAAGGCGCTGAGCACCTGGTGTCTTGTCGCCGAGAAAACAAGCGCAAGCAGCATGCGGCAAACCAGACTCCCCACCCACGTGTGACAGAGACTGTAACTCCCGTATTGGACTGTACAGTTACCTGAGAACTCACTTTTAGAGTGGAAGCAAGTCTTCCTTGATTTCAATGACATGCACATGTCCCTGGAGTGGGACTTGAACCCACAACCTTCTTGACTCAGAGGCAGAAGTGCTGCTCATTGAGCCACAGCTGATAGGACTCAAGACACAAAACCATAAAAATAGACTGGAGTGAGTCAATTGTTGTACAAGGGGAACAGATAAGGTATTTCTGCTGGTTGGGGAGTCTAGGACTAGGGAGCTTGGCCTAAAAATTTGAGCCAGAGCTTTCAGGAGTGAAATTAGGAAACACTTCTGCACACAAAGGGTAGTTGAAGTTTGGAACTCTCCTGTAAACGGCAATTGACGCTAGATCAATTATTAACTTTAAATCTGAGATTGTTAGCTTTCTGTTAACCAAAGGTAGTTTGGGATATGGGCCAAAGGCAGATGTGCGGAATTAGGTCACCGATCATCCATGATCTCATTGAATGGTGGAACAGTCGCGATGGAGCTGATAGGGCCACTCCTGTTCCTATGGTCTTATAAACCCAGAGGATTGTAGCCGTTGTCAGTCAAACAATGAGTATCGATGATGAAGCTAACGATGTCCTCAGAACAACAAGAAGCAGGGATGCAAGGGCCAGCCGAGCTCCAACTCAACTCCTGTGAACAATGAGGGTAAAACAAAGGCTATTGCAACACTCTCCAATTGCCTGTCCAAGACCATGACCAAGAAGAACCAAAATTACCTCCAGCTGAATTAGAACAAAACTAATCCACTCGCTTTTGACTCCTGTTCCTACAGGCCGTTGGCCTTAACACCATCAATCTCCCCAGATACCATCATCATAGGCAGTCCCTCAAAATCGAGGAAGGCTTGCTTCCACTGTAAAAGTGAGTTCTTAGTGACTGTACAGTCCAATACAGGAATTACAGTCTCTGTCACAGGTGGGACAGACAGTGGTTGAAGGAAAGGGTGGCTGGGAAGACGTTTGTTGCACGCTCCTTCCACTGCCCACGCTTGCTTTCTGCATGCTCTCGGCGACGAGACTCGAGGTGCTCTTCCTTCACTTAGAGCGGTCTTTGGCCAGGGCCTCTCAGATGTCGGTGGGGATGTTGCATTTTATCAAGGAGGCTTTGAGGATGTCCTTGAAACGTTTCCTCTGCCCACCTTTGGCTCGCTTGCCGTGTAGGAGTTCCGAGTAGAGCGCTTTCTTTGGGAGCCCAGCTACCACCTCAATTCAGTCAGTGTATTGCTCAATCCCAAAAAAGCTTCATAAGAACATAAGAAATATTCAATAAGATCATGGCTGATCTTATCTTGGCCTCAACTCCATTTCCCTGCCCGCTCCTCATAACCCTTGACTCCCATTATTCAAAAATCTGTTTATCTCCACCTTAAATATATTTAATGACCCAACCTCTACAGCTCTCTGGGATAGAGAATTCCACAGATGCACGACCCGCTGAGAGAAGAAATTCCTCCTCATCTCCGTTTTAAATGGGCGACCCCTTATTCTGAAACTATGACCCCTAGTTCTAGATTCCCTCACGAGTGGAAACATCCTCTCTGCATCAAGCCTGTCCAACCCCCTCAGAATCTTTTACATTTCAATAAGATCACCTCTCATTCTTCTAAACTCTAATGAGTATAGGCTCAACCTGCTCAACCTTTCTTCATAAGACAACCCATTCATCTCAGGAATCAACCTCGTGAAGCTTCTCTGAACTGCCTCCAATGTAAGAATAGCCCTCCTTAAATAAGGAGGCCATTCCTTCCCCACATCCACACCCTTACCAATACCACTTTCTCCTACCTCCACAACTCTGCCTGCCGCTGTCTCTACTCCCCTTGCTTCAAGGTCCTCCTCACCTAGTTCCTCCACTTCTCAATTCTTCCTTTAATCTTCCAGATGCTTCAGTTTATTCAAATCACTGCAGTCCGTGTCCACACTCTCACAAAGGGCAACCCTGCCATCACCTTTAGCTTTGTCACTTTAATTCTTCGCTCCAGTCCCACTCTGACCTCGTCCTCGGCCTCCTACACTGTTCCAACGAAGCTCAACGCAAGCTCGAGGAACAGCACCTCATCTTTCGTTTAGGCACTTTACAGCCTTCCGACTTCAACAATTTCAGAGCGTAACCTCTGCCCCTATTTTTCCCGACGGCAGCTGTTGGTTATTCTGCCATTCCCCTTTATACCTCCTCGACACCATCTTTTGTTTCCTTACTTGTGTCATTACTGCCCCCTTCTGCCTCGCACCATCATCCCTTTTGTCATTCAATCTCTCCTGTCTTCCACCCTATCACAGATCTTCCCTTTTGTTCTTTCCTTCCCTCCCCCGTTTCCCTGCACCTACACTTGCTTAAAAATCTGTTACACCTCTAACTTTTTTCAGTTCTGATGAAAGGTCATCGACCTGAAACATTAACTCTTGTTTCTCTCTCTGCGGATGCTGCCTCACCTGCTGAGTGTTTACAGCATTTTCTGTTTCTATTTCAGATTCCCAGCTTCTGCAGTGTTTTGCTTTTGTACCTTGTCTTCTCCAATGTCCACTTGCCCAGCAAGTTGAACTCAAAACTCAATGTCGTCACTTTCAAATCCCTCCGTGGCCTCACCCCACCTTACTTTAATGATCTTATATCTCTGCATGCATCCCTTGCTGCTGTAATATTAGGATTCTCCATGTGCCCCGCTCCCTTCATTCCATGATATGTGCTCTTGTCAGATGAGGCTTTCCATCTAGGAAGTCCCTGAGAACCCAAGCTATCATCCCAGCTTTCCGTCCCGCTCCTATGCTGGCTAGTTTTGGATGAGCATAATGTGGCAAATCTATTTCTGAATGCTGAGCGATCAAGATCAGGAAAGCGTCCAATGTGAGATCGTCGAACAGAGACTCCTTGCAAACCCATTTCCGAACATACATACCAACCTATGAAAATGATAGGCAGGTAAAGACCAGCTGGTCCATTAAGCCTTCCCCACACTCATGAAGGCTGGAGCGCTATAACTTGACACTTCCTCCCCATCTCCCCCCGCACCCCCCACCCCCCCCCACCGCCCCGCCCCCGCAGAGCCATGTAATCTCCTGGGAGAGTCAAACAAGCCCAGAGGCAATAAGAGACAAAATACTCCAGAAAATTACTGTCGACCCCCCCCCCCCCCGCAGGCGATGGAAACCAGCCCAGGAGATCACGTGGACCAAGTGTTCTCTATAACGAGACCTGCCCTCTCTGTGATGCGATCTGTGTCCCAGTCAGGAACCGATCCCGCTCCCTCCCGAAGGCAGAGAGTCGGCACCCACCGCACCAGCCCGCAATCTTTTTGGATATTGAGGGAATCAAGAGATATGGGGATAGTTCAGCCATGCTCTCATTGAATAGCGGAGCAGGCTCGAGGGGCCAAATGGCCAACTCCTGCTCCTAATTCTTATGTAACACTTTCCAGAGCCTCCCTGCTCTTTGGGATAGGAACTACCAAACATCCAGTCTCTTTGCAACCTTCCACAATTTAACCTCGTGTCCCCTGATCCTCCACAATTTCTCAAACTGGAATAATCTCTCAACAGGCACGCAATCCAGCCCTTTCATTATTTTACAGACCTCGATCAGGTCGACTCTGAGTCTACGCTACTCTAAAATAAATAGACCAAGGTCCTTGCGCCTATCTGAGTAACAGCTCCCTTTGGAATTATACTGACGATGGCATTAGCATAACATTTCTCCGTGTGCTATCTGAATGCTGTCGTTAACCACAACTTAATGACTATTAAAATAGCGCACGATGGAATTTTACATGAAAACCTCAGCCTGCACGCTCAGCGCATCTCAGCAGTGAATCACTCTGAGGCACAAAGAATCATGGAAATTTATGGTGACAGAAGGAGCCCATTTGGCCCATCGTGGGAGAGACCGCATGAGAGAGGGAGAGAGAGAGAGAGACAAATCAGCAAACTATGGGAAGCAAGAGTCACAGAACAGAATTATGGAATCATAGAAATTTGCAGCACAGAAGTATTGTGTCTGTACCGGCCGACAAAGAGCTATCCAGCTTAATCCCACTTTCCAGCTCTTGGTCCGTAGCCCTTCAGGTTACGGCACTTCAAGTGCACATCCAAATACTTTTTAAATGCGATGAGGGTTTCTGCCTCTATCACCCTTACAAGCAGTGATGTCCAGACCCCTACCACCCTCTGGGTGAAAAAAGTTCTCCTCAACTCCCCGTGAATCCTTCTAACAATTACTACCAATCTGTACCCCTCTTTAATGACCCCTCTGCTAAGGGAAACAGGTCCTTCCTATCCACTCTATCTAGGCCCCTCATAATTTTACACACCTCAATTAAGTCTCCCCTCAGCCTCCTCTGTTCCAAAGAAAACAACCCCAGCCTATTCAATATTTCCTCATAGCTAAAATTCTCCGATCCTGGCAACATCCACGTGAATCTCCTCTGTATGTGCCCAAAGACTGTTGGTATGTATACAAACATATTATTATGAGGAAGATGCCACACATCATCATCAGAGGCAGTCCCTCGGAATCGAGGAAGACTTGCTTCCACTCTAAAAATGAGTCCTTAGGTGGCTGAACAGTCCAATATAAGAACCACAGTCCCTGTCACAGGTGGGACAGATAGTCGTTGAGGGGAAGGGAGGGTGGGACTGGTTTGCCGCATGCTCTTTCCGCTGCCTGCGCTTGATTTCTGCATGCTCTCAGCGATGAGACTTGAGGTGCTCAGCGCCCTCCCAGATGCATCTCCTCCACTTAGGGTGGTCTTTGGCCAGGGATCCCCAGGTGTCAGTGGGGATGTTGCATTTTATTAGGGAGGCTTTAAGGGTGTTCTTGTAACGTTTCTTCTGCCCACTTTTGGCTCATTTGCCATGAAGGAGTTCCGACTAGAGCGCTTGCTTTGGGAGTTTCGTGCCAAGCATGCGAACAATGTGGCCTGCCCAGCGGAGCTGATCAAGTGTGGTCAGTGCTTTGATGTTGGGGATGTTGGCCTGGTCGAAGACGCTAATGTTGGTGCGTCTGTCCTCCCAGGGGATTTGCAGGATCTTGCGGAGACATCGTTGGTGGTATTTCTCCAGTGACTTGAGGTGTCTACTGTACATGGTCCATGTCTCTAAGCAATACAGGAGGGCGGGTATTACTACAGCCCTAAAGACCATGAGCTTGGTGGCAGTGTTGAGGGCCTGGTCTTCAAACACTCTTTTCCTCAGGCAGCCGACAGCTGCACTGGCGCACTGGAGGCGGTGTTGAATCTCGTCATCAATGTCTGTTCTTGTTGATAAGAGGCTCCCGAGGTATGGGAAATGGTCCACATTGTCCAGGGCCGCGCTGTTGATGACTGGGGGGCAGTGCTGTGTGGTGAGGACAGGCTGGTGGAGGACCTTTGTCTTACGGATGTTTAGCGTAAGGCCCATGCTTTCGTACGCCTCAGTAAATACGTTGACTATGACTTGGAGTTCAGCCTCTGTATTTGCGCAGACATCGTCTGCGTACAGTAGCTCAACGACAGAGGTTGGGGTGGTCTTGGACCTGGCCCGGAGACGACGATGGTTGAATAGGTTCCCACTGGTTCTGTAGTTTAGTTCCACCAGACGTCTCAAAGCGCTTTACAGCCAATGAAGTACGTCATAAAATCAACACCACGAAAAACAGATTATCTGGTCATTATCTCATTGCTGTTCTTCCCGTACAAGGATACCTTCAAAGCCTCCCTGGTGAAGTGCGACATCACTACTGACACCTGGGAGACCCTGGTGAAGACCGCCCTAGGTGGAGAAAGTGCATCCGGGAAGGCGTTGAGCTCTTTGAGTCTCAATGCTGCGAGTGTGAAGAGGTCAGGTGCAGGCAGCAGAAGGAGCGTGTGGTAAATCAGTGCCACCCCCCCCCCCTTCCCCAGACGAATGTCTGTCCCATCTGTGACAGGGTTTTGGCTCTCGTGTTGGACTGTTCAGCCACCAAAGAACTCACTTTAGGAGTGGAAGCAAGTCTTCCTCGATTCCGAGGGACTGCCTATGATGATGATCAGCCTCAGACAGATGTTAGGGAGAGGGATGGAGTCATTGTCTAAGGAACAGAGTTTGTGGCGGGGACCGAAATCTGATAGTTTCATTAAGACAATCAGATAGTTTCATGGTCACCATTAATGATACTAGTTGTTTATTACAGTTTCATATATTAACTGAATTTAAATTCACCAGCTGCCGTGGTGGGATGTGAACTCATGATCTCTCCGGATTTATTCGTACAGGACCTTGGATTACTGCTCCAGGTGACGCTGTGCCGGGCAGTTGTTGCTCCTCCCGGGCGGCAGGTGGCGCTGTGCCGGGGAGTTGTTGCTCCTCCCGGGCGGCAGGTGGCGGAGTGGTGGGCAGTTATTACTCATCCCGGGCGGCAGGTGGCACTGTGCCGGGCAGTTGTTGCTCCTTCCGGGCTGCAGGTGGCGCTGTGTCGGGAAGTTGTTGCTCCTCCCGGGCGGCAGGTGGCGCTGTGTCGGGAAGTTGTTGCTCCTCCCGGGCGGCAGGTGGCGCTGTGTCGGGGAGTTGTTGCTCCTCCCGAACGGCAGGTGGCGGAGTGGTGGGCAGTTATTACTCGTCCCGGGCGGCAGGTGGCACTGTGCCGGGCAATTGTTGCTCCTTCTGGGCTGCAGGTGGCGCTGTGTCAGGGAGTTGTTGCTCCTCCCGGGCGGCAGGTGGCGCTGTGTCGGGGAGTTGTTGCTCCGCCCGGGCGGCAGGTGGCGCTGTGTCGGGGAGTTGTTGCTCCTCCCGGGCGGCAGGGGGCGCTGTGGCGGGCGGGTTGGCGGGGCCGCCGCCTCCTCAGGGCCACACAACAACACCAACAGCGGCGCTCAGGAATATCGGGTCGATGCCTCGAACCGGGGAGAGCGATGGATACGAGCGAGCTCTTCACCAGCTGCAGGAAGGGGGAAGTCTCCCGAGTGCGGTGAGTGAGGGGAGGGGGAGGGGAAGAGAGTGTTTGTGGGGTGGATGTGGTGGAGGGTGGAGAGGGTATGTGTGGGGTGTGGGTGTGGAAGAGAGAGAGTGTGTGGTGAGAGAGTGGTGGGGGGGGGGAAGGTGGTGAGAGAGTGGGGGGGGGAAGGTGGTGAGAGAGTGGGGGGGGGGGAAGGTGGTGAGAGAGTGGGGGGGGGGGGAAGGTGGTGAGAGAGTGGGGGGGGGAAGGTGGTGAGAGAGTGGGGGGGGGGGAAGGTGGTGAGAGAGTGGGGGGGGGGAAGGTGGTGAGAGAGTGGGGAGGGGAAGGTGGTGAGAGAGTGGGGGGGGGGGAAGGTGAGAGTGTGTGGGGGGGGGAAGGTGGTGAGAGAGTGGGGGGGGGGAAGGTGGTGAGAGAGTGGGGGGGGGGAAGGTGGTGAGAGAGTGGGGGGGGGGAAGGTGAGAGTGTGTATTGGGGGAAGGTGAGAGTGTGTGGGGGGGAAGGTGAGAGTGTGTGGGGGGAAGGTGAGAGTGTGTGGGGGGGAAGGTGAGAGTGTGTGGGGGGGAAGGTGAGAGTGTGTGGGGGGGAAGGTGAGAGTGTGTGGGGGGAAGGTGAGAGTGTGTGGGGGGGAAGGTGAGAGTGTGTGGGGGGGAAGGTGAGAGTGTGTGGGGGGGAAGGTGAGAGTGTGTGGGAGGGGGTGAGTGAGTGTGTGTGTGGGAGGGGGTGAGTGAGTGTGTGTGTGGGAGGGGGTGAGTGAGTGTGTGTGTGGGAGGGGGTGAGTGAGTGTGTGTGTGGGAGGGGGTGAGTGAGTGTGTGTGTGGGAGGGGGTGAGTGAGTGTGTGTGTGGGAGGGGGTGAGTGAGTGTGTGTGTGGGAGGGGGTGAGTGAGTGTGTGTGTGGGAGGGGGTGAGTGAGTGTGTGTGTGGGAGGGGGTGAGTGAGTGTGTGTGTGGGAGGGGGTGAGTGAGTGTGTGTGTGGGAGGGGGTGAGTGAGTGTGTGTGTGGGAGGGGGTGAGTGAGTGTGTGTGTGGGAGGGGGTGAGTGAGTGTGTGTGTGGGAGGGGGTGAGTGAGTGTGTGTGTGGGAGGGGGTGAGTGAGAGAGTGTGTGTGTGGGAGGGGGTGAGAGAGAGAGTGTGTGTGTGGGAGGGGGTGAGAGAGGGAGTGCGTGGGGGGAGGAGAGAGGGAGTGCGTGGGGGGAGGAGAGAGGGAGTGCGTGGGGGGAGGAGAGAGGGAGTGCGTGGGGGGAGGAGAGAGGGAGTGCGTGGGGGGAGGAGAGAGGGAGTGCGTGGGGGGAGGAGAGAGGGAGTGCGTGGGGGGAGGAGAGAGGGGGAGAGAGAGTGTGCATGTGGGGGGGGAGAGAGAGTGTGCGTGTGGGGTGGGGGAGGAGAGAGAGAGTGAGCGTGTGGGGGGGAGGAGAGAGAGAGAGAGAGAGAGAGGTGTGGGGGGGAGAGGGAGAGGGTGAGGGTGTGGGGGGGAGAGGGTGTGGGGGGGTAGAGGGTGAGGGTGTGGGGGGGTAGAGGGTGAGGGTGTGGAGAGGGTGAGGGTGTGGTGAGGGTGTGGGGGGGAGAGAGGGTGAGCGTGTGAGGGGGAGAGCGGGAGATTGTGGAGGGGGGGAGAGCGGGAGATTGTGGAGGGGGGGAGAGCGGGAGATTGTGGAGGGGGAGAGCGGGAGATTGTGGAGGGGGGAGAGCGGGAGATTGTGGAGGGGGGAGAGCGGGAGATTGTGGAGGGGGAGAGCGGGAGATTGTGGAGGGGGGAGAGCGGGAGATTGTGGAGGGGGTGAGCGGGAGATTGTGGAGGGGGGAGAGCGGGAGATTGTGGAGGGGGGAGAGCGGGAGATTGTGGAGGGGGGAGAGCGGGAGATTGTGGAGGGGGGAGAGCGGGAGATTGTGGAGGGGGGAGAGCGGGAGATTGTGGAGGGGGAGAGCGGGAGATTGTGGAGGGGGGGAGAGCGGGAGATTGTGGAGGGGGGGAGAGCGGGAGATTGTGGAGGGGGGGAGAGCGGGAGATTGTGGAGGGGGGGAGAGCGGGAGATTGTGGAGGGGGAGAGCGGGAGATTGTGGAGGGGGTGAGCGGGAGATTGTGGAGGGGGAGAGCGGGAGATTTGTGGAGGAGGGGAGAGCGGGAGATTGTGGAGGGGGAGAGCGGGAGATTGTGGAGGGGGGAGAGCGGGAGATTGTGGAGGGGGGGAGAGCGGGAGATTGTGGAGGGGGGAGAGCGGGAGATTGTGGAGGGGGGAGAGCGGGAGATTGTGGAGGGGGAGAGCGGGAGATTGTGGAGGGGGGAGAGCGGGAGATTGTGGAGGGGGGAGAGCGGGAGATTGTGGAGGGGGGGAGAGCGGGAGATTGTGGAGGGGGGGGAGAGCGGGAGATTGTGGAGGGGGGGAGAGCGGGAGATTGTGGAGGGGGGGGAGAGCGGGAGATTGTGGAGGAGGGGTGAGCGTGTGGGGGAGGGAGGGTGAGGGTGAGCGTGTGGGAGGGTGAGCGTGTGGGGGGGGGGAGGGTGAGCGTGTGGGGGGGGGAGGGTGAGCGTGTGGGGGGGGGAGGGGAGAGTGTGTGTGTGGGGGGAGGGGGGAAGAGTGTGTGTGTGTGTGTGTATAGGGGGAGGAGGGAGAGTGTGTATATGGGGGGAGAGGGTGAGCGTGTGGGTGGGGGGAAAGAGTGTGAGAGTGTGTGTGTGGGGGGAGGGGGGGAGAGTGTGTGTATGTGGGGGGAGGGGGGGAGAGTGTGTGTATGTGGGGGGAGGGGGGGAAGAGTGAGTGTGTGTGTGTGTATGGGGGGAGGGGGGAAGAGTGTGTGTATATGGGGGGAGGGGGAGAGTGTGTGTGTGTGTGTGGGGGCAGTGGGAGATTGTGTGTATGTGTGTGGAGGGGGAAGCGTGTGCGTGTGGGAGGAGAGCGCGCGAGTGGGAAGAGTGAGCGGGGGGCGCAGAAAGAGAGAGTGCGGGTGTGGCGTGGGAAGAGTGCGTGTCGGGGGGAGGGAGAGAGAGTGCGGGGAGTGGGGATGAGAGAGTGAGCGGGCGGGGGGAAGAGAGCTAGAGTTAGTGTGTGGAGAGGGTGGGGGGGAAAGAGTGGGGTGAAGAGTGCGCGTGCGGCGGGGTGGGGGAATAGTGTATGTGAGAGGGGGATGCGGAGAGAGTGCACATGAGAGGGGGGAGGAGAAGGAGAGAGTTATTTTTTCGGTATGACCTCAAACACACACCTAAGATGGCTGATAACTTCAGGAAGCCAATCACGTGACTTGTTCCCTCTTTATTGTTGTAAACAGCAATGTTTGCAATGCCACAGTAGTCCACTCTGTGGAGCTATATATATATATAAAATATATATATTATACTTCTCTCTCCTTAATGAAGAACTAATTATAACAAACAATCATCATACATAACTTGCATGGTTATACATAACAAAAAATATGGACTTATTTTGCTATATTTACAAATCAAACTTAACCACTTGTTTTCTGTTTCGACTGAGGATACCGTCGCTCTTGAAAGGAACCTTCCAAACATGGTGTCAAACTTAGACTCATTCGAGGCTAATCCTGAGGAAAGTTTTCCTCCAAGGGATGCCCTTGATTTACATTTGAACTCTCTGCAGCTTCAGACTGTTTGTCTGCCTGACTCGGACTTGAACTTAAATTCTGATTCTCTCTTGGATTTGTTTCCGGTACATTTGATGTAAGGTATGCTACTGGTACTTTACTCAAATCGGTGGAGAAATACTACCAACGATGTCTCCGCAAGATCCTGCAAATCCCTTGGGAGGACAGATGCACCGATGTTAGCGTCCTCGATCAGGCCAACATCCCCAGCACTGACCACACTCGACCAGCTCCATTGGGCGGGCTACATTGTTTGCATGCTTGACACAAGACACGCAAAGCAAGTGCACTACTCTGAACTCCTACACAGCAAGCGAGCCCAAGGTGGGTAGAAGAAACATTTCAAGGTCACTCTCAAAGCCTCCTTGATAAAATGCAACTTTCCCGCCGACACCTGGATGTCCCTGGCCAAAAGCTGCCCTAAATAGAGGAAGTGCATCGGGGAGGGCGCAGAGCACCTCGAGTCTCATCAGCGAGAGCACAGAAACCAAGTGCAGGCAGCGGAAGGAGTGTGGCAAACCAGTCTCACCCACCCTTTCTTTCAACGACTGTCCCACCTGTGACAGAGCCCGTATTGGACTGTTCAGTCACCTAAGAGCTCACCTTTAGAGTGGAAGCAAGTCTTCCTCGATTTCTAGGTACTGCCTATGGTGATGATGACTTGTATCAAAACTATCTGATGAGTCAGAAATAATCGAATCATTCCAACCTTCAACTCCTTCCACATCTGTAGGTAAAAAAAAAATCAATGTGAACAAACCTAACCTGTCCATGATCAAACATCTTGACCAACTATGTGCGAGGACCACATATCTTCACCAGTCTTCCTGGTACCACTTTAACCACTTATGGTGATGGTTCTTCACTCTTGCCTTCTGATTTAATTTCACACTTCTCTCTCTTACTCTACCTCTGTCATGATTGTCGTTCTGTCTTAATTCTTTCTCTTATACGGTCTGTGCCAAGTTTGCTTTTAACAACGAGAATCTGGTTCGTGGCTGTCCTTTGAGAAACAACTCTGCTGGTGTTTTGCCAGTAGCTGTATGAGGATACGTAATTAGAAAATTAGCCAATTTGTGGTCCAATGACAACAGTCGTTTCTTTGGATTTGGATCCAGCATCTGTTTGAGAGCAAGTTTTACAATTTGTATTGTGTGCTCTGCTGCACCATTTGAAGCATGGTGGAACCTTGGTATGTTCCACACCATTTTTGCTCGTGAACTGTGCAAATTCTTCTGAACAAAATTGTGGTCCATTATCAAATAATTTCTTCTGGAAGGCCTAATAAAGAAAATAATCTTCGCAAAATGTCTAATGTTTTACTCGTTGTTTTCTGCATTGGAAACACCTCAACCCACTTCGAATGGTTATCAATCACAATGAACAATTGTTGTCCTTCTAGCTCAGCAAAATCGATATGTAGCCTTTGCCACACCCTGGGAGGCCATTTCCATGATTGTAATGGTACTGATGGTGGTTGCTTGCTTACCGATTGACATGTTGTACACTGACGATATACTCTTTATCTAGACCTGGCCACCATAAGTAACTGCGTGCAAAACTCTTGGTCAAGCACATTCCCGATGCTGGTCATGAAGATCTCCTAATAATTTGGACCTGAATTTATTTGGTATAACCACTCTTGCACCCCTCATGATACAATCTTTATCGACTGATAATTCATTCCTACGAATGAAGAATGGTTGAATATCTTTGTCTGTTACCTGGTTTGACCAGCTATTTGCAACATAATCATACACCTTTGACATCACTGGGTCACGTTTGATTGTTCTACCAGTCTCTTCAGCTGTGACTGGCAGTTCATTAGTGTATAAAAAATAGAACACTTCCTCACTATCGGGTGTAACTTGTGATGGGGAAGGCAATCTGGACATAGCATCAGCATTATGTGATCAGCTGATCGTCTGATTTCAATATATGTACATGCTGACAAAATCAAAGCCCATCTTTGCATTCGGGCTACAGCTAATGTTGGAACTGGGGACTTTGGATGGAGGATTGCTGTCAGGGGATTATGGTCCATAACGATGGTAAACTTACGACCATACAAGTATTTGTGGAACTTCTTGACCCCAAAAATTAATGCCAAAGCTTCCTTTTCGATTTGCGCATAATTACGCTCACTGGCACTGAGAGTGCGTGAAGCAAAAGCAATTGGTCTCTCCTCACCATGTAGTTACATAAGAGATCACTGCCCCAACTCCATATGGAGAGGCATCACATGCTAATTTGATCTCAGATACGTCATAGTGAACTAACATAGTGCTCTCTACCAATTGGTTTTTACACTCCTTGAATGCTGTGTCTCATTTTTCTGACTACTTCGATTGGGTCTGTTTTTTCAAGAGTTCATTCAGTGGATGTAACATTGGAGCCAAATTTGGTAGCAACTTTCCATAATAGTTCAAAAAACCCAAAAATGATCGAAGTTCAGTAACATTCTTAGGAGTGGGTGCACTTCTGATTGCATCCAGCTTTCTCTTGGATGTAAACCAAGCCCGTTTTCTTTCCAACACCACCTGGTTATGGTTTTCATCATCGGGGACTTTGATACTGTTTGCGGTGAAAAACATTTCTAGCCGCTCCACATACGTTCCGAAACTTTCACGGTCGCATTGAAACTCCCCCAAGCACCCTATTCCCATAGATGCGGCCATCTGGACTCTGGCAGTTCAGCCAAGTGTGCTTGTAAATTACCTTGAATTTTTACCTGGTAATCAAAATAGAGAAGCTCTCAAAGTCTCTGAGTTGGCTGAATCATCCATCAACAAAAATTTCAGCTTGGTTATCTGATTATCCCATTCTCCGTCACCAATGTTATGTGTGATGATTGTTATAATTACTTATTCATTAAGGAGAGAGAAGTGTAATATATATAGCTCCACTCAGTGGACTACTGTGGCATTGCAGTCATTGCTGTTTACAAGAATAAAGAGGGAACAAGTCATGTGAATTGAAGAGCATGTTATTATTTAAATGGAGAAAAATTGCAAAGTGCTGCAGTATAGTGGGACCTGGTGGTCCTGGTACATGAAACACAAAAGGTTAGAATGCAGGTACCGCAAGTGATCAGGAAGGCCAATGGCATCTTGCCTGTTTTCTTTCCAACACCACCTGGTTATGGTTTTCATCATCGGGGACTTTGATACTATTTGCGGTGAAAAACATTTCTAGCCACTCCACATACGTTCCGAAACTTTCACGGTTGCGTTGAAACTCCCCCAAGCACCCTATTCCCATAGATGTGGCCATCTGGACTCTGGCAGTTCAGCCAAGTGTGCTTGTAAATTACCTTGAATTTTTACCTGGTAATCAAAACAGAGAAGCTCTCAAAGTCTCTGAGTTGCCTGAATCATCCATCAACAAAAATTTCAGCTTGCTTATCTGATTATCCCATTCTCCGTCACCAATGTTATGTGTGATGATTGTTATAATTGCAAAGGGGATGGAGTATAAAAGCAGGGAAGTCTTGCTACAGTTATACAGGGTATTGGTGAGGCCACACCTGGAATACTGCATGCAGATTTGGTTTCCATATTTAAGAAAGGATCTACTTGCTTTGGAGGCAGTTGAGAGAAGGTTCACTAGGTTGATTCTAGAGATGAGGGAATTGACTTATGAGGAAAAGTTGAGCAGGTTGGGTCTCTACTCATTGGAATTCAGAAGAATGAGAGGTGATCTTATCAAAACGTATAAGATTATGAGAGGGCTTTGCAAGGTGGATGCAGAGAGGATGTTTACACTGATAGGGGAGACTAGAACTAGGGGGCATAATCTTAGAATAAGGGGCCATCCATTGAAAACTGAGGGTTGTAAATCTGTGGAGAGCTGGTTCATTGAATAAATTTAAGACAGAGATAGAAAGTTTCTTAACCGATAAGGGAATAAGGGGTTATGGGGAGCGGGCGGGGAAGTGGAGCTGAGTCCATGATCAGATCAGCCATGATCTTATTGAATGGTGGAGCAGGCTCGAGGGGCCGTGTGGCCGACTCCTGCTCCTATTTCTTATGTTCTTATCCCGTATGCCTTTACTGGGGCATCTTTAGCAGCAATGATAATGTGGAGATGGGTGGTAGTCTGTACAGACATAATGTCCAGTTTGGGTTTAATTTGATTGATTGAGTTTGTACTGGAAACATAGTACAGTATAAATATATAAATCAGCTTTAAGAAGGGACCTGTGTGCGCTGGGTTCACAGAATGATAGAAACTTAGAGCATAGAAGAAGGCCATTCCCCGTCGTGCCTGTGCTGGCTCTTTGAAAAAGCAGTCGCACTTAGTCCCATGCCCCCGCTTTTTGTCCGTAACACTAACTCCTCTAGTACCTGTCCAACTCCCTTTTTAAATTTATGGCATCAGCTTTCCACCACCTTTTCAGGTGGAGCATACCAGATCCCAAGAGCACTGAGTGAAAAAAATTTCTCCTCATCTCCCCTCTGGACCATTTGCCAATGATTTTGAATCTATGAGCTCTGGTTATTGACCCACTCGTCAGCGGGAATAGTTTTTCTCTCTACTCTATCAGAACCTCTCATCATCTTGAAAACCTCTATTAGGTCTCCTCTTAACCCTCTCTGTAACAAGGCGAACAGTCCTAACTTTTCCAATCTCTCCTCATAACTGAAGTCCCTCACCCCTGGTAACATCCTCTAAACCTCCTCTGTACCCTTTCTGATGCCTCTATATCCTTCCTGAAATGTGGTGCCCAGGATTGTCCACAATACTCCAGCTGAGGCCTAACCAGTGATTTGTAAAGTTCTAGCATGACCTATTTTGTGTCTCAAACTGCACGTGATCCCTCGCCCTATTTCATGCTTGCATATCGCAATATAGAAAATTGGATCAGTCATCATCGCTTGCTATCATGGCTGATCTGATCATGGACTCAGCTCCACTTCCCTGCCCGCTTCCCATAACCTTTTATCCCCATATTGTTTAAGAAACTGTCTATTTCTGTCTTAAATTTATTCAATGTCCCAGCTTCCACAGCTCTCTGAGGCAGCAAATTCCACAGATTTACAACCCTCTGGGAGAAGGAATTTCTCCTCATCTCTGTTTTAAATGGGCGGCCCCTTATTCTAAGATCGTGCCCTCTAGTTCTAGTCTCTCCCATCAGTGGAAACATCCTCTCTGCATCCACTTTGTCAAGCCCCCTCATAATTTTACACGTTTCGATAAAATCACCTCTCATTCTTCTGAATTCCAATGAGTAGAGGCCTAACCTACTCAACCTTTCCTCATAAGTCAACCCCCTCAGCCCCGGAATCAACCTAGTGAACCTTCTCTGAACTGCCTCCAAAGCAAGTATATCCTTTTTTAAATATGGAAACCAAAACTGCACGCAGTACTCCAGGTGTGGCCTCACCAATACCTTACATCGATGGTGCTATGCATAGAAAATAGGTGCAGGAGTAGGCCATTCGGCCCTTCTAGCCTGCACCGCCATTCAATGAGTTCATGGCTGAACATTCAACTTCAGTACCCCATTCCTGCTTTCTCGCCATACCCCTAGTAGTAAGGACCTCATCTAACTCCTTTTTGAATATATTTAGTGAATTGGCCTCAACAACTTTCTGTGGTAGAGAATTCCACAGGTTCACCACTCTCTGGGTGAAGAAGTTCCTCCGCATCTCGTTCCTAAATGGCTTACCCCTTATCCTTAGACTGTGACCTCTGGTTCTGGACTTCCCCAACATTGGGAACATTCTTCCTGCATCTAACCTGTCTAACCCTGTCAGAATTTTAAACGTTTCTATGAGGTCCCCTCTCATTCTTCTGAACTCCAGTGAATACAAGCCCAGTTGATCCAGTCTTTCTTGATAGGTCAGTCCCGCCATCCCGGGAATCAGTCTGGTGAACCTTCGCTGCACTCCCTCAATAGCAAGAATGTCCTTCCTCAGGTTAGGAGACCAAAACTGTACACAATACTCCAGGTGTGGCCTCACCAATGCCCTGTACAACTGTAGCAACACCTCCCTGCCCCTGTACTCAAATCCCCTTGCTATGAAGGCCAACATGTCATTTGCTTTCTTAACCGCCTGCTGCACCTGCATGCCAACCTTCAATGACACCCAGGTCTCTTTGCACCTCCCCTTTTCCTAATCTGTCACCATTCAGATAATAGTCTGTCTCTCTGTTTTTACCACCAAAGTGGATAACCTCACATTTATCCACATTATACTTCATCTGCCATGCATTTGCCCACTCACCTAACCTATCCAAGTCACTCTGCAGCCTCACAGCATCCTCCTCGCAGCTCACACTGCCACCCAACTTAGTGTCATCCGCAAATTTGGAGATACTACATTTAATCCCCTCATCTAAATCATTAATACACAGTGTAAACAGCTGGGGCCCCAGCACAGAACCTTGCGGTACTCCACTAGTCACTGTCTGCCATTCTGAAAAGTACCCATTTACTCCTACTCTTTGCTTCCTGTCTGACAACCAGTTCTCAATCCATGTCAGCACACTACCCCCAATCCCATGTGCTCTAACTTTGCACATTAATCTCTTGTGTGGGACCTTGTCGAACGCCTTCTGAAAGTCCAAATATACCACATCAACTGGTTCTCCCTTGTCCACTCTACTGGAAACATCCTCAAAAAATTCCAGAAGATTTGTCAAGCATGATTTCCCTTTCACAAATCCATGCTGACTTGGACCCATCATGTCACCTCTTTCCAAATGCTCTGCTATGGCATCCTTAATAATTGATTCCATCATTTTACCCACTACCGATGTCAGGCTGACCGGTCTATAATTCCCTGTTTTCTCTCTCCCTCCTTTTTTTAAAAAGTGGGGTTACATTGGCTACCCTCCACTCCATAGAAACTGATCCAGAGTCAATGGAATGTTGGAAAATGACTGTCAATGCATCCACTATTTCCAAGGCCACCTCCTTAAGTACTCTGGGATGCAGTCCATCAGGCCCTGGGGATTTATCGGCCTTCAATCCCATCAATTTCCCCAACACAATTTCCCGGCTAATAAGGATTTCCCTCAGTTCCTCCTCCTTACTAGACCCCCCGACCCCTTTTATAACCGGAAGGTTGTTTGTGTCCTCCTTCGTGAATACCGAACCAAAGTACTTGTTCAATTGGTCCGCCATTTCTTTGTTCCCCGTTATGACTTCCCCTGATTCTGACTGCGGGGGACCTACGTTTGTCTTTGCTAACCTTTTTCTCTTTACATATCTATAGAAAGTTTTGCAGTCCATTTTAATGTTCCCTGCAAGCTTCCTCTCATACTCTATTTTCCCTGCCCTGATCAAACCCTTTGTCCTCCTTTGCTGAGTTCTAAATTTCTCCCAGTCCCCGGGTTCGCTGCTATTTCTGGCCAATTTGTATGTCACTTCCTTGGCTTTAATACTATCCCTGATTTCCCCTGATAGCCACAGTTGAGCCACCTTCCCTTTTTTATTTTTATGCCAGACAGGAATGTACAATTGTTGTAGTTCATCCAAGCGGTCTCTAAAAGTCTGCCATTGCCCATCCACAGTCAACCCCTTAAGTATCATTCGCCAATCCATCCCAGCCAATTCACGCCTCATACCTTCAAAGTTGGCCTTCTTTAAGTTCTGGACCATGGTCTCTGAATTAACTGTTTCATTCTCCATCCTAATGCAGAATTCCACCATATTATGGTCACTCTTCCCCAAGGGGCCTCGCACAACGAGATTGCTAATTAATCCCCTCTCATTACATAACACCCAGTCTAAGATGGCCTCCCCCCTAGTTGGTTCCTCGACATATTGGTGTAAAAAACCATCCCTTATGCACTCCAGGAAATCCTCCTCCACTGTATTGCTTCCAGTTTGGTTAGCCCAATCTATGTGCATATTAAAGTCACCCATTATAACTGCTGCACCTTTATTGCACGCACCCCTAATTTCCTGTTTGATGCCCTCCCGAACATCACTACTACTGTTTGGAGGTCTGTACACAACTCCCACTAACGTTTTTTGCCCTTTGGTGTTCTGTAGCTCTACCCATATAGATTCCACATCATCCAAGCTAATGTCCTTCCTAACTATTGCCTTAATCTCCTCCTTAACCAGCAATGCTACCCCACCTCCTTTTCCCTTTATTCTATCCTTCCTGAATGTCGAATACCCCTGGATGTTGAGTTCCCAGCCCTGATCATCCTGGAGCCACGTCTCCGCAATCCCAATCACATCATATTTGTTAACATCTATTTGCACAGTTAATTCATCCACCTTATTGCGGATACTCCTTGCATTAAGACACAAAGCCTTCAGGCTTGTTTTTTTAACACCCTCTGTCCTTTTAGAATTTTGCTGTACAATGGCCCATTTTGTTCTTTGCCTTGGGTTTCTCTGCCCTCCACTTTTCCTCATCTCCTTTCTGTCTTTTGCTTTTGCCTCCTTTTTGTTTCCCTCTATCTCCCTGCATTGGTTCCCATCCCCCTGCCATATCAGTTTAACTCCTCCCCAACAGCACTAGCAAACACTCCCCCGAGGACATTGGTTCCGATTCTGCCCAACCCGCACAACCCACACAAGCTATTTCTGGAGTTAATGGGATTAAGCAAAAATTTAATAAATGCAAATTCATATTTGTTGGGTGTTTTAAATATGTAAGCACTTCCTTTGATACTCACCAATGTCAAGTATTATAATTATTAATGGGGAGGTTGAAGAACTCCGTGTTATGTACATATCCAGGAACATTGCCCGTTGATGATTCATCCTTTTTGAAGTCTGATTTTGTTTTGTGCACCAGTTTCTTCCAACCCCTCCGTGGCGCTGATTCCTGCTGGGATGCTGTTTCACAGGTGCCGGCAACCCTCCGGTTCCTTGCTTAGTTAGTGAGTGTCAGCAAATATCTGGAGGGCGTTGCAGCTACCATTTGATTCCTATCTTGCCCGGCAACCGCACATACTGCACATCTTATTATTATCATACAGCACAGAAGGCAGCCATTTGGCCCATTGTGCTGGGCCGGCTCTTTGAAAGAGCTATCCAATTAGTCCCTCTTTCCCCCCCCATAGCCCTGCAAAATTTCTCCCCTCATTTAACCAGCCATTAGCAAAGGAGACTTGGCTGAATTTTTTTTTTGTCTCCACTGCCTTAGTGTCAGCTGTGGCTAAGTTGGTCTCACTCTCGCCCCTGAGTCAGAAGCTTGTGGGTTCCAGTCCCATTCCACAGAACTCTGGGCTGACACTCCGTGCCAGTACTGAGGGAGTGCTGCACTGTCCGAGGCCCCGTTTGCGCTCTCATAAAAGATCCCATGGCACGGTTTCAAAAAAAGAGACAGGTGTCCTTCCTGGTCAGTATGGCCTGGGTCCATACCAGTGCATTTGCACTCCAAGCCACCTGAGAGTTCTTAATTAAAATAAACTGGATATCAAAGTGTTATGTAATCGCTCCGCGTTGGGTATTCAAATATATAGTGCAATTGACATTTAAATGTTGTGCGTGAGGATGTAGAGAAAGGAAGGCTTTACAATGTTGTCCCAGTGTCCGTATTGTTTCATGAGCTGCTTTGCAGTCAGTTAAAATGTCAGTGAACCTGGCCAGAACCGTCCCTATCTCTGTAACCTCCTCCTCGAGATATCAGCTCTCCTCTAATTCTGGCCTCTTGGACATTGTCGACCACGCCTTCAGCTGCTTGGGCTCTAAGCTCTGGAATTCCCTCCCTAAACCTCTCCACTTCTCTTTCCTCCTTTAAGGCACTGCTTAAAACCTACCTCTTTGACCAAGCTTTTGGTCATCTGACCTAATATCTCCTTATGTGGCTTGGTGTAAAATTTTTTGATAATCGCTTCTGCGAGGCACTTTGGGATGTTATACTACTTAAAGGCGCTGAAATGTCGCAGAAATACATCATTGTTTAACCTTAGGCTTGTGTTGAACTAAATATTTGTCATCTTCATCATAGGCAGTCCCTCGGAATCGAGGAAGACTTGCTTCCACTCCTAAAGTGAGTTCTTTGGTGGCTGAACAGTCCAACACGAGAGCCACAGACCCTGTCACAGGTGGGACAGATATTCGTCGGAGGAAGTGGGGGGGGGGCGCGGTGGGTGGCACGGATTCACCACACGCTCCTTCCGCTGCTTGTGCCTGACCGCTTCACGCTCGCAGCGTTGAGATTCGAAGAGCTCAACGCCTTCTCGGATGCACTTTCTCCACCTAGGGCGGTCTTCGGCCAGGATCTCCCAGGCGTCAGTGGTGATGTCGCACTTCACCAGGGAGGCTTTGAGGGTGTCCTTGTAACGTTTCTGCTGCCCATCTTTGGCTCGTTTGCCATGAAGGAGCTCCGCATAGAGCAATTGCTTAGGGAGTCTCGTGTCTGGCATGCGAACTAAGTGGCCTGCCCAGCGAAGCTGATCGAGTGTGGTTAGTGCTTCAATGCTGGGGATGTTAGCCTGGGCGAGGACACTGATGTTGGTGCGTCTGTCCTCCCAGGAGATTTGCAGGAACTTGCGGAGACATCATTGGTGATATATCTCCAGCGACTTGATGTGTCTTCTATAAGTCGTCCATGCCTCTGATCCATACAGGAGGGCAGGTATTCCTACAGCCCTGTAGACCATGAGCTTGGTGGTAGGTTTGAGGGCCTGGTCTTCAAACACAATTTTCCTCAGGCGGGTGAAGGCTGCACTGGAGGCGATGTTGAATCTCCGCATCAATGTCTGCCTTTGTTGACAAGAGGCTCCCAAGGTATGGGAAATGGTCCACATTGTCCAGGGCCTTGCCGTGAATCTTGATGACTGGGGAGCAGTGCTGTGTGGCGAGGACAGGCTGGTGGAGGACCTTTGTCCTACAGATGTTAAGCGTAAGGCCCATGCTTTCATATGCCTCTGTGAATACATCGACTCTATCCTGGAGTTCAGCCTCAGAATGTGCGCTGACGCAGGCGTCGTCTGCGTACTGCAGCTCAACGACAGAGGTTTGGGTGATCTTGGATCTGGCCTGGAGGCGGCGTAGGTTAAACAGCTTCCCACTGGTTCTGTAGTTTAGTTCCACTCCAGCGGGGAGCTTGTTGACAGTAAGCTGGAGCACGGCAGCGAGGAAGATTAAGAGAATTCGAGCGATGATGCAGCCCTTTTTGGCTCTGGTTCGGATGTGGAATGGGTCTGTAAGGGACCCACTGGTAAGAATCACTGCATGTCGTCGTGGAGCAGGTAAAGGATGTTGACAAACGTTTGAGAGCACTCAAAACGGAGGAGGACGCTCCATAAGCCCTCACGGTCGACAGTGTCAAAGGGCTTTGTAAGATTGAAAAAGGCCATGTCCAAGGGCTGGTGCTGCTCCCTGCATTTTTCCTGCTGTTATTGTGCTGCAAATATCATGTCCGTTGTTCCCCGTAGGGGACGAAATCTGCACTGCGACTCTGAGAGGAGCTCCTCAGCCACAGGGAGAAGATGGTTGAGGAGAACTCTAGTGACAACTTTTCCAGTGGTTGATAGCAGGGAGATTCCTGTAGTCAGACGTTCCCCTGTTTAAAAACGGACACGATCACTGCACCTCTGAGATCTCCCGGCATGCTCGCCTCCCTCCAAATGAGAGAGATGAGGTCATGTAACCGCGCCTCTCCGCCATATTTTAGCGCCTCAGCAGGAATTCCATCCACACCCGTAGCCTTGTTCTTGAGCTGTTGGAATTTCACTGAGGTGTTGGCAGGTTGCATGCTGCGGGGTGGAGTTGAGAACACGCAAGTCAAAGGCAGAGTCTCGATTGAGGAGATCTTCAAAGTGCTCCTTCCAGCGGGCGCTGACCGCCTCGGTGTCCTTGATGAGTGTTTCCCCGTTCTTTGCCAGGAGTGGGATGGGCCCTTGGGAGTTTGGACCGTAGTTGGCCTTGACTGCAGTGAAGAATCCTCGTATGTCGTGGCTGTCAGCTAGTTGTTGTATCACCTGCGCTTTCTCCATCCACCACCTGATCTTTAGGCCCCGGGTTTTTTTTGTTGGACCTCAGCCTTGAGCCGTCTAACGTTGCTTTGTAGCTCTCAAGTTTGGTTGTTGCTTGAGGCTCAAAAATGCTCTGTGCTTATGATCTATTAGTTCTTGGATCTCCTGATCATTTTCATCAAACTAGTCCTGGTGTTTTCTGGTTGAGTAACCAAGTGTCTTTTCAAAGGCACTAGTTACGGAGGCCTGGAGGGCAGACCAAGCGCTGTGGGCATTGAGCATCTCAGGGTTATCAAGGCACGCCAGATTGACTGTGAGGCGCTGGCTGTATTGGGCTCTCTTAGCTGGGTCTTTAAGTGTCCCGGCATTAAATTTTTTGCGGCACTGCTTCTGCTGTCCCCTCTGCTTTGGGACTATGTTAATATTGATGATGGATCGGATTAGGCGGTGGTCCGTCCAGCAGTCGTCAGCTCCTGTCATGGCGCAGGTGATGCGTACATCCTTCGCTCGGTAATATTTATCCAGCACCCTCCTTGCTGACCTACCCAGCACACCCCTAAACAAACACCTTCCGAGTTCTGCAGTCTGGATCCTATCTTGCTGGAATGTCCCTGACCACAATTAGTTCTGTCCTTGCTGACCGATGCTTCAGCTCTCTCGATGGCCTTGCTACTCCCTACCTCAGTAACACCAGATCTCCACTCTTCCAGCTCTGTTCTGAAGCATGTCCCTTCTATCTCTCCCTCTCCAATCCTGGCGGAACAGGCTCAGGTGGCTGAGTGGCCTACTCGAGTTCCTATGTTCCACCATCAGTAGGAGAGCCTTCAGCCACTGTGCACTCTGATTTATTTCCCACTTTGCTGTTCTATCTTACTCCCTGTTTTCAAAATCCCAGTTCATATAAATGCAAGTTGTGTACCTCTTTGATAGCACCTTCGGTTACTTGCCTTTCAGGTGGTGCCATAAAGATTCACTAGATTGATCCCTGGGAGGGTGAAAGGGTTGTCCTATGAGGAGAGATTGGGTAGATTGGAACAATATTTTCTGGAGTTTAGAAGAATCATTGAAACATAAGATGCTAAGATTGGCAGGGTAGATGCTGAGAGGTTGTTTCCCCTGGCTGGAGAGTGAAGCACGGGGCATACTCAGGATAAGGGGTCAGCCATTTAAAACTGAGATGAGGAATTTCTTCACTCAGAGGGTTGTGAATCTTTGGAAATCTCTACCCCAAAGGCTGATTCGTTGAGTATTTTCAAGGCTGAGATAGATAGATTTTTGGACTTTAGGGGAATCAAGGGATATGGGGATCAGGTGGAAAAATGTTAAGGTTGAAGATCAGCCATGATCTTATTGAATGGCGGAGCAGGCTCGAGGGGCTGTATGGCCTACTCCTCTCCTCGTTCTTATGTTCTAACTTCTCCCTTACTTCCTGCTCACTGCCCTCCTGTAAAGCCCCTTGGGATGTTTTCTAGCATGAAAGGCGCCATATTAAATATGTGTTGTAATTTGCTCTTATTTTTAAAGTTTAAAAAAACCTTTTTTGTCGTCAACTTTTGGAAATCAGACTCAAATACAGAAATGCAAGTTAGATAGCATCTGTGCAGGAAAAAAAGAGACTTTTAAAAACCCCATCCAGGTTAAAAAGAAAGAAAGACTTGTATTTATAGAGCATCTTTCACAACCTCAGGATGTCCCATAGGGTTTTACAGCTCATGACAGACTTTTGGAGTGTAGTCACTGCTGTAATGTAGGAACTGCGGCAGCCAATTTGCGCACAGCAAGCTCCAACAAACAGCAATGTGATAATGACCAGATCATTTAAAAAAAAAAGTGATTTTGATTGAGGGATAAATATTGGCCAGGACACCGGGGAGAACTCTCCTCTTCGAATAGTGCCGTGGGATCTTTTACGTCTACCTGAGAGGCCTCGGTTTAACGTCTCATCCGAAAGAGGGCACCTCCGACAGTGCAGCTCTCCCTCAGGTGGGCCACTACTGCACTCGGGGTAACTAGGGATGGGCAATAAATGTGGCCTTGCCAGTATCGCCCACATCCCGAGAACAAATGGACAGGGGGTGTGGTGGGGGTGAAAGTCAGGTGTGCCAAGAGCACCTCATAGTGCAGGAGTCCAAGGCCACCGATAAGCTGAGAATCACAGTCTAGCGAGTAATCAAAATAAGAACACTGGGCAACTAAACACGTTATTCCAGGAGGTAAGGTAGCATAGTGGTTCTGTTACTGGACTAGTAATCCAGAGGCCTGGACTAATGATCTGGAGACATGAGTTCAAATCCCATCATGGCAACTTAATTAAATAAATCTGAAATAAAAAGCTTGCATCAGTAATGGTGACCATCAAACTACCGGGTTGTTGTAAAAACCCATCTGGTTCACTAACATCCTTTAGGGAAGGAAATCTGCCGTCCTTACCCAGTCTGGCCTATGTGACTCCAGACCCACAGCAATGTCGTTGACTCTTAACTGACTCTGAAATGGCCCAGCAAGCTACTCCGTTGCACAAAACAGTCAAGAAAAACAATAATAATAAAACTGGATGGCTCACCCGGCATTAACCGAGGCACCAGTTTCGGACATGACAATGGCACACCCAGCACGCTTCACTAACAAAAATGTCACACAGACGAGTCAAGCAACAGCCTGACATAGACATACTTACAGAACCATACCTTTCAGCCAATGTGTCAGACTCCTCCATCACCATCCCTGGGTAAGGTTGGTGGCACAGTGGTATACAGTCAGGAGGGAGTGCCCCTGAGAGTCCTCAACATTGACTCCGGACCCCATGAAGTCTCCGGTCAAGCATGGGCAAGGAAACCTCTTGTTGATTACAACCTACTGCCCTCCCTCAGCTGTTGAATCGGTCCTCCTTCAAGTTAAACACTACTTTGAAGAAGCACTAAGAGTAGCAAGCGCACAGAATACTCTGGGTGGGGACTTCAGTGTCCATTACCAAGAGTGGCTCGGTAGCACCCCTACTGACAGAGTTCTGAAGGGCCCAGCTGCCAGACTGGGCCTGCGGCAGGTGGTGAGAGAACCAACTTGACCCTGTCCTCCCCAGTCTACCCCTCTCAGATGCTTCTGTCCATGACAGTATTGGTAGCAGTGTCCACCGCGCAGTCATTGTGGAGGCGAAGTCCCATCTTCATACAAAAGACACACTCCATCGTGTTGAGTGGCACTACCACCATGCTAAATGGGATAGATTCAGAACAGATCTAGCAGCTCAAAACTGGGCATCCATGAGGCACTGTGGGCCATCAGCAGCAGAATTGTATTGCACCACAATCTGTAACCTCAAGGCTCGGCATATTCCTCAATCTACCCTTATCATCAAGCCAGGGGACCAACCCTGTTTCAATGAGGAGTATAGAAGAGCATGTCAGGAGCGGTACCAGGCATACTTAAAAATGAGGTGCCAACCTGGGGAAGCTATAACACAGGACTACATGCATGCTAAGCAGCTGAAGCAGCATGCTGTGGACAGAGCTATGCGATCCCACAACTAATGGATCAGATCAAAGCTCTGCAGTCCAGCCACATCCAGTCGGGAATGGTGGTGGACAGTTAAACAAATAACGGGAGGAGGAGGCTCCATGAATTTTCCCATCCTCAATGATGGCAGAGCCCAGCACGTGAGTGGAGAAGACATGGCTGAAGTGTTTGCAACCACCTTCAGCCAAAAGTGCTGAGTGGATGATCCATCTCTGCTTCCCCCTGAGGACTCCACCATCAAGAAGCCATTCTTCAGCCAATTCGATTCACTCCACATGATATCAAGAAATGGCTGAGCGCACTGGATACAGCAAAGGCTTTGGACCCCGACGACATCCCGGCTGTCGAGCTGAAGATTTGTGCTCCCGAAGTAGCCACGCCTCTAGCCAAGCTGTTCAGTACAACTACAACACTGGCATCTACCTGACGATGTGGAAAACTGCCCAAGTATGTCCTGTCCACAAAAAGCTGGACAAATCCAATCTGGCCAGTTACCACCCCATCAATCTACTCTCAATCATCAGCTAAGTGATGGAAGGTGTCGTCGACATTGCTATCAGGCGGCACTTACTCACCAATTACCTGTTCACTGGTGCTCAGTTTGAATACTGCCAGACCATTTGGCTCCGGAGTTGATTACAGTCTTGGTCCATACATGGGCAAAGGAACTAAATTCCAGAGGGTGAGGTAAGAATGACTGCCCTTGACATCAAGACAGCATTTGACCGAGTGTGGCATCAAGGAGCCTGAGTAAAACTGAAGTCAATGGGAATCGGGGGAAACTCTCCCAGGGGTGGTGACTTCTACAGTAAAGATGAGGGATCACTGTTTATATATGCCAATCAATATGCGTTTAACAATGAATAAAAGTCTGAAGGGAAATATGAGCTTAATTGCTCCAGAGAAAATATTGAGTCATCCATCATAGACAAACCTCAGATGAGTTTTTCCCAGTCCATATCGTTTTCCCCATACTGAATCCTATTGATGGTATTGGAATGCATTGCCTGAAAGTGTGGTGGAAGCAGATTCAGTAGTAACTTTAAAAAAAAATGGATAAATACTTGAAAAGGAAATAATCTATAGGGCTGTGGGGAAAGAGCAGGGGTGAGTGGGACTAATCAGATAGCTCTTTCAGAGAACTGGCACCGGCATGATGGGCCGAATGGCCTCCTCCTATACTGTAAGATTCTATGATATTTGTGCAAAGGTGATGGTCAAGCAGAATTGTGGTGAGATAGCAAACATTGTATATATTGTAAACATTTGAGATAGCAAAAAATTTACAAATGAGCAAAACACATATCACTAAATCTCTGGGGAATATTTGCTTCATCTGTGAGCACTTTGTTTATTGAACAGTAATGTCGGGCAAAATCCCTGAGGTTTTACTGATCTTTATTTTCCAGACCCATCGCCAAAATGTAAGACGTGTGATTTTTTTTTTAAAGTGGGAACTGAAAGGAATTGGGTGCGAGAGGAGAGGTGAATCAATGCCTTTTTAGGAAGGGGGAAAATGCAGGATTTACAGACAGTGATGGTTTTGTGGCTAGAATCAAATGATCATGTAATAGAGATAAAAAGAATAACCATGAATCCTAGAGCTCTGAAATAAAATAATCAGGTCAGTCAGCACCTGAAAGAGAAAGATAGGTTAACGCTTCAGTTAGGTGAAGGCTCCTCCTCAAAACGTTAACCTATCCTTTTGCTTTCAGATGCCAGCCCACTTGCTGTGTAATCCCAGCTTTTTTAAATTTAAAAAGTCAAAGAATAAGGAGAAGGCAGTAGAGCAGGGTAGCACTGGAGACATTTTTGCTCACCTAAAGCCTCCCCCTCCCCCCACTAATTAGTTTAAAGCTCTCTATACAACCTTGATGAGTGTTTCCCCGTTCTTGGCCAGGAGTGGGGTGGGGCCTTGGGAGTTTGGTCTGTATGTGGCCTTGACTGCGGTGAAGAATCCTCGCACATCATGGCTGTCGGCCAGCTGCTGTATCTCCTGTGCTTTCTCCATCCACCACCTGTTCTTTACGTCCCGGGTTTTTTGTTGGACCTTAACCATTAGCCGTCTGTAATGCTGTTTCGCTGCTCCCGAGTTGGGTTGCTGTTCAATGCTCAGAAATACCCTGTGCTTGCAATCTGTTAGTTCTTGAATCTCCTGATCATTCTCATCAAACCAGTCCTGGTATTTCCTGGTTGAGTGACCGAGCGTCTCCTTGCAGACACTGGTTATGGAGGCCTGGAGGGCAGACCAAGCACTGTGGACATTCTGCATCTCGGGGTCATCAAGGCACGCCAGGTTATCTGTGAGGCGCTGACTGTAAAGGGCTCTCTTAACTGAGTCCTTAAGTGCCCCGGCATTGATGTTTTTGCTTCTGCTGCCCCTTCGCTTTGGGGCTATGTTGATGTCAGCGATGGATCGGAATAGGCGGTGGTCCGTCCAGCAGTCGTCAGCTCCTGTCATGGCACGGGTGATGCGCACATGCTTGTGATCCCTGGCTCAGACGATGACATAGTCGAGCAGGTGCCAGTGTTTGGAGCAAGGGTGTTGCCACGATGCCTTGTATTTGTCCCTCTGACAGAACAAGGTGTTGGTGATGACAAGTTTATGCTCTAGACATTTTGTCAGGAGTAGGGTACCGCTGGAGTTGGCTTTCTCTGCCAATCACGCCTCCCCAGAGGTCTGTGTCCCTGCCTACCCTGACGTTGAAATCGCCGAGGAGGATCAGTTTGTCGCCCGTGGGGACGCAGGTCAGGGATTTTTCGAGGTTGGAATAAAAACCCTCTTTGGCTTCACCTGTTGCATCGAGTGTTGGGGCGTAAGCACTGATGACTGTGGCACACTGGTTCTGGGATAGGGTGAGTTGAAGAGTCATGGGGCGTTCGTTAGTCCCGCAGGGGGGAGTCTTTGAGGCGGTCGAGCAGCTCGTTTTTGATGGCGAAGCCGACTCCGTGGAAATGGCGTTCTGCCTCTGGTTTCCCTTTCCAGAAGAAGGTGTAACCTCCACCTTGTTCCTTGAGCTGGCCTTCCTCTGCCTGCCGGGTCTCGCTTAGGGCTGCGATGTTGATATCAAAGCGTCTAAGTTCCCGGGCAATTATGGTGGTGTGGCGTTCCAGTCTGTCGCTCTTGGGGTTGTCCATGAGGGTCCTGACGTTCCAGGTCCAGAACTTCATGTTGGAGGAGTGGAAGATGCCTGTGCGTGATTTCTTTTAACGTGGGGTGATCGTTGCACGCCGGCTACCAACATGGGCTTAGCTGAGTGAGGTCTTGGTCCAGTGGCAAGGGGTCCAGGACGACTGGAGACCAGGCACTGCTACATGGGCCTAGTTGACTGCAGGCTCGGCGCTGGGTAGCACCCTTGATGGTAGGGTCCAAGGCTTGGCTGGGGGCAGGCATTGGGGGGGGCCAACGGTGCACTGGGGTTCAGAATGGGGGGGCAGGGGGGTCACAGCCATTGTACTCACCACGTGCTGGAGAGGAGGCCAGGCCATCAGTGGGGGGGGGGTGGGGAGAGGGAGAGGAGAGGAGAGGAGGTGGAGGCCCAATAGCCAGGTTCAGTCGCTGCAGGAGGTCCAGGTCGCGCCGAGTTACCGCAGGAGGACCAGTCGGGAGGTCCAGGGTGCGTCGAGTCGTCCAGCCGCTGCAAGAGGTCCAGCTGGGAGATGCCAATGTGCGGTGTGGCAGGAGGCCTGAGGTAGGCCCGAACTTTTGGGATTCGCGGGGTTGGGGGTTAGGATGGGGATTTAAGTATTTAAGTCCCCCTATTGGGGTCTATTAGGGCTGGAACTTGGGGAGGTTGAGGGCCGAGGAGCTGTTTAGCAGGTGAGCTCCCTAGGGAGCTGCTACCCCGACGGTCCCACTCACGACCGAGGCAGTCGGGGCCCGCTGGAAGGAACACTTCGAAGATCCCCTCAATCGAGACTCTGCCTTTGACTCGAGTGTTCTCAACTCCATTCCGCAGCGTGCTACCCTCCACCACCTCAGTGAGACCCCAACGCTGCACGAGGTTGAAAAGGCCATAAGACAGCTAAAAAACAAGAAGGCTATGGGAGCGGATGGAATCCCTGCTGAGGCACTGAAGTATGGCGGAAAGGCACTACTGGCGGGAATACATGATCTAATCTCTCTCATCTGGAGGGAGGGGAGCATGCCGCGAGATCTGAAATATGCAGTGATCGTGACCATCTTTAAAAAAGGGGACAAGTCCGACTGCGGTAACTACAGAGGAATCTCCCTGCTATCAACCACTGGGAAAGTCGTCGCGAGAGTGCTCCTCAATCGTCTTCTCCCCGTGACCGAGGAGCTCCTCCCGGAGTCGCAGTGTGGAGTTCGTCCCCTCCGGGGCACAACGGACATGATTTTTGCAGCGTGACAGCTACAGGAAAAATGCAGGGAACAGCGCCAACCTTTGTACATGGCCGCCTTTGACCTTACAAAGGCCTTTGACACTGTTAACCACGAGGGACTATGGAGCATTCTCCTCCGTTTCGGCTGCCCACAAAAGTTTGTCTTCATCCTCCGTCTGCTCCACAACGACATGCAAGCCGTGATCCTAAACAATGGATCCACCACAGACCCAATCCACGTCCGGGGTCAAGCAGGGCTGCGTCATCGCGCCAACCTTCTTCTCGATCTTCCTCGCTGCAGTGCTCCACCTCACAGTCAACAAGCTCCCTGCTGTAATGGAACTAAATTGTAGAACCAGTGGGAACCTGTTCAATCTTCATCGCCTCCAGGCCAGATGCAAGACTGTCCCATCCTCTGTCGTCGAACTACAATACACGGATGACGCTTGCGCCTGCGCACATTGAGGCTGAACTCCAGGTCATAGTCAACATCTTCACCGAGGCGTATGAAAGCATGGGTCCTACACTAAACATCCGTAAAAGAAAGATCCTCCACCAACCTGACCGCCCCCCCCCCCCCGCCCCAGTCAAGATCCACAGCGCGGCCCTGGACAACGTGGGCCACTTTCCATACCTTGGGAGCCTATTATCAGCAAGGGCAGACATCGACGACGAGGTTCAACACCACCTCCAGTGTGCCAGCGCAGCCTTCGGCTGCCTGAGGAAGAGTGTGTTCGAAGATCAGGCCCTCGAATCTGGCACCAAGCTTATGGTCTACAGGGCTGTACCCGCCGTCCTGTATGGCTCAGAGACGTGGACCATATACAGTAGACACCTCGTATCGCTGGAGAAATACCACCAGCGTTGTCTCCGCAAGATCCTGAAAATCTCCTGGGAGGACAGACGCACCAACATTCATGTCCTCGTTCAGGCCAACATTCCCAGTATCGAAACACTGACCACACTCGACCAGCTCCATTGGGTGGGCCATATTGTTCGCATGCCTGACACAAGACTCCCAAAGCAAGCGCTCTACTCAGAACTCCTAAACGGCAAGATGGGCAGAGGAAACATTTCAAGGACACTCTCAAAGCCTCCTTGATAAAATGCAACATCCCCACCGACACCTGGGAGCCCCTGGCCAAAGACCGCCCTAAGTGGAGGAAGAGCATCCGGGAGGGTGCTGAGCACCTTGAGTCTTGTCGCCGAGAGCATGCAGAAAACACGTGCAGGCAGCGGAAGGAGCGTGCGGCAAACCAGACTCCCTACCCACCCTTTCCTATAACGACTGTCTGTCCCACCTGTGACATAGACGTAATTCCTGTATTGGACTGTACAGTCACCGAAGAACTCACTTTGAGTGGAAGCAAGTTTTCCTCGATTTCGAGGGACTACCTATGATGATGAAAGGTGGACGGCATTTTTCTCAGTGAGACCCCACAAACACGAATGAGAGAATATTTACATCACCAAAACAGACCATTTGGCCCAACAGATCTGTGCCAGTGTTTATGCTCCACACGAGCCTCCTCCCACCCTACTTTATCTCACCCCATCAACATATCTTTCTATTCTTTCTCCCTCGTGTTCATCTAGCTTCCCCTTAAATGCATCTATGCTATTTGTCTTAACCACTCCATGTGGTCGCGAGTTCTTTCTGCACAGAGTAAAAGAACCTCTGAGCACTTGCACAATTCATGATCTCTCTATTACCATAGATACACCACAATCGATTATATTCTGGTCAGGCCTTCTGTTATACAGATTGGCAATGCAAGCTATGTGTTGCTGTGTCTGGGCCGAGGATTTATTTGAGTAAACGTTTGAAATAGATTCCAGCAGTGACGGGACAACTTTTATCTCACCTTCCGTGCACCCGCCCCTCCCATGTGAGGGAAAGGGACGAGCATTTAAAGAGGAGGGGCAGGGGTCTAACCTTTAAAGGGAGGGACATAACATAAGAATTAGGAACAGGAGTAGGCCATCTAGCCCCTCGAGCCTGCTCCGCCATTCAATAAGATCATGGCTGATCTGGCCATGGACTTACCCGCCCTCTCCCCGTAATCCTTAAAAAGGGACATCGCCCTTATTTATGTAAATAAAAAGGGTTAATATAACAGTGAAGCTATTTTTGTTAGTGTAGGCTGAGGGAGGCCTGTTGACCAGGCAGAACATCACACATTAAAACATGTTGGCTTAAACACAGTTTCTCACCCCCCCCCCCCCCCCCCCCCCCCCATACTGTTTTGGCACCAACTTTCTAAATATCCCGAGTGACTACATTGCTGTGTACTGTGGTGAGTTGCTAGCGGAGGCCGAAGGGAATCAAACAATAGGTGAGGATATCAGACGTTACATGTGAAATATCAAGCATGCCATTGATTAGCGTTGTCCACAGAACTTAAATGTTGCCAGTTTTCAGCCGTCAATCAGATTGGCGTTCTAGAATCAGAAGCACAGAAAGGGGCCAATTGTGCCTGTGCTGACTCTATCCAATTAGTCGCACTCCCCTGCTCTTTCCCCATAGCCTTGCAACTAGTGCCTTTTTTCAGTATATAACCAATTCACTTGTGAAAGTCAGCATTGAATCGCTTCCACCGCCCTTTCAGGCATTGCATTCCAAATCACCACAGCTTGCTTTGTTTGTAAAAAATAAAAAGTATTTTCATTTCCCCACCCTCTCCCTCCCCTCGGACTTCTTAAACCTGTCTTCTAATATGGTCGACCAAATCATCAATGGATTGTCCTGAATTCCATCTCCCCCTCTCCTCCCCTTACCTTCAAAACCATTCATGATTTTGAATACCTCTATTAAATCTCCCCTTAACTTTTACACAATAGCAAAATACTACGGATGCTGGAATCTGAAATAGAAACACAAAAATGCTGGAAATCTCAGCGGGTCAGGCAGCTTCTGTAGCGAGAAACAGTCGATGTTTCAGCTCGATGTTCTGATGAAGGGTCATCGACCGAAAACTTTAACTCTCCACAGATGCTGTTTGACTCGCTGAGATTTCCAGCATTTTCTGTTTTTACTCCCCTTAACCTTCTCTGTTCTAAGGAGAACAATGCCAACCTCTCCAGTCTCTCCGCATAATTGAAGTTACGGATTATGTCTCCTGCCAGCATTGGTCCGCTCAACCATTGGAGGCCGTGCCTTCTGTTGCCTAGGCCCTAAGCCCTGGAACTCCCTGCCTAAACCTCTTCGCCTCTCTTTCCTCCTTCGAGACGCTTCTTAAAACATACCTCTTTGACCAAGCTTTTTGGACACCTGCTATAATTTCTCCTTATGTGGCTCAATGTCACATTTTTTTCCGCATAATACTCCTGTGAAGCACCTTGGGATATTTCTCTGTTAAAGGCGCTATATAAATGCAAGTTGTTGTTGCCACATATGGAGGAGTGACTCAGCCATTTTAATATTATGGATTAGGACACTGGGGTGGTGATACTGGAACGAAGACCCACTCCCCGGTTTTGCTTGCAGCGTAGTGTCGGTTTCCGACGAACATTGTTCCTGAGGTCAACAAAATGGGGGGGGGTGCTTCTGATGGAAGTTTCGGGAACCCATTGAAATTTGGGTGGGTCCTGACCCTGTCGGAGGCTCGAATTTCTGGCACTTTGTGTTGTAGGAGCCCTGTCAGCTGCTGGCTTGTCATGAATAGCACCATCTCAAAATGAAGCTGCCAGCGATGGTGATTGCATCCTGTCTGGAGGAGGACGACAGTGTGGAAGCTGGAATACGAGAAGCAGCAAAGGGATAATTTTATAATAAATAATAAATGGCTCATAATTTCAAAATGACCTATCTAGTAATTCGGTAGCTGAGCCTTAAAACTGAAATCCATAAGCCTGGAAATTACTGATTGTAATATCGACAGACATTCAAAGCTTTTCTACAAAGTTCCTCTGCCCAATATTTTAGTGGAGCTGTTAACCTATTTAAAATGCACAGGTTAATGCTGTGACAAGTAGGAGGAATGTGATATGAATGCTTCAAGTGTTCGTGTGGTAATATCACCAACAGTAACTTCTAGGTCATAGTATTTTGACTACACCTAGTTCATATTCTTTCACAAATGTATTTAATGTTTTGTAGTGAGCATATATTATCGTAGATTGCTGCAATTTCCTCAGGATTTGTAATTGGAAATGTCGCCTCTGAGTCGGAAGGTCCACAATAAGGTACCTTGCTCCCAGTTAAGCAATGCCTCGATTTTCAACATTCTCATCCTTATTTTCAAATCCCTCCATAGCCTCACCCCGCCCTATCTCTGTAACCACCTCCAGCCCCCCAACCCTCTCTGCGCTCCTCTGATTCTGGCCTCTTGAGCATCACTGATTTTAATTGCTCCACCATTGGCGGCTGTGCCTTTGGCTGCCAAAGCCCTAAGCTCTGGAACTCCCTCCTTAAACCTCTCTGCATCTCTTTCCTCCTTTAAAACGCTCATTAAAACCTACTTCTTTGACCATCTACCCTGATGTCTGCTTATGTTGCCCAGTGTCAAATTTTGTTTGATAGCACTCCTGTGAAGTGTTTTGGGACGTTTTAGTATGTTATATAAATACAAGTTTGTTGTTGATTACAGAAAGCAAGGTCGGAGTACAATTGAGCTCATGTTTACTACTATGCAACACTTCTCAGCCATGGAGCAACAGTGTCAGCTGCGGCTCAGTGGTACAACTTTCGTCTCTTGCCACGCAGATTGTCTGATGTGCTGGTAGCATGAAAGCTTCAAGCTGTGGTAACCTGCACCTATCTGTATCTGTCTGCCCTTATTACAAACTACAAGCTTTTAAAACCTTGGCATCACTTGAAAGAAGGAAAGAAAAAGAACTTGCATTTATATAGTGCCTTGAACGACCGTGGGACATCCCAAGTGCTTCACAGACAATCGAGTACTTTTGAAGTGTAGTCACTGTTGTAATGTAGGCAAATGTAGTCAATTTGCCCACTGCAAGCTCCCACAAACAGTAAAGAAATAAATGACCAATCTGTTTTAGTAATGTTGATTGAGGGATAAATATTGGCCAAGACACTGATGAGAAGACCCTTGCTTTTCGAAATAGTACCGTGGGATCGTTTATGTTGACCTGAGAGGGCAGACGGGGCCTCGGTTTAACGGCTCATCCGAAAGACGACACCTCCAACTCTCTTGGTATTGTGTTGGAATGTCAGCCTAGATTATGTGCTCAAGGGTCTGGAGTGGGACTTGGATCCACAGCCTTCTGACTCCGATGTGAGAGTGCTACCCACTGAGCCACAGCTGAGACAAGTAAATGCTCACATTACATAGAAACATAGAAACATAGAAAATAGGTGCAGGAGTAGGCCATTCGGCCCTTCTCGCCTGCACCACCATTCAATGAGTTCATGGCTGAACATGCAACTTCAGTACCCCATTCCTGCTTTCTCACCATACCCCTTGATTCCCCTAGTAGTAAGGACTTCATCTAACTCCTTTTTGAATATATTTAGTGAATTGGCCTCAACAACTTTCTGTGGTAGAGAATTCCACAGGTTCACCACTCTCTGGGTGAAGAAATTCCTCCTCATCTCGGTCCTAAATGGCTTCCCCCTTATCCTTAGACTGTGTCCCCTGGTTCTGGACTTCCCCAACATTGGGAACATTCTTCCTGCATCTAACCTGTCTAACCCCGTCAGAATTTTAAACGTTTCTATGAGGTCCCCTCTCATTCTTCTGAACTCCAGTGAATACAAGCCCAGTTGATCCAGTCTTTCTTGATAGGTCAGTCCCGCCATCCCGGGAATCAGTCTGGTGAACCTTCGCTGCACTCCCTCAATAGCAAGAATGTCCTTCCTCAGGTTAGGAGACCAAAACTGTACACAATACTCCAGATGTGGCCTCACCAAGGCCCTGTACAATTGTAGCAACACCTCCCTGCCCTTGTACTCAAATCCCCTCGCTATGAAGGCCAACATGCCATTTGCTTTCTTAACCGCCTGCTGTACCTGCATGCCAACCTTCAATGACTGATGTACCATGACACCCAGGTCTCTTTGCACCTCCCCTTTTCCTAATCTGTCACCATTCAGATAATAGTCTGTCTCTCTGTTTTTACCACCAAAGTGGATAACCTCACATTTATCCACATTATACTTCATCTGCCATGCATTTGCCCACTCACCTAACCTATCCAAGTCGCTCTGCAGCCTCATAGAATCCTCCTTGCAGCTCACACTGCCCCCAACTTAGTGTCATCCGCAAATTTGGAGATACTACATTTAATCCCCTCGTCTAAATCATTAATGTACAGTGTAAACAGCTGGGGCCCCAGCACAGAACCTTGCGGTACCCCACTAGTCACTGCCTGCCATTCTGAAAAGTCCCCATTTACTCCTGCTCTTGATGCATGATTTACTCCTACATATGATGCATGATTTAAATGATATGCATCTGTTGTTGCTGCTGCAGTTGTTGCAGATCAACCTCTTCAAGATGTTTTGATCCACCGTCTCAAATACCATTACTTCTGATGTTGGGGTTCTTTGGAGCAGAAAATGATGGCGAGAAGTGGAGACTCCTTCAATTAATTTTTTTGTCTGCCGTAACAGCGGTGTAATAAAAGCAGAAAATGCATGGAATCTTGGTTCTGATGGAAGGGTGCAATCAAAAGTGTTACTTGCTCTTTAGGTTTCTGATCAAATTGCTGACTTTTGTGGTATTTTCTGATCAACCTGCTGTCTTTTGTGGCGTTTTCTGCTTTTATTTCAGATGTCCAGCATTTACGTACGTACTTATCTTTGTGTCGGGCTCAGTATGCTGATTTCGTGACAAAAAGAACTAACAACAGTTTTAGGTAAGATATTAATAGAATTTTATTTTATTTTTTCAGCTATCTGGTTGAACAGAGAGATGTGGAATTAAATGTAAAAGATAAATGGGACAGTACCCCATTGTAAGTACAGATTATCTATAATTTATTAGAAATTATGTGTATGCACACTTCCCATCTACAAAAGCTTACTTGCTGTTCTGTTTTTGCCTCGCTTTTGGCAACTTTTCCATTATAAATCCCTATGTCCATATTTATAATGGAAAATGCCGATGTCAACTTGTCATGCTGTAATTGCATCTTCCCACCATTGGTGGCGCTGTACTGTCTATTGTGTGTAACAGCTCGTCGGAAACTGCCATGCTCTAATCAGTTTTATTCCCGTTTCCCAAATTGCTATACTGTTTACAATTTAGTTATAAATAATATTTAATAATCCTTTATAGAAATAAGGACAATGTATAACTTAAAAATTGGGACAGAATTATATCTGCCTATCCTTGTTCAATGAAACCACCCACACACACCAGCAATCTCTCCACCTCCCCCTCCTCCTTTTTAAGACTCTCCTTAAAACCCCATCTCTTTGATCAAGCTTTGGGCCAGCCCTCCTAAATTCTTCTGATCATGCATCTTGAGGCGCCTTGGGATATTTTTCTATATAAAGGCACTATATGAATGTAAGTTCATCCTGTTGAAGATTACACTTGGTCTTAACTTCCCATATACATCGCCAACACAAATTGAATTGTATGTATATGTATATTAAAAATCCATGTTTGTTCTCTCCAGTACCCCGCGGCACCTTCCCCCAGGAACATACACTACCTGTATGTACTAAGTTCCGAGAAAGGGTTTTCATGCTGTCGTGCAGCTGAGAAATCCAAGCAGTGACACGCGGGAGGGTATTAAAGCTCTTGTCTCTTAATACCATGGCGTCATGCAGTGCACTGTGCAGCTGATCAGCAAATGTTTTAATTTTTCATATAAACATGGGAAAAAGCTACCCTTCAGTACCTTGCGCAAATGGCCACTCTTGACGTGTGAGCCTGGACCGTGAGTGTTGGCCATGAAGGGCATTCAGCTGTACTAAGCCATAAGGGGGAGGTAATCGTTTTCACTTAAGTTATTTTATAATGTGTTATTACTTAAATTAAAACTGTTAATTAGAATGCTGAGCAATCCATCAATTTAATTGAAAAAAATCCTTAAACGAAAGCAGTCAGCTCCTTTTAATGTATTTGCTGCTTATAATCTTCAGGCTACTGGAATCCAAGCTTGACATCACCTAATCCAACAGCATGTTATATAGCACCTTTCACGGAACAAAACGTCCCAAGGCGCTTTACTGGTGGACACCAGTCAGGAATTAGGTAACAGTTTGGGAAAGTAATGGAAAGCAGCAAGGAAGAGGTACATTTTTGAGCAGGCCTTTTGATGTAGGAGGTGAAGCTGGAAGGCAAAAGAATTGCGGGAGAAAGCTCAAGGGTGGCTGAAGACTCTGCCATCAATGGAGACAGGCAGGAAGGGCAGTAGCACAGTGTCGAGGGTGCAGAGAGTCAGTACTCTATCCTTCTACTCTTTTCCAGAGCCTTTTGTACAGATTTCTCAAAAAAAACAAGCTATAATTAAGATCTATTAACCTTTTTCATACTGAAGGATCTTCTTTAGCGAGTGGTTAGGATTTGGAATGAACTGCCTGATAGAGTGGTGGATACAGATTTAATAGTAGCCTTCAAAAGAGAATTGGATAAATAACACTGTCAGCTGTGGCTCAGTGGGTAGCGCCCTCGCCTCTGAGTCAGAAGGTTGTGGGTTCAAGTCCCACTTCAGAGACTTCAATGCATAAATCTAGGCTGACACTCCAGTGCTGTACTGAGGGAGTGCTGCACTGTCGGAGGTGCCGTTATTCAGTTGAGACATTAAACCGAGGTTTCGTCTGCCCTCTCTGGTGGACATAAAAGATTCAATGGCACTGTTTCGAAGAAGAGCAGGGCAGTTATCCCCGGTGTCCTGGCCAAAATTTATCCCTCAACCAACATAATAAAAACAGATGATAGAAACATCGAAATTTACAGCGCAGAAGGAGGCCACTTCGGCCCATCGTGTCGCGCCGGCCGATAACGAACCGCACGGCCCTCGGTCAACAGCCCTGAAGGTTACATATAAACCAATGAACACTGGAGGAAAGGTAAAGAGCACCCAGCCCAACCAGTCCGTAACTACAACATCCCTTACACTGAAACATTCTACACTCCACCCCAATCGGAACCATGTGATCTGTTGGGAGAGGCAAAAACAAGATAGCAATCCAGGCCAATTGGGGAAAAAAGTCTGGAAAAATTCCTCTCCGACCCATCCAGGCAAGCAAAACTAGTCCAGGAGATCACTCTGGCCGTATTCGATTCCCTGCAGTACTTACCATCGTATCTGCACTGGCCAACAAGAGATTATCAGTCTAATCCCAATTACAAACTCTAGGTCGGTAACCCTGCAGATTACGGCACTTTAAGTGCCCATCCAACCACCTTTTAAATGTGGTGAGGGTTTCTGCATCCACCACCCTTCCAGGCAGTGAGTTGCAGAGGGTTGTGGGGATCTGGGTGAAGAAGCCCCCCCCTCAAATCCCCTCTGAACCTTCCACTAACCACCTTAAAACTATGCCCCCTTGTAATTGACCCCTCCACCAATGGAAATATACCCTTGCTATCCACTATATCCAGGCTCCTCAAAATTTTGTACACCTCATTGAGGTCTCCTTTCAACTTTCTCTGTTCCAATGAGAACAAACCCAGCCTATCCAATCTGTCCTCCTAGCTAAGATTCTCCATTCCAGGCAGTATCCTCGTAAATGTCCTCTGCACCCTCTCTAGTGCAATCATGTCCTTCCTATAATACGACGACCAGAACTGCCCGCAGTACTCTAGCTGTGGCCTAACCAGAGTATTATATAATTTAAGCATAACCTCCCTGCTCTTGTATTCTATGCCCCGGCCAATAAAAGCAAGCATTCCCTATGCCTTCTTAACCACCTTATCCACCTGGCCTGCTACTTTCAGGGATCTGTGGACCAGCACTCCAAGGTCCCTTTGTTTATCTACACTATTAAGTGGCCTACCGCTTAATTTGTATTCCCTTTCCTTATTAGCTCCCCCAAAGTGCATTACCTTGTACTTATCCTAATTAAATTCCATTTGCCACTGCTCTGCCCACCTAACCAGTAGATTGATATCCTCCTGCAGTCCATGACTTTCCTCTTCATTATCTATCACATAGCCAATTTTAGTGTAATCTGCAAACTTCTTAATCATACTCCCTATATTCAAATCTAAATCATTGGTATATACCACAAAAAGCAAGGGACCCGGTACTGAGCCCTGTGGAACCCCACTGGAGACATCCTTCCAGCCACAAAAACCTCCACAACCATTATTAGAAAACTGCAAATGTGACACCCCTATTTTTATAAAAAAAAGGAGGCAGACAAAAAGCAGGAAACTATAGACCAGTTAGCCTAACATCTATGGTTGGGAAAATGTGGGAGTTCATTATTAAAGAAGCATTAGCAGGACATTTGGAAAAGCAAAATTCGGTCAGGCAGAGTCAGCATGGATTTATGAAGGGGAAGTCATGTTTGACAAATTTGCTGGAATTCTTTGAGGATGTAATGAACAGGATGGATAAAGGGGAACCAGTGGATGTGGTGTATTTGGACTTCCAGAAGGCATTTGACAAGGTGCCACATAAAAGGTTACTGCATAAGATAAAAGTTCACGGGGTTTGGGGTAATATATTAGCATGGATAGAGGATTGACTAACAGAAAATAGAGAGTTGTGATAAATGGTTCATTCTCTGGTTGGCAACCAGTAATGAGTGGGGCGCTGCAGGGATCAGTGCTGGGACCCCAACTATTTACAATCTATATTAACTATTTGGAAGAAGAGACAGTGTAACGTAGCCAAGTTTGCTGATGATACAAAGATGGGAGGAAAATCAATATGTGAGGAGGACGCACAAAATCTGCAAAAGGAGATAGACAGGCTAAGTGAGTGGGCAAAAATTTGGCAGATGGAGTATAATGTTGGAAAGTGCGAGGTCATGTACTTTGGCAGAAGAAAATCCAAGAGCAAGTCATTATTTAAATGGAGAAAGATTGTAAAGTGCAGCAGGACCTGGGTGTACTTGTGCATGAAACACATAAGGATAGTAGGTACAGCAAGTGATCATGAAGGCCAGTGGAATCTTGGCCTTTATTGCAAAGGGGATGGAGTATAAAAGCAGGAAAGTATTGCTGCAGCTATACAGAGTATTGGTGAGGCCACACCTGGAATACTGTGTGCAGTTTTGCTTTCCATCTTTACGAAGGGATATACTTGCTTTGGAGGCATTTCAGAGAAGGTTCACTAGGTTGATTCCGGAGATGAGGGGGTTGACTTATGAGGAAAGATTGAGTAGGTTGGGCCTCTACTCATTGGAATTCAGAAGAATGAGAGGTGATCTTATCGAAACGTATAAGATTATGAGGGAGCTTGACAAGGTGAATGCAGAGAGGATGTTTCCACTGATGGGGGAGACTAGAACTAGAGGCCATGATCTTAGAATAAGGGGCCGCCCATTTAAAACTGAGATGAGGAGAAATTTCTTCTCTAAGGGTTGTAAATCTGTGGGATTTGCTGCCTCAGAGAGCTGTGGAAGCTGGGACATTGAATAAATTTAAGACAGAAATAGACAGTTTCTTAAACGATAAAGGGTTATGGGGAGCGGGCAGGGAGGTGGAGCTGAGTCCATCAGATCAGCCATGATCTTATTGAATGACGGAGCAGACTCGAGGGGCCGTATGGCCTACTCCTGTTCCTATTTCTTATGTTCTTATGTTATGTTCTTATTACCCATTGCTTCCTACCACTAAGTCAATTTTGGATCTAACTAGCCACTTTGCCCTGGATCCCATGGGCTTTAACCTTCATGACCAGTCTACCATGTGGACCTTATCAAATGCTTTGCTAAAGTCCATATACACTACATCGTACGCACTACCCTCATCGACCCTCT